>NC_138242.1:7975000-8575000 GCF_964197995.2 Scardinius erythrophthalmus
TAATATTTGTCAAGCAAGTCTCAAGTCCTAAAATTTGCGACTTAAGTCTGACTCGAGTCAAGTCATATGACTCGAGTCCCCCATCTCTGGTAAGACGTATGAAGGAATCACTTCCCTTGAGTTAAATAAGAGAGATGCTTGAAATTTAGAGAGATCTGCCGTTGGTCCCCCCCAGGATTTCACAACAGGGAGTATTAATCTAGTTAGTAACTAGAGTATTAAACCCAACACTAAAAATGACAAACATTAGATATGTAGTAGAAAGAGAATCTGTGTATGCCTCATAAATTCACTGACACAGGTGCCCTGTGACTTCTGTGTGGACAGGGATGAACAAGGAACCAGAAAAGCGTGTGTGTGTGTGTGTGTGCATGTAATTCGGTTTCTTCTCTCTCCCGCTCCACATCCCCCGCCTTATTCTAGACGCCGCCAAGTGAAGTTATTGCATGTGACACGCTCAGCAGTAGGAGAGGCTTGCGAGCTGAAAAAATTGCATTACTCAACAAAGCAGAATGCCAGAGGAACAAGATGAGATACATCTCTGCTTCTTGATAACACTGGAATTATTTAAGTAGAAGAGGGGGAGAAGGAGTGGATAATATTTTCCAGTCTATATTTAGATTGGGAGCAATTGCAGCAGAGCAGACAGGAGGAGCTTCTATCTGCTTCAGATGAGCTACACGGTGGGCCGTGAGCAGGCAGATCTATCTGTCTCTGAGCTTCAGATTAAACCACAAACTGAATCAGAGGGAAAACGGCAGTTCTAAAAGAACAGACACATTCTCATAGGCTGCATGTACACTGCATGTACATTGCAAGACCTAATGCACAGACACAATATTTTGACAGCAAGCCAATTTTAAATCCTGTCTGTTTATATTCACTTTAACTAGGGCTGTCGGTCAATTAAAATATTAAATCACTATATTAATACAGTTGCTTTTTAAGAGCAGACAACTTCATAATGTGTGTAATTATTGGGTTCACGAGTTTGTGTGGATGATACTCAAGGCAGAATATACACTCACCTAAAGGATTATTAGGAACACCATACTAATACTGTGTTTGATCCCCTTTCGCCTTCAGAACTGCCTTAATTCTACGTGGCATTGATTCAACAAGGTGCTGAAAGCATTCTTTAGAAATGTTGGCCCATATTGATAGGATAGCATCTTGCAGTTGATGGAGATTTGTGGGATGCACATCCAGGGCACGAAGCTCCCGTTCCACCACATCCAAAAGATGCTCTATTGGGTTGAGATCTGGTGACTGTGGGGGCCATTTTAGTACAGTGAACTCATTGTCATGTTCAAGAAACCAATTTGAAATGATTCGAGCTTTGTGACATGGTGCATTATCCTGCTGGAAGTAGCCATCAGAGGATGGGTACATGGTGGTCATAAAGGGATGGACATGCTCAGGTAGGCCGTGGCATTTAAACGATGCCCAGTTGGCACTAAGGGGCCTAAAGTGTGCCAAGAAAACATCCCCCACACCATTACACCACCACCACCAGCCTGCACAGTGGTAACAAGGCATGATGGATCCATGTTCTCATTCTGTTTACGCCAAATTCAGACTCTACCATCTGAATGTCTCAACAGAAATCGAGACTCATCAGACCAGGCAACATTTTTCCAGTCTTCAACTGTCCAATTTTGTTGAGCTCGTGCAAATTGTAGCCTCTTTTTCCTATTTGTAGTGGAGATGAGTGGTACCCGGTGGGGTCTTCTGCTGTTGTAGCCCATCCGCCTCAAGGTTGTGCGTGTTGTGGCTTCACAAATGCTTTGCTGCATACCTCAGTTGTAACGAGTGGTTATTTCAGTCAAAGTTGCTCTTCAGTCGGCCCATTCTCCTCTGACCTCTAGCATCAACAAGGCATTTTCGCCCACAGGACTGCCGCATACTGGAAGTTTTTCCCTTTTTCCCTTTTTTTCCCTGGTAGTGTGGCTCCTATCTATACACACAAACTCCAAGAGTACTCACACGGCGGACGATGTTGCCGGTTCACACACCTGATCAGACATCTTGCAAGGCTCAGGCTCCGGGGGCTCAGGCTTGCTCCGACCAATTTTCCAGCGTGGGCTCATGCATCACTGCAGGCTCTAGCATTCGCTCCATGCAGCTTGGTGATGGCTGGCTAGCTGGCTGGGCTTTGGGTTACAGGCTGTGATGAGCAACACTGCTAAGTCCATATTTAAATATACTTAATGGGAGGGTCCTGTATTCTGTCACACACTGGCTGTAATGATGCGCGCAAAGTTGAGGAATCAAACAAAACAGTCTTTAATAATAATTCCAACCGAAACACGTAGGAGAATGTCAGGAAGAAAAACAACCATGCCACAATAAAAGATACATGACAAAAAAAGTAAGGAAAACTCAGGGTTTAAATACAAGGGGAACAATGAGGATACTAATTAAACAACAGGTGAACAAAATCAGTAACTATGGGAACAAACTAGTGAACCAATTACAGAGAACATGGCAAACAGAAACAGAACATAGGCTACATGTTACATTGCCAGAGAAAAATATACTGTGTTAATTCAGAATTTCAAACATGTTCATCATAGAGGATGTGTATTCAAGTCACAGTATGTGTGATTTTTATTTTTGAATTACTAAACCTAAGTGACCAGATAATAGATATGAATTAGATTCAGATTCATATTTGCAAGTAGCCCAAATCAAGAAAATCTGATCCTATGCCTTAATTGACCACAACAAATTCCAATCTAAAGCCAGATATCTGTGGGAAAAAAGTTGACAAAAAACTGTTTTTTAAAACTTTTCTCTTGAGCAAATCTCACAAAAATGGTCAATAATGTCACATATTGAAAGCACATATTGAAAGCACATATAGTCATATTTCACACCAAAATCAAAGGACCAAAATAAGAAATTCTATATTGCATAAAGAGAATGAAGAATATGTGAAATAATACAGACATTTTTCTCATGCCACTCATAAACTGGTAATATTCTAAATGATTAAAAACAGATTAAGACATTTGTTTTCTAAAGGACAAATGGACAGGAAATGAAGGCCTCGATATACTCACGGCAAAAAAAAGTGTCAGTGTCTCTTCAATTAGAATTACAACTTCCTACTTCCTACTATAAAGTGACTCTCCATTGTATTCATGTTTTCACTTGAGGATGTCTGACCTTGATGGACCGAACAGAAGAAATGAACCAGACAAGATTTCCTCCTCAAAGAAGGCGGAGTCTCAGAGCCACACTTATTACTATTTTATCATCGCCACGGACCAAGTAGTTCATAGTTGATGGTGCTTACCAGCTAGAGGGAAATTTTATGGAAGGAGCTTTGCCAAGCTGTTTCGAGCTCCCGAAACGAACACAAACAAACTTCGTTTTGGCCTGATTTTGTTCAAAATGAAGTCACACCAGTTTGAGGATATCAGGGGCGTTATGGTCACATAAAGAGTGATTAAATGGCTAAAATGGTCTTCCACCATCATTCCAGAATTATCTCAAAGATTATTACTTTCCAGGACCTTGCATGTGCTAAGCCTCTAAATCAGTTCACTCTAATTGCATTTACCCTTCCATGTCAAGACATGCCCACAGCTTCCTGTGAATGCCACTAAACTGCAATTACTGTGAGCCAAACGGCTCTGCTGGATAAAGCACATGACAAAATATGTCTAAATCAAAACTTTATCGATACATCGACAGCAGATTGTCCATCAGTGAAATATCTCGGCCAGGATATCTATTTTATCCTAAATTGCTTCAGTGCATTCTGCACCATGTGAACATCTAATTAGTGTTGTAATATCATACATTTAAAAAATGTGACTTTTGCTGTATTTTATAAAGTTTCCGGACCAAAACAAGCTAAGCTCTAACAAAAATCTGTGTCTTCAGTGTATGCAATATTGATGTGCTTCCTGCGGATTGATTTTTCTCCATGTATCAAATCCCTTTTTCATATTCTTAAACATATCATACATAAATCACCAGATTTAACAGCATTCAGAAGTCCATAGAGCTTAACTCGAATTGATCCCGCTACATTTCTTTAATGATTAAATTAGTGCCATTAAAAAGGCATTCTCCTCCTAATGGCTACATTACATTGCAGTATAAGTCTAAGAATATTAGTCACCAAAGTGCAATTCATTTTAACACTCCTAAAGTAATACATAGTAAAAATGACTGCGGTCATTAAAGCTTACCGGAAAGTACAAGAGGAGTGCTCCAAACATGATGGCCTCTAGCAGGATGAGTCCTGACGCTCTGATACTCTGAAACACATCAAAAAGAACATCACATTGGAAAACTTCTCTCCTTAAACTATTCTTTTGCTAGAAATGGGTCAGTGGAAACCTTCCATTTGTGACTACTGCATAACTTATCCCTTTGCGCACAAATGCATTCTCCTTGGACTATTCTAATGTGTTCACAGGGGTTGATTCATCTTTGTTCTCTTCAGACTAATGCCTTGCGCTGGAATAAACCTGCTGTTTCACAATGACATTCTCAACTTGATTCATTTTGAGTTTCAAAGCAGTGAACTTCTTTTTTTTTTTTTTTACACTTTCCAAATAATTTTAGAGAGGTGTTTGCCAAGCTAGAGCACAGTGTTCTGGGTGGTTGCTCAAAAGATTCCACCTCCAAGTTTTATTGATATTCTGGTAAATAAAACAAAATAAATTGTTACTCATGATAAAGTAGTATCATATTTCAATGGAAAAATATTTTTACCATTAGCTACGTGAGGCAAAATATGTTAGAATCAAATATAAACTATAAACTTGTTAGTCACAACTTAACAAGCGGATTGGATCATTGAGGGTAAATATTATTATGCAACTATGCATTACTTTACGGGGAGCTTACGACCTACTAGCTACATTCAACCTTAAGAACAAATGGTGCAACCCGACAGAGTACAGGGTTAGTTTCAAACTAGCTAGAAGGTACTAAATATTGAGGAATTTATTTCCAGCAAATCTAAAAAAAAAAAAATTAATTCTCTGACAGTGCGGCATGTATATTTAGTTTGGCCGGCTGGCTCAAGTATGTCTCCTTTAAAGCAGAGAAAATGAGAATTCCATTAAGAGGCAACAGGTGAGCTGTCAACTCCTTTCTGAAATCAAACGGCCAATAGAAAGCACTTGACAGCGCGAGCTGAAACAGAACAAAATTTCTAATCCTAACTCTGTCGCTTTCATTTAGACTTCTCCAGCATTTATGGATCGCTTTCAGGCAGCGCCCAGACGGAGCATGCTTCCAGAGTAAATTAAAATGCTGGCACTATCAAAACTGAGTGCCCTACATATCGACAGCCTAAACGGCGCCTCACTGCAGGGATTAATGAACCTTCCTCGCAGTCAGTGTGAATCCAGTCCACTATTACTCAGACCACAGACTGCACGTCTGCTCAAGCTGAGACAGTAGCATGTGCGGTGTACGCTTCTGAAATACTCTGCGTATACGCCAATGGTGTGTTAAGTGTAATAAGTAGCCGTCTGCATTCATAATCTGTGCACTAATCTACAGACTCCTCCTGAGAGAGGGAAAAAAATAATAATTTTAATGAATCTAATTAACAGGGAGACAATCCAGAGACTGGGCTTGCAATTAACAGACAGAATCAAAGAGAAGGTCAGTGTTAAAGTACAGGTTGGACTGAACCATGTTGGCATATGCCATAAGTGACAGAAATCCTTAAAGGGACAGTTCACCAAAAAATGTAAATTGTCATTAATTATTTACTCATGTCGTTCCAAACCCGTAATACTTTCATTCATATTCAAAACAAATGAAACTTAAGCGATTTCTGTTCCTCCCATTGAAAGTCGACCAAAGCTTTTTCAAGCTTTATAAAGTTCATAAAGACATTGTAAAAGTAATCCATATGAATTGAGTGGTCTTCTGCAGAGACACAGTCACTGTATACAGTATGATGAACATATTCACATATAAACATTGATCATCACACAAATATGGTAAACCAAAGCTAAACTGTGCTTGTTTGACTTGCGAGAACGAATGAGGTTTAAGTATGTTTAAACATATGGTATCCGTTTACCATATTTGATGAGCTCTGTGTACTATATGTGTGACAATCAAAGCCAACAGTAAAAGTATCTTCATCTGTGTTTCGGAGATGAATGAAACACTTATGGGTTTGGAACGACATGAGGGTGAGTAAATGATGACAGAATTTCCAGGTTTGTCAATTATCCAGTCAATTACTGCATCACACATATTCTAAATCATAAAAATAGCTGTACTAGTTGATTTCGTTCAGCACCCTCTTTCTTCTCACTCAGCAAACTAATTTCAACTTCATGAAATCAACATTTCATGTCCATTTATTTATTTATTCTGTGAAGGAGCCATGTAGGATTATGCAGTCAGCCTCAGCTTTGTGTTGGGTTCTGATCACCCTGTTGACGTTTCTTTTCTGATAATGATTGTCTGACTATACATTGTCCCTTACATAATGCCATGGAAAGAACCTTGACTCTGTAGATAAATAAGATCCCTAAGTGTAGCCGGGCTGGACTGATCTCTCTCTCTCTCTCCTTCTCCAAGGTAGTTTGCAACAAATAACACCTCTTTCTCCTTCCTCTGTAATTCCTTTGTAAATTTAGTCTCTCTCTGTCCCTTCTAATGGTGTAATCCATTTATTTAGTCAACCGGAAACTCCATTCTCTCTGTCCTTTATCAACATTTATTGTGCCTCAACCTGTCTATGCACTAAATATCTCTTTAATTAACTATAATGCAGGCTTAAAATATACCATTTCCTATCCCCTAGACATGCTGTCTTGAATTTTTAAGTAAAATCAAACTGCAAAGTGAGAACCTGCAGTGATTGCGCTCTTGTTGTCACACTGAATTTAATTACTGATAGAGAATAGTTTAAATTCTGAAAACTCAGATGGAAGCAAAGATGTAGTTGTCGCATGATGATGAAAGCGGTGCACAATGTAGATTAAACTTGCAGGGTATTTTTTACTTTTCTTTTGTAATAATGTATCTCAAAACTGTCTACTTTCTAATTTAACAGGGAATAAAATATGACCTAACAGGCAAGATACTGTACACTCAGAGTACGAGTGACTAATTGTAATGTAACTCAGCATGGAAACACCCTGGTGTCAATAAGAACAGGATGTGCTTCATGGAAACAGTTGCCATCTTAATTAGCTCCCTCCGGCAGCACATGCTTACCTTGTTCCTGCGGAAATGGTAGAGCAGCACCATACTGATGAAATCCACCAGCATGCACAAGCCCTGGAAGGAAAGCACCGCCATACGCAGGGCGCCGTCACCCCGGGCCACGCAGGGCGTGTTGTCCTTGCAGAAATCACAGCCTTCCTGGCAGGGCAGACAGTGGCTGGAACTTTCTGGAACATCCCTGTGATGTGGTAAACTCTCTGTGCCCTTCACACCAGATTTCCCTAAAAAAAAAAATTAAATGATGTTACATGATGTTCGTTCACTCTAAAAAAATCTTGGGTTATTTTTTCTACTCAAATCCTGGATTGTGCCTGTTGGGTCGTTTTTTTGGGTTATTTTTTCAGTGTTTGTGTAGTTTTTGTGTTACCCAGCTCCTGGGTCAGATGTAACAACCCAATGTTTGGGTAATTTTTGTGCAACCCAGAGCCTGGGTCAGACGTAACAACCCAGTGTTTGGGTAATTTTTGTGTAACCCAGAGCCTGGGTCAGACGTAACAACCCAGTGTTTGGGTAGTTTTTGTGTTACCCAGCTCCTGGGTCAGACGTAACAACCCAGTGTTGGGGTAGTTTTTGTGTAACCCAGAGCCTGGGTCAGACGTAACAACCCAGTGTTTGGGTAGTTTTTGTGCAACCCAGAGCCTGGGTCAGATGTAACAACCCAGTGTTTGGGTAGTTTTTGTGTAACCCAGAGCCTGGGTCAGATGTAACAACCCAGTGTTTGGGTAGTTTTTGAGTAACCCAGAGCCTGGGTCAGATATAACAACCTAGGGGTTGAGTTATTGATTGTGATTGTGATTGTTATTGTGACCTCTTCAAGAGAGAGCAGTGCAGCTCTGTCAAATTAGTGTGTCTTCGGTAAAATACAGGTTTGTGTAAATTCTTTTGTATAAATTCGTTATTGTTCTGTGTTTCGTTAAATTTTATGCAAAACAACATACAGGGGCGCGATGTGAGTCACCTAAACGAGTGTCGTGTCGGTCTTTTCGCGTGATGGAAATGCCTGATGCCTTGCACAATTTTTTTTAATTTTGTTCAAAAAAAGATGCAGAATATAAATAGCCTAGAAATCTAGACGCACCCTAGCGGCAGCAAAATGTATTTCGCAGCCAGGTGGGTCTAGCAACTCTCAATAGACCTTCTAGCTGCAAAAACCTAAATTGGGTCAGGCCAATCACGTCGTGTATAGAGTAGGCGGGGGCGGGCTTAACATATGACGACAGAGTTGCGACGGCTGCCACTTGAAAACAAAGTATGGCGGCTGCTGCTGGAGAACAACGGTCTTTCGAATCGGCTTTGGCCGCGACTCTGGAGGACTTGGAATTAAGTTTTTCTTTGAGAAAAGAGAAAAGAACGGCACTTAAGTCATTCTTAAAAAAAGGAAGATGTGTTCGTCGCTTTGCCGGCCAGATATGGCAAAAGTTGAATCTATCAACTAGGCTCCGCTGTTGGGAAAATGCTCTGGTTGGTTTAAGAGCTGTCCTATTGAGTGCAGAGGGAATTTGAAAGACAGCCGTCTATGGTGAGTTTCCAGACCTAACATCTTGATATTAGAAGTTAGAAGTTCCCCCGCTAAACATGATACAAGTTCCGGCATGAGATCCAGCGCTGTTACGGTGGAAACGGGACAGAGACTGGTCGATTACACTTGAATTGCTTCTAAATGTTTAATTTTTACTTCTAATATTTGTTAAACGAGCTTTAATGTATGCAAGTATTCAAAACAATATAAAATATGCTATACTGTAAAATATGATCAAAAATAAAGGAATTATCATGCAAACCAGTGGTTGTATTTTTTTTATTATTTTTTTTACATTTAGAGGATTTATGTTAATCTGTATATATGAATTCATGAATTCCAAAAAAAGTACTATAGTAAAAATGAATAAACCCATTATGCTGGGTTAAATGAACAACCCAATTTGCTGGGTAAAATTAAACCAACATGTGTTCTGTCCTATATTTACACATCCCTTGGGTTGAAAACAACCCAAATTGGGTTGTTTTTAACCCAGTTTTCAAACAACTCTGCAGTTATTTTCAATCTATGGATCTTAACACTTGCATGCATTTGCATATGATCACACCAATAAAAAAGCATGAACAATTGTGAAAAGTAGCAGCACAGACATGACATTTAAAGCGATCCAGCCCACCCTATCCTCCAGTCATTGGTGGTCTCATCAGTAGGCAATTCACACTGTTTCATGTGCTAGCCAGGGTGGATGGGTGTGTACACACCATCTGGGCCTTCACTTTGATGCGCCAGTTGTTTCTGCCTCAGTTACACATATCACATCTTTTCATAATAACAACATCATGCTCTTTAATAGCTTGAATTTTTCTTAAAATCTAACTATAAGCCATGGTCTCACAAGAAAAAATATAAAAATAACAACAAATGCCACTTAAGCTGATTTATGGCTGTCTGTGATTACCCATATTGCAAGATTTTAAAGGTGAAGTGAGAAATGTTTTCTATATGTTACAAATTCTGCTCCTGGAGGGTCAAGGTCCTGTTGATCGCCAACCTACCAGTATGGAAATTTCTAGTAATCCTGAACACTTGGGAGCTGGAGTGCTTAATTAGGATTGTAGTTAAACCCTTCAAGACAGTGGCCCTCCAGAAGCAGGACTAGACACCTCTGCAATTAGTTTAATGTGGAGAGACAACTTTAAATGGGATGTCAAACATCATTTTGTATATTTTTCCCCCTGAGTTTATTTTAAAACAGAGGTCAAAAATAGATTGTGCTAAAAATTCAGGATCATTTTGCACCCACCCCCTCAAGATTTAGTAGAATAAATTGACATGCAGTTGCGAAGTTACTTATATTCAATAGACAGTCTGTTGGGGGACCATCAAAATAAAGTGTTAGCAGATATTAACTCTTTCCCAACCAGGGTTTTTGAAAAAAGTTGCCAGTCACCACCTGTCAAGCTGTGTAGTTCAGACACTTGCAGGAATTACGATCCAAAGAAAATTAATTTCAATACACCAACCAAAATACAGGAATTTGTAGAAAAAAAAACACTACACACCACCTAATACCAGAACAAAGCGTAACTCAAACTGAGGGCTTACATACACAGCAAAACAGAGGTAGAAACTAACTAGATAATTAACACAACACACCTGAACTGAGGAACCTAATCAGTTAGTGACCATAGAAACAAACATGGAGAGAAAGGAGGAGAACTGAAGTAACTAACAGACTAGGGGTTTGATTACATGACAACGATATGCTTAAAACTGAGAAGTTTTTCCTTGAGTTTTCCTTGAGAATTAAAAGTTAATTGTCAAAAAGATCCCCATTCACTCTTCCATGAGCACTTAACCTCGTAAAAAAAAACAAAAAAAATTCTTTCCTTTTCCTTTAATCCTCTCTTATCGGGCTTATGCTACTCTGAACAATGCCTGAACTTTGTATTTTGAGCCTCTTCACGATGACTCGCTTAATTTAGTTCTAAATTGTAAGTCGCTTTGGACAAAAGCGTCTGCTAAATGACTAAATGTAAATGGATCCATGAAAACGACTAAAACACTGTATTCTGAAACACTATAGATTGAACACATTATACGCATGTGCATGACGTCATCGTTTTCACTGGATCACGTTTCTGTTGTTTGCACAGAGACCATTTTCAAAAACTTGCACTTTGAAACCTGTTTTCAAAAGTTTGCGTTTTCAGGCAAAACGCCGTTGTCGTGTAAATGAACGGCCAAAACGCATAAAAAGTCTTCCGTTTTTCAGTCAAACCTGAACAGAACAGAGAAACAGATTAAAAAATCAAACTCAAAACGTGACACCGCTAGCATTTTCCGCTAAAGTTTCATGGCCCCAATTATTTTGTTGTATGACTATCTGAACATGCAGTATATCAAAAGAAAGAACAGACCCTCTGCATTAAAAAAATTAAATAAAACTTTTATTCAAGCTTCTTGCACTTCAAATCATACAAAAATCATGTTTTTGTTAAAGACTACATCCAGATCAGATTCAGCTGGAGATGGAGTAGATCGAGTGCATCAACAACCCAAAAGCTTCACAGCTCTTCCTGGATTGACATTTCATTCGGTATTTGCTATTCCTTTAGGGCAGTGCTTCTCGAACTTTTTTGGCCAAGGACCCTTTAAACCTTTAACCAGAGTGCGAATTACCCCACCATAATTGGGGGGTACTGCTCCTTCACTTCTTCTATGACCATCATGGTCCACCATATCAATCCCCACCGTGATCGCCAAGTGCAATATGTGTTGTGCAACACACATACAAGGTCTAAACATGCGACAAACTGATAATCAGTAGGCTACAGAATATCTCATTGTTATTATATATCAAAAAGAAACTGTTTTGATCAACTCCCAAAAGTTAGAAGTTAAGTGCACTGAAATACCATTCTAATTACTAGTAAAAGTAATACCTTTACAAGAAGCCTATTGCCTATTTCAGGGTTTTTCCTGGCTCAAAATGAGGCGGAGGTGGTAAAATCATAATAATGTATTTTAATAATAAGATAATTAAATGTGTATTTAATTTTTTTGTAGATCATCATATAGCCTAATGTGTTTCCCACATTTTTTTGTTGGTGGAGCTTGGTACCTCTAGGGGGGTCCGGGGGCATGCCCACCCGGAAGAAAATTTTGTACACTTTAAAGATAAATTCATTAATCTGGTGGACTTTGAGTCACCCGAATCCACTATTAAAAACAAATAATCCACCGCCAACCGCCTATATTCTTTTATTTAGATATCTTCATCTGATCATCACATTAAAATTATTCAAATTCTTAGTGTTAAGCATGATATTATGGTAACATATCACACTGAAGTAGGCTGATTTAAAATGAACATTTGTTTAAAATAAAAGTTCTTCTTTTGGCAAAATTACATTTCCTTAAAAGCAAACAGAGGCTTTACTCCCTTCAAGCTTAAATTGTCAATGTTTCATTACATCACTGTTTGAAAACACTCAGAATAATTTTTTGTACTTTTATAGAGGGCATTTTCCCCTAATTTTATTAAATGTATGCTCCATCTTTCATTTCAAATTCTTAAATTTGATAAATATATTCAATTAAAATAATTAGACACTAGGCTGTAACCAATAAAATGAAATACTTTACATTGAAAAATTATAACTGTATAAAATTAGATTATTTTAAATATTTTTGAAAATACAAATAAGGAATGTTGAAAAGAATGATACTTTATGAAACTAGCGTTTTGTCATTCAACGTTGACACTTGCTTGAGAAGTTGAAGTCGTTCCCTATCTCCGCCACGGTGGTTAAAAATGGTACGGTCCACAATAGCGATCTGAAATCGCTTTACATTCAAATGTTCCTACACTGAAAATAGGAGTTGACTTGTATTGTAACTGTAATTATATTTTTTCACAATATCAGAAAAATTATCTGACCCCCCCAAAACTGATATTTCTGTCTTCATTGGGGGGTATAGTACCCCCCAGTACCCCCTGTAATTTGAACTATGCCTTTAACCCCCTTTAATTGTTTTACCTGTTTATTTAACCTTTTAATTGAACCTTTAACTTTAATTTTGAGAACCATTGCTTTAGGGTAACCGTAATATATAGAATAAAAATCTAACGGATGACATGAGACTGTATACACGCACCAGCGTATTGATAACATAAACCAGGATTATGATGGCCAGACATGAGGGGTTACCATTACTTAATCAGAAAACTACTCAGTAGAGCAGGTAAAAGAGAAATACACAGAACACAGCCGACTTCTATGGGATCAAATTCCCGCCAAATATATAGCGGTCACGTATAAAAAAATAATAAGCGTGAATCAAAAATTTAAAAACACATGTAAAAATATATTGCACAAACTGAAAAAAATAATGCAAAATGATCAGAATAGCAAACAACGTGGTCACGGATCAAAATATAATAAGCGTGAATAAAGAAATAACAAGCATGAATAAAAACTTTAAACACATTAAAAGTTATTTTGCACAAAACTTAAACTTATGGTCATGCTTTGTTAAAAAGTATGGTTTTATTACTGTGTACTTTGTGCTTTCTTGCATTTTCTGCTCATATTTTACTCTTTTGTACGCTTGTGATGTTTTTCTCTTCGCTCTTCTTTCTATGTTCTGCGCTTGCTCTTCCAAATGTTGCAGTTCGAGTTTCATGTAAATTAGGGCGGGCTTAAGCGTCACCATTGGTCCACTAGTTCTAGATTGACAGATACTCCTCTAGCCAATCAATCGAAGAGGGGAGTTGACGTCACACTAATGCGACTCGTGGTACAAGCTGTTTATGTTTGTACAATTTCTTCAATCCCATTATAATATACTAAAATGTTATTTTCTAATACTTTTATATACTGTTCAATTTCTTATTTGTGCTTTGATATGTGCATTTATTAAATTAATTATTTTCGCTTGGCATACCAGCGTGATTACGTCACCGCACACTTCAGTGGGTGGTGCGCGCCCGTGAAGCACTTCATTCTGAGTAAATATAACAACAAAGAAGCACTGCTGCACTCTCTTTTGTTTCATTTTTCTTTAATCATTATACTCCTTTTCAGGAGTGCTACACTTACAAGGGAAGACGGCAGTTCAATTTAACTTTACAAAGACTTTCAAGCAGTAAAGCTATCTGAACTCTGGACATAAATAATTAAATTCATTTTTTTTTTAGATACATGAGAATGTTAATGTGCACACAGGTAATTGGTGTTAAACAATATTACTTGGCTCATGATGCCAATATGTTAAGGCTGCTGTTAGCGAAACATCCTGCAATTATGAAACACTACAATTCGTCGCAAAAACTAAGTTAAAAACGGCCATTGTCTGAAGACTTTAGGACTTTGACCTTTCGCCGCTACGCATTGCCTACCTTTTTTTTATTAACCTCGCCAAATTTGACAAGATTATTGAAAATGATTGTGTTACAGAGAAGATATAGAGAAACCAGTTGAATTTAATACAGTGGTTTATTACAAACTTACTGTGTTTACTTACATAGCTACATAATTGCATATTACTTTAGAATTAATGTTTTAAATATAGCTTAAAATTTGAATACAGTAACATCTCCATCAGCGATAGGTAACGCTGTTTCTAGAGTGCCGCTGTCCTGCAGAGTTTAGCGTCAACTCCGATTAAAAACCTCACCTGTCTTAAATATCCTAAAGACGATGATTAGCTGGTTCAGGTGTGTTTGATTAGGGTTGAAGGAGCTAAACTCTGCACCCAGGAGTCAGGACCGACATTACACATCCTTGTTATTGATTAAATATGATTTTAAATATGAAAGTAAAACGGCCAGTAGGTGGTGGTGGCTGCTTGGAGAAGATCGACGTTCGCGGTGCCAGGTCCAGTGCATAACAGGTTGTTGTTAGGATGACGAATTTAACTATACCATATTGCCAGGTATACGTATACCGGCAACAGTTTGAGTTGCAGGCACACATGCAGTTTAAAGGTGTCCTGTTGATGGTCGTCTTCCCCTGTATAACAAGTAAGCATCAGTAGCCACGAGTCGCATTGGTGTGACGTCAACTCCCCTCTTCGGTTGATTGGCTAGAGGAGTATCTGTCAATCTAGAACTAGTGGACCAATGGTGACGCTTAAGCCCGCCCTAATTTACATGAAACTCGAACTGCAACATTTGGAAGAGCAAGCGCAGAACATAGAAAGAAGAGCGAAGAGAAAAACATCACAAGCGTACAAAAGAGTAAAATATGAGCAGAAAATGCAAGAAAGCACAAAGTACACAGTAATAAAACCATACTTTTTAACAAAGCATGACCATAAGTTTAAGTTTTGTGCAAAATAACTTTTAATGTGTTTAAAGTTTTTATTCATGCTTGTTATTCTTTATTCACGCTTATTATATTTTGATCCGTGACCACGTTGTTTGCTATTCTGATCATTTTGCATTCTTTTTTTCAGTTTGTGCAATATATTTTTACATGTGTTTTTAAATTTTTGATTTACGCTTATTATTTTTTTATACGCGACCGCTATATATTTGGCGGGAATTTGATCCCATAGACTTCTCCCAGGAACACACTTATCGGAGATCATTGAAGGAGAGGCAGAGAGGAGCCATCACAGATGGAGGACCTGTGGTGATGTCTGTCTGCCTCTCTACCTCTCTCTGCACAGTTTGGAAGGAATATAGCTTTACAATCTGTTCTTGAAGCAGATGAAACTTTATGACTTTTACCAAAACCTCAAATTCATGGCACAACTATTCAGTGTTTTAGGCCAATTTGAGTGGTCTCACATAGATAGGAACTATATAAACAAATTAACCTCTCAATATAAAGTAACAGTTTTGAACATGGGAGAATGAAACATTAAAAATTAAAGCAAATTTTGAAGCATTATACATTGTTGTGTTCAGTGAGGTGTAAAAGAGTGCCATGTGCTGTGGCCCCTGCTGAGGGCCTGTTACTGCCAGCATAGTGCTGATCACATGTTTCTCTTTCTGCCAGTCCCTTTTACACATGAGTGTGTTTGTGAATTTGTGTATGCCAATTTTTGGAGTGCTCATTGTGGGAGAACTTTAGAGTGACAGAGGTTTTTGTTCAGAGAGCCAATTAATTAAACATAAGAGGTGTGGTCATAGTGCTCCAATAAGATGAGAGGGAAGTCAGGTATGCTAAGTGCTCAAAAAATCATTTGTGTGCATGTCTGAGAGGGTGAATACAATATTTATGTAAGACATTGCATCTAACTCCACAGTGGGTCCACACTGAAAAAGTGGGATTTGAAATCTAATTTAAACATGAAAGAAAACGGAACGTTTTGAATCATTTTAAACAAAGGAAAGATATGGCATTGAATAAAGAAGTCATTAAACATGAAATACTAAGCACTCTGATATTCATACTTTTTAAAACAAAGTGTTAATATAATTTGCAATTAAAAACATGTATTAAATTACAAAAATGCAAAATAGAAGCATTCTATTTCTAAGTAGAATTCTACACCCCACTGTATATTTGACAAATAGGCCTATGTGTAGACTAAGCATATGAACAATAACACATTTCTTATCTGTCCATGAGCATATATTATATTATTAAAAAAAAACAAAAAAAAAACATCTACTACATGAAATGTAATGAAGATTTTCTGAAATCACATGTTTTTATTCAACCCATTTATTGACCCATAACATTTTATCATAGTACTTACTTTTAAAGCCATTGACTGCAACTCTGCTTGGATGATAAAAGCCGTTTTTGCAGTGACATTTATACTTGTCCAGCACAAATCCATGACCTGGGATGGGCAAACACTGTGGAAAATAGAGAGAAGATGGAAATATCAAAACTGTACTGTACACAAGGTAATATAACTGGAAAAAAGAGCATTGTAACATTCCATATACTTATGCATGGATGTTTGTGCAAGAATATATATTTGATTTTTTTTTAACAAAGAACCATCTCTGAATAGATTTCTTGAGTTGTCTAAATGGTTCTTTGGGGATGAAAAAAGCTTTGCATTATAAGTCTTTTGTTTGGTGTTTTTTCAAAGGACAAGTATAATAAAAAAAAAATACTGGAGAATAAAAAGATATTTTCGAAGAAATGTATAAAAGGTGGCATGATTTTAAACCTTGAAAACATGGTCAACGCAATGGATCGGTCTGTAGTTGATGGGTAATTTGTTGAAATGTAAGAAATGGTAACATTTTCCATTTACAATAAAACTACCTAAGTTGCATGTACAAAATATTGTTTTGTACAATTATTATAGTATATATAATGTGTCAGTTTACAGTGGCTTCATACATTAAATAAAAACATAAAAAACACACCTGATGTGCATTATTTGTTCATTCATTTGCAGAAAAAAAAAAAAAAACCTTTCTGTGACCTGCAGATTATGACCTGGGGCCTCATTTATAAAACTTTGCGTAGGATTTGCGTCAGAAGTGGCGTACGGATGAAACATAGGACGTGCGTACACTCAGAAATATTCGGATTTATAAAACCGTGCGCACGCACATCCTACTCAGTTTTCCCTTAATAAATCACAATCAATTCTAAATGTAGCGCAGCTTTTGCGGCTTCATGTCATGGCCATAGTTGCCCATAAATAGTCTGAGAAACGCCCACAAGTTAATATTCATTGATTGCGAAATCATGGCAAACACAGAGAGGAAAACCAAGAAACGTAACTTCACTCAATGTGAAGTAGAAATTATCATTGGCGAGGTGGAAAAGAGGAGTAAAATGTTGTTTGGAGGGCACAGTTGCCACATCTTCTAAGAGCGCAAGATCAGCCAAAGTGCGTCATTACGCATTGTGATGGCATCATGACACTTTATTACCATCCATCTGATTGCATATGACAAGCTACAGATGTGTTATGAGGATGAATTGCATAACATGCCAATATTACTGCAGAACATATTTAACTTTTCTTTTTGCAAATATGTGTTAATTTGCATTTCTGTTGTAATCTTCGTTTGATTTTGTTTTACAATGCAGATCGATCAAACGGGTGTTCGTGTAGGCTGTTAACTGTAAGACTTGCTTTGTGAAGTCTTCATGTTATCTATGAGAGGCAGTATTGCCATTTCTTTTACACAGCGGTCTACAGTTTCACACACTTTCACGTGTTTCTTCCATCTGCCGACGGTGTCGCCATTTCTCATTTCACCCGCTTTTGTGTGTACGCCTGGGTCAGAGTTTGTGTGAAGGACCGCACATTTTCCCGTCAAGTTTGCTTTTTATAAATACCAATTATTGCGTAGAGAGCGGCATACGCCTTCTTTTGTGCGTACGCAACGTTTATAAATGAGGCCACAGGACTTTGAGTTACACTTTCAATAGTCCACTTTGATCATTCTACTATCTATAAGTGCTCTCCAGTCCAAAAAAATAAAAATAAAAATCAATTTCATTCAATACAGACAAGTAGCAATAATACACAATAATGTACTACTGTATGTTGTGGCATTAGCTTAGCATCATGCTAACATTGAATACTTGTTACAAACGCCAGTGAGGATTTCTTGCTGCATGCCTGTGACCCTATCGGTTGCCTGGACTGTTACTTGATTTGTTTGCTGCCTGCCCTGATCCTTTGCCCGGTTATGACCTCGATTATCGTGCTACCTCTGACACTGTTGTTTACACTGGTAATAAGACCCACACCTGCCAGTACTGTGAACTTGCTGTTTATCAATAAACCGCATATTTATCCCACTCAACCTGAGTCCTTGTCACAACACTATTGGAATCAATTGTCTCTTGTTCAGCTTGTGTGCTGCACAGAGTTGCTGCCTACTGTAAGTAGAGCATTCTAAATTGGAAAAGGTTTTTTCTTCATTATGATGGTGTATTGTAGCTACTTCTGAAGGCAGTACACAGCAAAGCAGATTGGATTTTGAAATGAGAACAAAAAAAGAGCATATATACTTTATTGCTTAATAATAGGATATTCGCAGTTTCTTCTTTGTCAATAAAGACAAAAGACTAACAAAGACTAAGACAAAAGGTTCAATATGTGAGCAATGCAAGTTTGATATATAATATCCTGCATCCTATTCATATTCAAACGGGGACAGTTTTGGCACAGATCTCCTTGCATGTGTCAAGACATAGTATCTGAATTAAAGACAGGCTCATTTGCTGAATTCAAAAAGAAAATTAATTTAGTATCTCCTCAGTATTTCAGGCCTGATGCCCGGTACACATTGTAAAATTGTGGGTTGTCACAGATGAATGAAGACCATTTGTGGCGATTTCTGTGGTCGTGGCTTCTAAACGTGGTTCTACGTCGTTCAGTGAGAGAGGTTCAAAGACGGCCGATGCTACAGTCTTGTGAACAAAGATAGGCTGCGATAATAAGTTTCTGAAATTTAACATGATCATCTCACAGTGTGTTTGCTGCTACGACCTACGTCTACTGACTAGCCAATAAAAATGCAACATGAATTGGTGTATTGATCAACACGACATGACCCTAAACTACTTACCTCAAATTCCATCTGCACAACTGCCGTGCCAAGTTGGCCTCTTTTCCCTAGCCATGACTGCATTCATTTTCTTCTCTTTCGCTTACTCCTCTTTTTCCAGTGCACATAAAAAACACGATTGACAAAGTGCGATTCATCTTGCTCTATTTGTTTACCACTAGTGCATGCTGATGATGTTTTATTCTTCTGTACTAACTTGGTTGTAGCCTAAGATTTAATAGGTGTCATCATCGTACAGTCTACATGTACAGTGTGATTTGTAATGATCTTATAGGATTGCCGAAATCGCACAGTCTGTAGCAGGCATGAGTGTTTCATGACTGCAGTCCAGGGCCCAAAGCAGACATGTTGACCCCTGCTCAATACCGATCCACTCCAGCACACACTTGACAAGCTATAAAGGACCAAAGCCTTAATATTGGAGTAGAACAGCAGCGACATCAGCCTTAATGAAGCACAGAACGGTAGAACACTTACATAAATCCATCTTTAGAGAGAAGAGGGCTCCATTTCTGTCTTTCATGCTTCTATAAGATCAGGGTTTGAACTTGAAGACAGATAGCCACTGGAGAAAGGTCAGAGTGCATTAAGGGCTCACAGTCTAACTATAAATATATACATTTTAAGTCATTTTCAGCAGCATGTTTTAAAGAGGCTACATTGGCAGTAACACTTAAATTTGTGTTGGTTGGCACACTCTAGCATAAAAGAGTGTTTGACCCTGAGTACACTGAGTACACAGTAAACAGAAAGAGGTTATCTGTTTATGTTGATGCACAGTGAGAGTTATTTGGCCCACGATCTCATATTCTATTTTTGGCTTTCTGTGAACCTGCAATCTCTTATCAATGCTTGATCATAGAAAAAAAACTATAAAGGTATACTTACTCTACGTTAATTAATTTATTCCTGTGATAATTTTTTTTATATATTATATATTTTTCAGCATCATTAATCCAGTCTTCAATGTCACATGATACTTCAGAAACAATTATAATACCCTGATTTGGTGCTAAAGAAACATTTCTTCTTATTATTAATATTATCAAAAAGAACAGCCCTTATTTGAAATAGAAATCTTGGTCACACTTTAGATTATGGTCCAATTATCACTATACCAATACTTTTGCATCAATAAACTCCTAATTACTGCTTATTCATAGTTAGTAAGGTAGTTGTTAAGTTTAGGTATTGGGGATATAGGGATGTAGAATGTAGGCACTGCACTGATATGTGCTTTTTAAGTATTAATAAACAGCCAATATCCTAGTAATATGCATGTTAATAAACAACTAGTTGATTGTGAGAATTGGACCCTAAGCTAAAGTGTTACCAAAATCATTTTTAACATTATAAATGTCTTTACTGTCACATTTGATCAATTAAAAGTGTAACTTCATAGATGTTTAACCCACTTTGTATTGTTAATGTCAGAACTGAAATTAACTTTCTCTGTGTAACCATGACAGAAAGATTTATGTTTATTTGTCAGCAAAAGTCCACTGGATAGAACACAGTGCAACACTGTTTAAAATGTTGACTACAAACACTGAGGTTTTTCAGATTTTCCATTGCGGGCGTTCTCTCCATATTTAGCTATGATTCTTTGCAGCCTTCGTGCTGGGTCCTTCACTGGAAACTGAAAATAACTCACTCCCGCTACGTTTACTCTTTGAATGCAGGGACAATACGAGTCAATACCATTTACGAAAGGTTTACTGATTAGAATTTCCTACTAATGCCTGCTACATACTGTACGATTTAGGCAATTCTATAAGATCCTTACAAATCACACTGTATGACATGTATCTAATAAACTTGGGTACGACATTTATGTAGACTGTATGATGATGACACCTACTGAATCGTAGGATACAACGCAACCTAGTATAGAAGAATAAAAATGTCATCAGTATGCGCTAGTGGTAAACAAATCGAGCAAGATGAATTGCACCTTGGCAATTGTGTTTTTTATGTGCGCTGAAAAAAAGGAGGAAGCGAAAGAGGAGAATATGGATGCGGTCATGGATAGAGAAAAGAGGCCAACTTGGCATGCCAATTTTGCAAATGGAGCTTGAGGTAAGTTGTTTTAAGTTTAAGCGCCATATCGCCATATGCTATTTCATGTTGCATTTTTATTGGCTAGTCAGTAGACGTAGGATATAGCAGCAAACACACTGTGAGATGATCATGCTAAATGTTTGACACTGTCAGAAAATTATCGCAGGCTATCTTTGGTCAAAAGACCGTGAAAACGGTCATCTTTGAACCTCTCTCAGTGAACGACGTTGGACCACTGTTTAGGAGCTACAACCACAGAAATCGCCATGATTGGTCATCCACGGAATGGGGAAGCCCAAAATCATACAATGTGTATCGGCATAAAGCAAGGTAAGTTTAAGTTTTCCAACCTATTCCTACCTATCTAAATGTATTACTTTCTTTAAAAAAACAAAACTGTATTTTGCTTATTTTTAATATAAACATATTTTCTATAAAGAAAATACAATGCATTTTAAAGGTATCCATAATCCCTTAAATAGATACTTAGGTAAAACTTTAATACACATTAATGCATAAACATATTCATGGTTACAGGTCTTGCACTAAAGTAGTATATATTACATAATAACCTGAAGTGGTAAGTATCACAATCCAATATAAATGCAGTTGCAAATATTTACAACTAAGGACACAATACTAATTATAAGGTGTTTTATGAGGCATTTTGCATAAATTCCTTCATGATGCATTAAATATACAGGTTTCAATCAACTCAAACCAAATATTACATATTGGGCGACTCAAAATGAAACAAAATTATTGACCATTAATGGCTCAGCTCTATATATTATAGTTTACATTCATTCTCCATTTAGCCATCACATTGTGAACTGCCACTTTCATCCTTAGCCAAGCCGAGATCAAGCGTATATTGACTTGCAGTAAAGAGATAGCAACACTCCCAATATTATTCATTGTGTACTCCGGGCACTGACCCCTTGAGCTTTCAGTCAATTCCTGCAATAAAAGCTTCAGGAATCACACAACTGATAACAGCTTCTGCCTGAAATGAGAGAAACAGACTCTGGCCCATGCTGAGAGGAAGGGACAGGGTCTTCTGATAGAGCACAAGCTGACGGCGGGTATTGAGCAGGTGAGAGCTTCAGCTGGGAACACTCTATCCTAATTAAAGCCAGACAGACACATCGCCGACACAGACACTGGCAGATCTGAGCCGCTGGGAGTACACAGGATGATTCCAGTGGCTCTACACACCTTCACGCTGTTCACTTTTAATCAGAGAGAGAAAGTTAGAAAGAACGTTTGATTGACTTAGACTAGGGATGCAGGGATTGGTTTAGATAAAGGAACTCTGTCTCCACTGATGTCCGTATGCACAAAACTTAAGAAAGTATCCATCTTTTTCCTGAACAACCAATGGATGCTTCCATGATGACGCACCTAGGGATGGGCATTTTTCAAAAATACTGCATCAATTAAATGAATCGTTATTCAAACGAGTCATAAGCCGTTTCGTTGTGACGTCAAGATGAAACATTAGAATATTGCCCGCCCACTTATTGCACGCAGACACCAGGGAAAACTTGAACCTCAGACCAACAGCTGATTCCTGTAGATACTGGATAGCATCATGTCGAGAAGACGGCGTTGTGTGCTATACTATTTTCACTGCCCAAGGACGAGCATGTGAAGAATCAGTGGTTAAAGTTCATCTTTACCATGATATCACAGCAGTATAATACTAAACTTTTGCTGTGTTCCCTTTATTTCACTGACGACTGCTTCTCAAATCTCAGAGTTCAATGCAGGATTCACAAACCGCTTGCTCTTGAAAGATGGTGTTCAAAAAACGTAGTTTTGAGTTTTATATTGTGTAGGTCTCCTGCTAACTGGCTAACTCACGCTATCACTAATATTGTTGTGATTATTGCTAATCAGTTGTGGGCCACGATTACCTATAACTTTGTCTATCAATGCAGATTGTCTGTCGTTCTCACTACTTTGAGGAAATATTTGTTTTACCAACATTTATGTTACATCAGATCATTCACTTTAGAGCTCGGCTAATGTATATATTGTATACATGCACTGTTATTGATACAGTTTCCACGTGTTCACCCCAATATATTAGAAAAATACTCTGTAAATAAATTAGTACAAGTAAAATAATCTGCTTGTTGATGGACATTCACTTGTTAATGCTGATGGTGAGGAATTACAGTTGCAACATCTCATATAATGTACCTCAAACAGAGCCGTCCTTGTGATGGAGGTTCGGGTTGAATAACAGTTCTTCCAGTGTTTCATCATCGGAATTGCGCTCGCATTGATATGGTAAAATCAACGTCATTGTTCGTAACTGTGTTTAGTTTAAGGTGTAGGAAGCCTCAGGACAAGCAGAGCTGACGTTGTTATGGCAATGGGTGGTTTTGTTTTCGGCGCGCTGTACACGGTAAACCAATCACAACAGACTGAGCTTTCTGGCCAATCAGAGCAGAGTATATCGCGGAAAGGAGGAATTTAGAGAGATTGATTTATTTGACGAGTCGTTTGAGAGTCATTGAAAATGTGATGATGTGCAAATGTATATTATGAGGAAATTAAACAGTTTTTTTACCTTTGATGCATGTAAACCTGTTGTAGGAGACTCCACAACAACATTAGGAAACTTTAAAAAAGCATAATAGGGGCCCTTTAAGTTTTTGCCACCATTTCTGAACAAGCTTACGATTAGGCAATATACACAACATGCTTAAAGTATAGGTTAAAATTTTATTTTAGTTGAAAACATTAAAAAATATGTGTAAACAGAAAAATATAAAGAACAAAAGCATTTAAGCTCAAGCAGCGCGAACGAAAAAAAAACGCCCAGTAAAGCAGACTGCGCCACTGATCGTACAGAACGTACACATTCACTCGAGTCAGCAGCATATGATTATCGTGTTTATATTGTTTCACGTTTATGTTGAGAAAAACAATAATATCCACATCCTCGAGAAAAGGATGAGAAAATGCGCTGCGCTGACAGATGTTGCAGAGACAGAGATAACTGTGTGCTAAGTTTCTAACAGCACTTTGCGTTTTCTGTTCTTACCTGTCTCCCTCAACGAAACTTAAAGGAATTATATATCTCAAAATCATTTTACGATCAGATAAGTTAACATCTCAGCTCACGCGGGGTCCAGCTTAACTTGCCTGCAGTCGTGAATGCAGTGATGGACAGCTGTCTTTCCTCAATGACTGGTTGTTTTTTGATGATTTCTCATTGTGGTGATGATATTAGAACTTAGATTCATTCATTAATTTGATCAAAAGTAATTCCATTTTGTAAGATAATTTTCAATTAATTTTAAACTTTGCGAGGCAGACGACAACATTATCTAATCAAATACAAACAACTTGTTAACACGCTCCACAGCGCCACCCAGTGCATTTCATTATAACTGCGAGTTAGCGCTTGGGATTCATCATGGATTCACTGCATTTACGGCCAGCAAAGCAACGTAGTAAGTTCGAATAGTATTTTATTTTTTTCGAATAATAATTACAGATCAAATATTCGAAAATTCGAATATTCGTGCACACCTCTAGACGCAACAGACTAGAAGCTAGTCTAAACATTGCATAAGTCAACTCAAAATTCACCTATTATGTTCCACAAAAGACAGGTTTGGAACCTGTGTGCTTAATTGAATTGAATGTGCTGCACTTCAAATCTTAAAAGTGTATTTGGCAACACTTTATTTTGACGATCCGTTTTAGACATTCTACTAATTAGACGTATCTACATGTCAACTAACTCTCATTAGAGTATTAGTAGACTGTCTGCTTAATATCTGCTTGTGATGCTCCACAACAGACATTCTACTGACTATAAGTAACTTTGCAACTATGTCAACTTATTTGACTAACCCAAACCCTAACCTAACAGTCTACTAATACTCTAATGAGAGTTAGTTGACATGTATTCAGTATTTATGATTATATCTATTAATTTCATAAATGGATGGTGCCTTATTGGGCAATTACTTGTTCCACCTCTAACCCAACCAGTTAAACACTTTATTGTCGCTATTAAATGCGCATTAGGCAATTCATTTCCACTGTCCGAGCTGATATGTGATGGGAAAAGACAAAAGAATGAGTTCGGAAAAAGGCGGATTCAAACTTGGATCAGTCGCTTCAAAATCTAACGCCACCTGCCTTACTCTCCATACCACTGCTCTTGTTATCAGCAGGAATTACTTTTTTATAATTTTGTCTGGCTCACTCAGACAATGGTGGGCGGAGTTAATGTAAATAGCCTCTGCTGTGTATAAAAGACATGCTGATATGCGTCTGAATTTGTTTATAATGCTGCATGATCATAGGACAGATAAAAGAGGATGAACATCAGTGGAGGTGGTGTCTTGGTTGAGGTGTTTTCTGGGACATGCTGTATGCAAATGGACCTCCTGGCACGACAGTGCGATGCCCGCTATTAAAAACCTCTAGCTCTGAGTGTGAGCGGTGTCATGGGCCAATTATCCAGTCACAGACACACACTCACTTACTGACAGCTGCCACAACTGTGCCTTTGACATTCACAAAAAGACTGAGAGACAATGAGAGAGACAGGAAGAGCATGAGAGAAACAGGTGGACGTCTGAGGTCACTGAGATTTATGGCTTGACAAATTTGATCAATTCCACCACTACAAGCTGTGGGTCACTGTTGTAGAGATACTTTGTTAATCTGTTAGTTGTGGCACAGCCAATGTCATAGCAAACATTTTGTTTTTGCCTTTCAGATGACACAAAAGCAGCCTGCGTTCTGGTAGTATATTTTCCATTCATGAAAGGCACATTATTCAGTAATGAGTTCTAAGCCTGAGCCAAACTAACCCGCTGTGAGATGAATTAAATTATATCAGTTGATGTGAAAAATGTATTTAAAAATCAGAACAAATCCCAAAGATAAAAGAAGTACACTGTAGCATACATTTAAAATAATATACTTAAGTGCTGACTGAATTACAAGTTTTTAGACACTTAGGGCCTGTTTACACCTAGTCACTTCATGCGTATTCTCGGTTAGCTATTAGTTTGTGCAAAGACCAAGTGTAAATGCTTTCCGAAACGTATTAGAGATGGATTTAAATCCGATCACTCAAACCACTTAAAGAAAATAAAAAAACATATCATATAGCACTCAGGGTACAGGGTTCACTCTAAGCATGGTGAGTCTGCTTTTAGCTATTATGCCAGCCGCACCTGGAACCAGCTTCCAGAGGAGATCAGATGTGCTCTTACAGTAGTCACCTTCAAATCCAGACTCAAAACAAATCTGTTTAGCTGTGCATTTACTGAATGAACACTGTGCCACTGTTCGTCCGACTATTTGTACTGTATTTTATTAAATTTTTTATTCTAAACTCTTTTAATTATTCTTATTTCTTTTGGTTATTTTATTTCTTCTCTGTAAAGCACTTTGAATTACCATTGTGTATGAAATGTGCTATATAAATAAACTTGCCTTGCCTTGCCTAGCATGTTATATGACAAGTTACGACAGCGCTGCAACACGCATTGCCACGAATGTGCTGAGCAAACTGTCGCAAATGAAACAACAATCAACAATCATCTTCACTAAAAGTAGTGAGACTAAATTATCTTACCAGTGCTCTATGGAGCCAGATCAGCCTCAAAAATAATACATTTACAAAACAAAATTCTTAAATTCACAGCACAATTCACATTTACAAAATCCAATTCGTAATTTCAAAACACAATTCATAAATACACAAGTAAAAGCATAAATATTTCCTCAAATGCTGACACAAATGCATCTTACCTAAATTAATTTAAAATGTTTACAAAAATATGTATATATCAAGTTCTTGAATTCATTTCCATCACACATTTATGAATGATGTTACATGTATTTATGGATTGTTGAATCTGCATCTGCAAATCGTCACACATGCGTGGACTGCTTTGAATTTGTGTGCTGTATTTTTGAGACCTTCCTGACAGGTTAAGATTCATAAATATCTTTTTTGGAGGTTGTTCTGTTTAGCCAATTGCGGTGAGCTTTAAATCCACCAGATACTGAACAGACTCAAGAAGCTCAACACTGCGCTTGTTCTGGTCCCTGGTCCATTTTAATGGGTAATCTTTTTTTAAGCACAAATCACATTATGATTTATATCGTTTGCACAAAATACAGCGACCCGGTTAGCCTGCTGTTGTTGTTGTTAGTAGTAGTAGTAGTATCAGGTTCGCAGTAACTTCTGATCAGGCATTAAAAACAGCTACCATCACCTAAGGGAGATTTCGAACACACACAGCGGAGTGATTTCAGCATGGAGATTAAAGGTTGTTTTAGTTAATGAAGTGTGCAGTTTGCAGTGTTACAAAGTTGTTAGTCAACGCCAGCTTCATTACATTATAACTGGTGTTTGTAGGAACTGGTGTTTGTCAGTAATCACAGGTTGAATGGGCGATAAACAATTTGATGATAAATTCAAGTAATTTTAAAAACGGTTTGTAGTCAGTGGGTTCTAAAGTTACCTTCGTGACCAGCTAGGGATGCCACGGATTATCATTTAGAATTATTTTATGCAGTAACACTTGAGTCATTACCAAACCCTTACAAAAACCTCAAAAGCTTACAATGACTTCCTTCAATATTAGGGAGTTATCATGCTGTTCACTTTAGAATACTGTTCCAAATAATTAGTAATTCCGATTTGGCAATAACTGAGTCAATACTAGTGGGCTACCATGATCTTCACTCTAGAATGAATTACACATTATGCATTACTCACATTAATTATGAGCATGAATAATATGAATATGAATATGAATAATAGTTCTTATTATTCCTCCAAGAGAAAAAATGTAGTTACTGGACTACCACATTCAACTGAGCGCTATAAGTACTAATTCTTTAATCAGAGTATCTTATTAGTTAATAGTTGTGCTTTACTCATTTGTTCCTGTGCAGTTAATTATTAATGATGGAACAATTTTCTAAAGTGTAAAAAACCCGTAAATTACTGAACTGTGTGTGTACAGAACGGGATTAAACACTAAAAGTAATAATATACTAATATATGTGACCAAAGTGTTGTGAATATGATGGTACAGTTAATTGAACATTTTATAAATATAAGGTATTTAAATTCATTTGATTATTTTTTCCTTTTATTTGGAACTTCAATGATGAAAGTGAAAAGAACAATCAAAATAAATGAATAAATCTGACATTATATAGCACAAAAAGACTAATATTAACAGTAAAACTAATATTATTAAAATGGATAGTTGCTTTCTGACACGAGGAGCCACATTCGAAGCAGTATAATAGAGTTATAGTGTGACTGCACTTCAGTTAAAAGTCTATATTAATGCAATAATTACCATTTGAAAGTTTTTATGTTCTGAGTATAAACTGTATTTGTGTCCTGTGTTCTGAAAGGAACTGAAAAATGTATTGTTCCTGAACTGAACTCTGACGTCTAGTGTGAAAGTCAAGTTTCATTGACTGGGAGGGGACATGTTCGGTTCACTTAGTTTTGTCGTGGCCACAACATCGTAGGACTAAACTCGTAGGAACGTGATCTTAAAGAGGCTACATGCGATTTTCTGAAATTTAAACTCGCGACTGACACCTGTGGCCAAAAAACGAACTGCTCTTCCTTTCTGCTCGCTCTCGTACGTGCACACTTCACAAGTCATCCGCTGCAAAGAAGTCAACATTATGTTTACAGAGGTAAGAACAGTCAAATACATATATTGAAATGTTTAACATGAACGCGCTTGACGTCACATCCGCAGACAGCGCGCGAAAAATCCGACCCGACAGAAAATAGGAAAAATAGGATACAGGCTTATAGGTGCACCCACTGTGAGCGGACAAGGTGTCAGTATGCTCATCAGGAGATGTTTGAGTCATAAATGGTCAAATAAAAAGGCTATTGTTACGTTTATTTTGGGGAAAAAGTTGCATATAGCCTCTAAGTCGTGGGAATGTCATAATATCTCGAATAACATTTCAGACGAAAATTCAACTTAAGAATGCGCTTCAGGTGTCTTTCACTTACATACCCATGTCTTAATGCCAGAGGCGCCGCACTGTATCTTTATATGACGATCCTTATTCAAAGTAAAATGTTATTTTATCAGTCATCTCCATCTCTGACTGCTGTATATGGGTACAGTATTGACCGGTGTGGTACCCTCAACATAACTTGTGGCCACGAGAAATAGATGTTGTTCTCTCAAAATATGAAATCGTGGCCACGAGAAAAATATATCGGTCCCTCAACATATGACCTTGAGGCCACGACTTTACATCGCGTGGCCACGACACGATGTCGTTACCTCAACAAAATGATCTCGTGGCCACGATTTATTATCATGTTCCCACGACTTAATATCTCGTGGCAACAACATATTATCACGTTCCCACAAGTTTATATGTTGTGGCCACGACAAAACTAAGTGAACCGAACATATCCCCTCCCGGTCACCGTACTTTAATTAGCTTTACATTGTTTGTTACACAGCATTTTTATGCTCTCTCACAGGCATAATTTGGAGAACATGCCAGCATTAGCAAACAGCTCTACCTAAAATTGGCCTGGGAGTAGAGAAACAATAACGCTGTGGTGTAGATCTATTTTTGTGACGGTCTAAAACAGCAGGAGGGCCTTTGAAAGTGCTGCTAAACATAGAACAGCAGCACACAGCACGCAGCCCATCACTCCTGC
This sequence comes from Scardinius erythrophthalmus, assembly GCF_964197995.2. Lineage (NCBI taxonomy): Eukaryota > Metazoa > Chordata > Actinopteri > Cypriniformes > Leuciscidae > Scardinius > Scardinius erythrophthalmus. The sequence continues at coordinate 8,004,998 of NC_138242.1, forward strand.
ATCTTGCGGGCTGACAGATCCAGGAACAGAGGAAAGCAGACACGTGCACTGGGACGGAGAGCGGTTGGCCAGCCTGTGGGGTCAAACGCTGACCGTACTGAGAGACGATGTGCCCTGAGATCTGGCCTCAGACCAGCTATTACTCACTAATGTGAGTCCTCGGGTGGGTTCTACACCAGCTGAGGGTGAGAATTAAAAAAAAAAACATCCATCTGCTCCATATGCTGATGTCTAGCAGTTTCCAGGTTGATATTATAAACAAAAGGTGCATCACTGCAGGAAAAAGACCTCCGGGTGTCTTTCTACAGCTTCCCCAGTCAGCGCAGTATGTGCTCATCAAGTCTCTGTGGTGTAGAAGTGTGTATTATTTTCAATATTTTCTACTATGGCTTAATCTGCAGAGACACCTCTATGTAAGCCATTTGTTGGTTGATTCCAATTGAAAGTGTAAACACTTTATCCTTGTGGTGCTTTCAAAATATCTTGATCAGCCCATTACGAAAATGCCCCTATTATGCCATTTTAAAGGTTCCGAATTTTGTTTTGGAGGTCTCCTACAACAGGTTTACATGCATCAAAGGTAAAAAAACACTTTAATATTCTCATAATATACATTGTACATCACCTCATTTCTCAAATACTCTAAATCGACTCTAAAATGACTAAATCCGAAGATCGAAGATCTCTAAATCCCTCCTTTCTGCGAGCCTGTTCTGCTCTGATTGGTCAAATGGCCCAGTCTGATGTAATTGGTCTACCGCTTACAGAGCGTGTCGGAAACTCTGGAGGTACTACAAGTGTATGTCAATCAACAAACTGATGTGCCACTATATTTGTAATTGATTGAAGTGCACATTTGGGAACTGTATCGTTAACTGTATCAATAACAGCGCATACGTTAGCTGAGCACTAACGTGAATGACTGATATAACATTAAAGTTTGTAAAACAAATCTTGCTCCATCCTTTATCATTACTCAAAGTACTAAGAACGACAGACAATCTGCATCGATTGACACAGTCTTTGGTAATAGTGGGCTGACAGTGTCAGGGTTCTGTCACTTCAGTCTAGTTTATTTCTTAGTTTTGAGACAGAGCCCCGACGCTTCTGTATTGTCTTGTTTTTGTGTGAGTTTTGAGCGTGCTCAAGCCGTGCGCTCTCTTGTCGGGGCGTTCCTTGTTTCATGTTTGGCACTCACGTCTAGCTTTATTTTGGTTCTGTGTCGGGATTCGGACATTCATGCTCCGAGTGTTTGTATTATGTCGCGAGTGTATGGAATGTGCATTCGCTCGTTCTCGTGCCCGCTATTTTTTGTTGTGTGAGCGTACGGCTTTGAGTATGCTCTGGCCGTGTTTACATCGGCCACATGCTTTCATGTTATGTTTTCAGCTTGTGTCTTTCACTGGCTGTGTGCTTTCATGTTGTCATGTTTTGTGTGAACACGCGGCTTATGTATGTACTCATTAGCTGGGTGTTCATGTCTCGGTTTGTTTGAGCACACGGCTTGTGATTGTGTTTGCTGGCCATGTGCTCATGTTTTTGTCATGTTTGGTGTGAGCACATGGCTTGTCATCTGTGTTTCCTTGTGCCATGTGCTCTCCTGTCGATCGTCTAACCCCGCCATCTTGCTCCACCTTGTATTCCCTCGTTACCTGCCTCGTTGGCTCCCTATTTATTCTCTTTGTGTTTGCAGTCCTGTGCCAGATTGTCATTGTATATCTACCAAGTCAAGTCAAGTCAAGTCATTTTCAGTAAATGCCCTGTGTTATGTCTTCACAATGTTGAGGAAGTGGAAAATTAGTCGTTTCAGCAGCTTAGTCTCAACAAATGCTCTTTTAATATTTGTAGTATAATGACCTCTTATATGTCAAAAGATCTAAGAAAATTTGATTAATGTCAAGACCTCTTTAAGAAAAAGTGAAGAGTCAAAATAATTGTCTGTGATAATCGACTGCATGCGATAACCAAGAATATTCCTTAAAGACCAACTCTTGTGTTTTGGCTTAATTAAAATTCTGCCTCAATGTCACCTGATGACATGAGCTTAAAAAAGAAAGTGAATTTCCAGGCACATGTATTTAATCTTCAAATCATCTCCCAGTTAAATCATTGTCAGATTCATTCTCTATACACCCAATTAAAGTCAGCACTGCTACACAGACACGACTGGAGGCTACACTTTAACAAAGACACATCCTCTGCCCATCTGACAAACATCATTAGGCAGAAATAGCCCGTCTTCTTTAATTGCAGCATCAGGCCGCAGCTGATGACCCTGTATTTGGGTTTTGAGGGGGTGAGTATTTCACTGACAAACGCAATTAATTGTTCGGGATTATTATCAGGTCAGAGCATATATGTCACAGAGATTTCATTTCATCAATACCGAAATGAGGCCTAATATACTGAGTGTGTAGCCCAGAAATTGTCCAGAATGTAGAGTAACAACCAATCAAGTACATATTTTAGGGGACATTTTTACTAATAAAATGAATAATTTTATTTATGCAAAATAAAGGAATATCTATTATAAAAATATTGGTTTGTCCCCAACTGTCCAAAGAAATATATCATATGATGTAAGACTGCAGTCTTGTCATGTTAGTTCAGGTTAATGTTAATACTTAACTACAGCATAATTATGGACCCTTAAAATAAAGTGCTTCCCAAATGAAATTAACATGAACAAAGATAATCAATTCTTTAGAAGTATTGTTCGTTCATGTTAACTAATGTAATTAATTAATGTTACCAAATGGAACCTTGTTGTAAAGTGTTACTTTACTAAAGTGTTCCCATACTTCAGCATAATTTATCAGGATAGGATATGTTAGAAATATAACAAAACCCCACCATGTCATGGTCTTGAGTGTGTTCAAAATATCCAGGTACCTAGTCTAGGGTTCACTTGATGTGTCTCATGATTACACTGGGCCACATGGGAACCCCCGGATGGATTATGGCGTGATGTTTGCAGTGCTGGAAGCCTCCCATGGGGATGGAGGAGATCAGGCTATTTTTACAATCAGACCTGCAGCTGACACTCACGCTAACAGCAGATCTCACATCACATACAGTACACATTTCACATGAAAACCTGATTCTTCACTTCACACTTGTTACTTCGGTTGTAGGATGATATAAATTCTCAGTATTTTAAAGCCTTTTGATCTCAATGTTTATGCATTATTTAAACACAGCCATTGTCTTGCAGGTGACTGCCATCTTGTTAAAGGTAGAGGAGACAATCTTCAGGGGAGTGATTGTAAAATCCTGCTATGCTCATCTTGTTTGGTCTGACCTTCTGTCACACTCGGGCTTGGAGGCAATGACCAGATCTGAGGTAAAACTCAAACAGGTAGGTTTATTTGCAGATATGGCAGTAACACAACGTAATAAATCACAATCTATTTATTGATCGTAGGAATGATGTGTATCCCACTTCCCACCCTTTGAGGGCAGGAAAATAGTGTTTTCTTGCGGGTGGTCAGGCAGATAGCAGGGATCAGATTGAAACAGCATTAGTCAATTACAAGCTGTTCTGTTGACACCTATTTTAATGCGGCCGGGGCAGCTGTTGCCGGTGCTGTCGAGCAGATGAAGTCTCTCTCTCCTCTATGAAGATGAATGGCCTGAGCACTCGCCGAGGACACTGTCGTTCACCATTACAGCCAGTCAGCCGCGCAGCCAGTGAAATGAGGAAGAGAGGGGGGAAATGAAGCTCGCTAAGTGGGGCTCAGTCAAACAGACTGAAGCCCTGAGCAAACAAACATGTTTATCCTTAGCCATTTTCTAGCGGCTCATTACATCAGAGTCACTATCAGATCTGAGGATGGGACGGGAACATCACAGCATGCTGACAAGCCGTGAGGTTACGGTTATGGAGCCGACAGAGCAGGGGACCACTAAGGCAGAGTCGATGAAGCAGGGGATCAGTAAGGCGGAGCACGACAGAGCGGGGATCACCAAGGCGGAGCCGATGGAGCAGGGGACAATCAAGGCGGAGCCGACAGAGCAAGGGACCACTAAGGCGGAGCTGACAGAGCAGGGGACCACCAAGGCGGAGTCGACAGAGCAGGGGACCACAGAGGCGGAGCCGATGGAGCAGGGGACCACCAAGGCGGAGTCGACAGAGCAAGGGACCACTAAGGCGGAGCTGACAGAGCAGGGGACCACCAAGGCGGAGTCGACAGAGCAGGGGACCACAGAGGCGGAGCCAATGGAGCAGGGGACAATCAAGGCGGAGCCGACAGAGCAAGGGACCACTAAGGCGGAGCTGACAGAGCAGGGGACCACCAAGGCGGAGTCGACAGAGCAGGGGACCACCAAGGCAGAGTCGACAGAGCAGGGGACCACAGAGGCGGAGCCGATGGAGCAGGGGACAATCAAGGCGGAGCCGACAGAGCAAGGGACCACTAAGGCGGAGCTGACAGAGCAGGGGACCACCAAGGCGGAGTCGACAGAGCAGGGGACCACCAAGGCAGAGTCGACAGAGCAGGGTACCACAGAGGCGGAGCCGATGGAGCAGGGGACAATCAAGGCGGAGCCGACAGAGCAAGGGACCACTAAGGCGGAGCTGACAGAGCAGGGGACAATCAAGGCGGAGTCGACAGAGCAGGGGACCACAGAGGCGGAGCCGACAGAGCAGGGGACCACCAAGGTGGAGCCGATGGAGCAGGGGACCACCAAGGCAGAGTCGATGAAGCAGGGGACCAGTAAGGCGGAGCACGACAGAGCGGGGACCACCAAGGCGGAGTCGACAGAGCAGGGGACCACCAAGGCGGAGTCGATGAAGCAGGGGACAAGTAAGGCGGAGCACGACAGAGCGGGGACCACCAAGGCGGAGCCGATGGAGCAGGCGACAATCAAGGCGGAGCCGACAGAGCAAGGGACCACTAAGGCGGAGCTGACAGAGCAGGGGACTACCAAGGCAGAGCCGACGGAGCAGGGGACAACCAAGGCGGAGTCGACAGAGCAGGTGACCACCAAGGCGGAGTCGATGAAGCAGGGGACCAGTAAGGCGGAGCACGACAGAGCGGGGGATCACCAAGGCGGAGCCGATGGTGCAGGGGACAATCAAGGCGGAGCCGACAGAGCAAGGGACCACTAAGGCGGAGCTGACAGAGCAGGGGACCACCAAGGCGGAGTCGACAGAGCAGGGGACCACAGAGGCGGAGCCGATGGAGCAGGGGACCACCAAGGCGGAGTCGACAGAGGAAGGGACCACTAAGGCGGAGCTGACAGAGCAGGGGACCACCAAGGCGGAGTCGACAGAGCAGGGGACCACAGAGGCGGAGCCAATGGAGCAGGGGACAATCAAGGCGGAGTCGACAGAGCAAGGGACCACTAAGGCGGAGCTGACAGAGCAGGGGACCACCAAGGCGGAGTCGACAGAGCAGGGGACCACCAAGGCAGAGTCGACAGAGCAGGGGACCACAGAGGCGGAGCCGATGGAGCAGGGGACAATCAAGGCGGAGCCGACAGAGCAAGGGACCACTAAGGCGGAGCTGACAGAGCAGGGGACCACCAAGGCGGAGTCGACAGAGCAGGGGACCACCAAGGCAGAGTCGACAGAGCAGGGTACCACAGAGGCGGAGCCGATGGAGCAGGGGACAATCAAGGCGGAGCCGACAGAGCAAGGGACCACTAAGGCGGAGCTGACAGAGCAGGGGACAATCAAGGCGGAGTCGACAGAGCAGGGGACCACAGAGGCGAAGCCGACAGAGCAGGGGACCACCAAGGTGGAGCCGATGGAGCAGGGGACCACCAAGGCGGAGTCGATGAAGCAGGGGACCAGTAAGGCGGAGCACGACAGAGCGGGGACCACCAAGGCGGAGTCGACAGAGCAGGGGACCACCAAGGCGGAGTCGATGAAGCAGGGGACAAGTAAGGCGGAGCACGACAGAGCGGGGACCACCAAGGCGGAGCCGATGGAGCAGGCGACAATCAAGGCGGAGCCGACAGAGCAAGGGACCACTAAGGCGGAGCTGACAGAGCAGGGGACTACCAAGGCAGAGCCGATGGAGCAGGGGACCACCAAGGCGGAGTCGACAGAGCAGGTGACCACCAAGGCGGAGTCGATGAAGCAGGGGACCAGTAAGGCGGAGCACGACAGAGCGGGGGATCACCAAGGCGGAGCCGATGGTGCAGGGGACAATCAAGGCGGAGCCGACAGAGCAAGGGACCACTAAGGCGGAGCTGACAGAGCAGGGGACCACCAAGGCGGAGTCGACAGAGCAGGGGACCACAGAGGCGGAGCCGATGGAGCAGGGGACCACCAAGGCGGAGTCGACAGAGCAAGGGACCACTAAGGCGGAGCTGACAGAGCAGGGGACCACCAAGGCGGAGTCGACAGAGCAGGGGACCACAGAGGCGGAGCCAATGGAGCAGGGGACAATCAAGGCGGAGTCGACAGAGCAAGGGACCACTAAGGCGGAGCTGACAGAGCAGGGGACCACCAAGGCGGAGTCGACAGAGCAGGGGACCACCAAGGCAGAGTCGACAGAGCAGGGGACCACAGAGGCGGAGCCGATGGAGCAGGGGACAATCAAGGCGGAGCCGACAGAGCAAGGGACCACTAAGGCGGAGCTGACAGAGCAGGGGACCACCAAGGCGGAGTCGACAGAGCAGGGGACCACCAAGGCAGAGTCGACAGAGCAGGGTACCACAGAGGCGGAGCCGATGGAGCAGGGGACAATCAAGGCGGAGCCGACAGAGCAAGGGACCACTAAGGCGGAGCTGACAGAGCAGGGGACAATCAAGGCGGAGTCGACAGAGCAGGGGACCACAGAGGCGGAGCCGACAGAGCAGGGGACCACCAAGGTGGAGCCGATGGAGCAGGGGACCACCAAGGCGGAGTCGATGAAGCAGGGGACCAGTAAGGCGGAGCACGACAGAGCGGGGACCACCAAGGCGGAGTCGACAGAGCAGGGGACCACCAAGGCGGAGTCGATGAAGCAGGGGACAAGTAAGGCGGAGCACGACAGAGCGGGGACCACCAAGGCGGAGCCGATGGAGCAGGCGACAATCAAGGCGGAGCCGACAGAGCAAGGGACCACTAAGGCGGAGCTGACAGAGCAGGGGACTACCAAGGCAGAGCCGATGGAGCAGGGGACCACCAAGGCGGAGTCGACAGAGCAGGTGACCACCAAGGCGGAGTCGATGAAGCAGGGGACCAGTAAGGCGGAGCACGACAGAGCGGGGGATCACCAAGGCGGAGCCGATGGTGCAGGGGACAATCAAGGCGGAGCCGACAGAGCAAGGGACCACTAAGGCGGAGCTGACAGAGCAGGGGACCACCAAGGCGGAGCCGATGGAGCAGGGGACCACCAAGGCGGAGTCAACAAAGAGCAGGGGACCACCAAGGTGGAGTCGACAGAGCAGGGGACCATCAAGGTGGAGCCGACAGAGCAGGGGACCACAAAGGCAGAGCAGAAGACCACCAAGGCAGTAGACCATGGCGGGGCCGAGTCATAGAGCCTAGAGACTTCAGGTCTGACCTCTGTGATTTTAACAGAGCATATAGGGGCCACAGAGAGTTCTCCATAGCCATAACAGTGAGCACAAAGAGTCCAGAGATGGCCTCTATGGTGTGACAGGGAGCACAAAAAGACCAAAGATGGCCTCCTTGGCCATGACAGGGAACATACAGAGACAAGGAAAAGACAAGGAAAGTCTGGTGTGACTGCCATGACATGAAGAGTCTCTGGTGTGATAGTGGAAGTGGGTTCATGTTCTAGGTCAGTGACGTGCGAGTGGCAATCTAAGTCCTCCATGGTGAAGGAGGACCCACTCAACCGAGAGCTAGATCCACGTACTGTGCCAGGTTCCAGCTGGAATCTCCCCCTGGCATCAGTCGGCTGATGTCGTAGTCCAATTCACTTTGAAAAGTATTCTATTATAACAGTTATCTCCTCCCAAGAAAAAAGATGGCTATAACTGAGAAACACCTCCATAAAATCCTCCAGCGAGCATCCATCTTGACAGATACCGCACAATTACTCCGCGGTGTGGCTCTTTACTGCTGCTAGATCCATTTTCTGGGTTGGTCGTTCTGTTATGGTTGTGCAGGGAATAGGAGAGACAAGGATCTAATTGCATAATATTGTTATATTATTATAACTATAATATAACAAGAGGCTAAAGAGGCTAAAGAGGGGCAGGTGTCGATATTGACATACTATGGAAACTAACAAGGGTAACTATGGTAACAAAGTAAAACAGGAACTAAACACAAGTAGTGAACACTAGGAACTGAAAATATACTTCAAAGTAAAAGTCCTTGAACCCAAAGCAGGGGAATTGTTACAAAAAATCTATTTATAATAACTGATGTTCGTTAGAACATAACAAATAGCAACTGCTGTTCTTTAGAACTTTCTATACACAGATATGAAAATCTTGTTTCCACCAAATATATTAAGCAGCACTACCATTTTCAACACTAAAAAAATCCATTCATTTACCCGCCTCGAAGAAGTGGTTGAAAGTGGACAAAAGCGACTGGTAATTAATTACCAGATGTATATGGGTATTGTGCCTCCCTCGTCTACTTGTGATCCGATCAACCAAAACGCATCTTAATATCAGGTGTAAACACGACCTTACGCTTTCACACATACTGTTATTTTTTCTGTATTTTTGATCAAATAATAAATAACTTTAATGAGCATAAGATATACTTTTAAATGATAGTGTAAGAATATATACTTTTGAATGGTAGTGTATATATATTTTGGCTCTGAGCATAATTATAGTTCATTACAATGTGAGATGTGCTTCAGATAAGCTGAAGAAAGTCAGGATTTGCCATGTGGAAGTTATTTGGCAGCACATGCAGCAAGTAGTGTGGGAGTGCATCCCACAGATGGGTAAAAGTGGATTGTGTGCCAGCCGAGTGATCAGTCACGCACAAAACTCATGCTCTCATTGTGAGCAGTGTGTGCCTGTGTCGGGGTGCACAGGGACTGTCGCTCGCTCATGTTTCCACTGATCATCACCATAAGCTTTAGCACATGCTCTCACAAGTAAACCGAAATACAGTACGTCTGATTTCTATTGCCTTTTATCAGTTCCATATGTGTTGACATCACATTCTCACTTGTGACTGTAGGATTTTCTTTTTTAAGCCATTCAAGTCAATAAAGAAACTGCTTTAAAAGAACAAGCAAAAAAAGAAGAACAAGAAAAAGAACAAGAAGAACATTTTGGAATTGCAGAGTAAGAGCCCAGACCTGAATAAAATCTAAAACAACCAACCAAAAATAATACAAAATAATAATGAATTGTCTAGAATAAATTCCCCCAATAATTTGATTGATCTGGAGCTGTTTTGCAAGGAAGAGTGGGAATAAAGAAAAATCAAAATGTGTTAAGTTGATTCAAAAAGACTCAAAGTCAAAACTATCCAAAACAGATGCTTTGTTAAAGTCGACATGAAAACAGAAGTTGCGATAGTCTTTTCTTCTGTTTCTGTTGTGATCTATATCCGAATAAAATGGCTTCTAAAACTAGAAGAAGAAGGTAGAGACTTGATTTCGTCCATCGGGAATTGATTGGACCATTGGATGCTTGTGTTTGCTATTACTGTGATCTCATGTAAGTGACAGGTTGTTCCACCCTCGTGCAAGAGTTATTTAGATTTTATAATTTATTTTGAAATATAACAAGGGCACATGGATAAAAAAAGAAAATAAAAAAATACACCACCTTTTGATACACCTCCCAGCAGTGGAAAAAAAAATCGCTGTTTGGATTTAAATATGGCATATGCCAAACATATAACATGCTAGAAACATAATACTCACTGCAATAATGATACAATCATAAACTCTTACGTATTTGCCTATTTAAATATAAGCAGTGACTTTTTTTTTTTTTTTTTTTTTGGTCATGCAGTGTATAATGTACAGTGATACATCACTTATGTGAGGCTTTTTGGTAACTATTAGCATATTCAATTTGTAACTGCCACATTTTGTTTTACTATTAATTTTTGGACTGTGGCCACATAAAATCACATCAAACCAAATCTACTTACAGCTCACGATCAGACTAATTCATTTACACAAGAGGAAACTGCTCCAAGCAGTCACCAAAAAAATGTGCACAGCTATTGAATGGTATTGCTGGCCTGGTGCCACACATCGTGATAAAACTGATTGTCATATATTGAGTGTTGCGGCAGTAGTTTTGCCATGACCAAACCAATGTGATTAATGAGTCTTTCTGGTCATGGCTCTGTGTCTATAGCAAGCATTCCCTCATGGGTGCTTTATAAATGGAGCTGTATACGCTATGCCGCTGTCAGTAATTCTTTCATATCAGCATCCTATTCATTTACACAGTCTATAAATAAAGGCATTATGACAGCATATTGAAAGAGGAGATCAGTTTATCATGAATGAACCAGGAGCTGGCCTGATACATTATGAACAATGTGACAGTCAGAACATGCCAAGGCAACTTGTGAAATTTTGACTCTATCTTATGTACACAAGTGAAAAAAAAAAGTATTGCACGGACAAGCACCAATCACATTTTTCATTTAGTTTGATATACTTTTAAAAAAGCACCCATATTCCTGCCTCTTTGAAACATGAGATTTTCTTCCCACATATGTCCTTTATAAATTTGCAAACTTAATCTGTGCTTTTAGAGCAGAGTTGTATAAGGGAGAGTAGTTTACTCATAAAAGTCTATACTGTGAGGTTAGTAAAGAATATCATGCCTGCAGAGACACAAGGTTATAAACGATGGCTATCTTTAATGGCACTTCCTCTGAGCTTCTCTGTACCTCGTTTCCTCATTAGTACTGCAGCCTATCGAAACCATACATCCCTGTCATACAGCGAGCACAAAAAAAGAGCTCAACGGATATTTCATTTCACACTAAATCTTTTTTTTTTTCTTTAACACAACCTACAGAGAGAGGTAAATGGAAGGAAAAGTAATTACTCCACTGGTGGATGTATTTCTAAATATCAAACTTCAGAGGGGGTTCAAACGCACAGGCTCATCTGTTAAGTTCAGTGCCTTAAAGTAGCAATAACAGCAGCGTATGATCAATGCAAAACCAGCAGGTGTGTGACTCACCAGGAAAAGATCAATTCAAAGTGCCGCTGAAAATAGCATGGCTATTTCACCAATCTCCAAATAGAAAACGTGTCTTTCAGTCATGCATGTTTGTGTGTGTTAGGCACTTTCTGCTTTTCTACAGACTATTTATACCCTGACAGATATTTGTCTGTCTTGTCTAATTTTGGCCTTATTGTATGACTAACTGTACGGATATGCTGTTATTGTTCTAATTTATTACTGTGAAGCTGCTTTGATACAACCTGTGTTGTGAAAAGCGCTATATAAATAAACTTGACTTGACTTGACTTGACTCTTGTCTGGTTGGGTGTACAGCACAGAAAAAACAAAAATGCCACAAGATTTTTACATTTGCCAAATAAGATTTCTGTTTGTCCTTTTTCTTTTTTAACAACTGTTAAAGGGGTCATGACATGACATGACATGACATGACATAGCCCTGTCCCATCTCTGCTTCAATAAATGCGGGGGGATCAGGAGGCTTTCGCTAGGCACTGGAAGGTGGCAGCACTAGGTAGCGTGTTAATTGGGATCCCAATCAGTACGGTACGTCCGAACCGAACTGAAAGGGAACGTCTCGGTTACGTATGTAACCCTCGTTCCCTGAAGGAGGGAACGGAGACGTAGTCCCATCGCCACTATTGCCGGACCAACGCTGACTCTGGGCTCCACTCGGCTCCTCAACGAAAAACAAATGGTGCGTGCATCCGCTTCCATATTTATACCTGCGCTGCGGGGCGGAGTGCGAGATGCAAATCTCGCACACCAATGTGCATTGGCTCATTTTATCAATACTCGAAGATGACAGGCTCCCTAAGCGTGATCCCAATCAGTACGGTACGTCCGACTACGTCTCCGTTCCCTCCTTCAGGGAACAAGGGTTACATACGTAACCGAGACGTTCTTTTTAGTTTCTAGGCATTGCTATGTGGTTTCTAGGGTATTCAGAAAGATTGCCAAATCATTGCATTCCTATAGTTCACACAGTAGAGTATGATACTATCAACACCAAGGTCATGGGTTTGATTCCCAGGAAATGGAAGAATAACAGAAATACATATACCTTGAGTGCAATGTAAGATGCTTGGGATAAAAGCGTATGACAAATGCATAAATGTAACATGTAAACATTGAGTTCTGAGTATTTTTTGGGGCCATATTAGATGGTTGCCAGGGTGTTCTGGGAGGTTTCCAGAGTTTTGTTATGTGGTTGCTAGCATGCTCTAAGTGGTTGTCAGTGCATTGCTATGCAATTGCTATGTTGTTCTGAGTTCCGTTCTTACAGTGATGGTTGCTACGGCCAGGTGTTCTGATTTATTTTTAGCAATGTTATGTGATTGCTTGGGTGTTCTGTATGGTTGCTAAGGTGGATGCTGAGATGTTCTGAGTCTTTCTTTGGAGGCCTCTGGGTGGTTTCTCACTGGCTCAAGTCAAAAGAGGCCACCAGCAAGTCTGTTTATGGGATGTTTCCACCCATTTCATCATCAACCAGACAAACAAATTATGGGCCCTATCTTGCAGCCAGCGCAATTGACTTTGTACACTGACGCCTGTATCACGACGCACAGCGAACTTTTCCCTCCACAGACGTACGTCAGTAAATTAGGGAATGAACTTGCGCTCCCGGGGGCGGTTCAGCAAAAAGAGGAGGCGTGTTCTGGCGCAAACGTTCCCTGGTGCTATTTTGCAGTTTCAGAAAACAATTCTGCATTATTCAGATGCTATTTTAAGGGCGCATGCTTGGCCATGTTGCGTGTGTACACCGTGCATAAACTTTGCTTCTCTCATCTACACAGACGCAGGCAGCAGTTCCCATTTTTGCAAACCATACATAATTACAAAGAAAAATATTACCACACAAGGGAAATCATTGTGGTGTCTATGAAGATGTGAAAAAATAGGCATAAATCTAGCTTACACATTTACTCAAATTATTATACGGCTGTTTAACCGAAGCTAATTTGGGTGGGTTTCTCCCATCCCCATACAATGTCACTTTTCTGTCTTTTACGGCCCTGACGAGAACGTCAGTCTCCTTGGCTGTGAACCGCTCCTGGCGTGCGCCTGGCAAATCCGCCGCTATAATAGCAATCCGCCATGGAACAAGCACACCTGCTTTTATAGGGAACGTGAGATGATGCTCTGATTGGATTATTTCACGTTACGCCCAAACCACACCTATGAGTAATGTAGCTACTTCAGACCAACCCATTTTAGATTTGCATCGGGCGCAAGAGTCATTTATCCCGCCGGTATAATAGCAACAGCGCCCGAGATCCCCACAAAGTTACTTGCATTTCGCGTTTGATACTTGCATTTCAGATCGTTAAAACAGGGCCCTATATCTGATTTCTTGAAGAGTAATAGCCTAAATATCCTTAATTAGCTGCATGATTTCATTTATGTTATTATTATGCGAGTAGCACAATAACTACACATCAAAGCTTACTCAAGGTTAGAGTTTGTTCAGATCACTAAGGCTATAATTAGCAATAAAAATAGTGATGCTTGTCATACATAGTAGGATGTTTTAGCATGCAAAACCAGACCTTCAACCACAATGGCTAAATGCATATTCAGTATCGGATTACACATTCCGGAAGACTTTGCTAATGATATTCTTGAAGTAGGAAATCTCTGGTTTGGCGTAAACAGGATCAGTGGCATGTTGGCTGTAGTTTCAGCGTCAGACATCCGAGATAATGAGAACGTATTACAGCTTTTTTGCATACGTTGTGCCTTCTGGTACAAAGCAGCTATATCACATTACAACAAAATTCCTGATTGAAATGCAGTTTTGAGCTCTATTTATAGTCCGCTTCACCGTCACCAGACCTGTGCTACGAGGGGAAGATGGAAGCTATTATGACAGAGGTCACAATTCAATTGCATAAAGTGAAGATGATGTGTCGCTATGTGTGGTACGCTCGACTGTGTCTCGCACACGCACACTGTGCAGTGTCCATCAGGAGGCCGAGCACACAAAGAGCTTTCTCAATTATTCAGTGCACCCTGTGCAATCTATTACATCACATCCATTATGAAGGAGCCAGACCTTAAAAATCTATTCTCTTTATAACTGCAATCCTCCAAGCATCAGGTTAACAGGATTAAGACACAGCAAAATCATTCACTGTTGATCCAGAAGGTCAAAGATATATATAAAAAATGTCTTTTGTTATTCAAAATAACAGCAGGATGAACACCATGAATCAAGGGCTGAAACCAGAATTTGAGATGGCATGGTGCTGTGCAATGATGTGATTTTTTGACTGCCGTAAGAGGTCCTGGAGGGTTCAAATTGTTTATGTTCTGCAGCAAACCAGAGATATTAAAGGAATAGTTCATCCAAAAATAAATATTCTAACATCATTTATCCAAAGTTTTGATGTCAAACAACATTGGTTTCTGTGTATCTTATGATGCAACTGACACCAAACACAAAGCAACATGGTCTGCAAATAATGCCTAACAAGTCTGAATGTTTTAGGACAGGGATGTCCTATCCTGCTCCTAGAGGGCCACTGTCCTGCAGAATTTAGCTCCAACTTGCCTCAACACACCTGCCTGGAAGTTTCTAGCATACATAAAAAGATCTTGATTAGCTGGTTCGGGTGTGTTTAATTGGGTTGGAGATAAACTCTGCAGGACAGTGCAGGAGCAGGATTGGACTTCCCTGTTTTAGGAGAGGATTAACAGCGACATGAGAGAATCAGTGGGGCCTATTTTAACTATCTAAGTGTACGGTTTAAAGCGCAAGGCACAAGTTCACTTAGTGCATGTCCGAATCCACTTTTGCTAGTTTAATGACGGTAAAAATGGTCGGCGCGCGCAGCACATGGTCTAAAAGGGTTGTCACTATTCTCTTAATGATTAATGGGTGTGTTTTGGGCGTAACGTGAAATAAACCAACCAAAGTCTCATCTCCCACTTCCTTTAAAAGCCAGCTGCGCTTGCGTCATGGCGGATTCGCTATTTACATGGCAAAATTCGCAAGCGGAAAAACTGAACGCTTCTACAGAGCGCAAAAGGATCAGCTGAGCTCGTGCGCAAGGTTAAAATGTGCAAGCAGACCATCTACCGGACAAGCCAGATTCCACCATAACTTTATGGACACAATATTAATCTTTCACATTGTAATCCTTTTATTTAAAATATTTGGCATGTTTGTATGCTGTGTGTGTAATGAGCAGAGTGGACACACGTTGTGGCACACATTACTAACGCGCTCTTTAAATAACAAAAAAAAAAAATATTGCGCCATTGACTTTAGACCGGGTTTTTGTCGGTCAATGGCGCAGTCTATTTCAGTTGCCTCAAAATAGCAATACATCAACAATGGGCCTGAACACACCTCATTTTCAGACCAGCACACCCATGGGAGTACAGATGGGCGCAAATGCAATTGCTATTTAAACAACATGGCGCAGGACATGAAAATGATAAGTGCGTCGGACTGAAACTAGCAAAAAAAAATTTGTTCAGCCTGGTGCTGCATTGCGCTGGGTATATGATAGGGTCCAATGGCTTTTAGCATTAATTGCATTGACACACCATTATTATTTTTTACTCTTTTGAGCTGTTTAAAAGCTATCTTATATAATATACGAAGATTTGGAAGTTGTGTGAACTACTTGTACTTACAGCCCTATTTTTGAATGATATAATATAATATAATATAATATAATATAATATAATATAATATAATATAATATAATATAATATAATATTTTTTTCTTAAATAAAAAAATAAAACAAAAATGTATTATAGTTTAAATTTATATTAAATGCAATTAGCTGAACCACTTTTTTGATCCACTTAAGTAGGGCTTAAATACATCTCCATATATGATTTCATAATTACTTCTATTGTCTTTAAAAAAAATTACTGCTAAATGTACTGACAAGTATTTATGGTAAACTAAAATATACTTTAATGTCATTTCCAAGGAAACATGTCATGTATATTTGTCATATATATATATATATATATATATATATATATATATATATATATATATATATATATATATATATATATATATATATATATTATATATATATATATATATATATATATATATATATATATATATATAAATAATGATAATGGTGCACTTTATTACATTTAAAATATTGAATATCAAATGACACACTACAGTTAAAATTATTACTTTTACAGTACATGTTCTTTATGTTAGTCAACGCATCAAAAACATTTCTTCAACGTTAAAGTTGCTTCTTTAAAAAGTAAAGTACTTTAAAGTAAAACCGTTTTACTTTGTGTTAAGATAAGTCATGAAAGTGCACTCTCTTTAAACTTCAATGGCCTTTTTTGTCATTAATATTATATTGTCTATGTTATAATTTTAAGATTTGAAGCACACAGCAAGTGCACATTTAATACAATCAAGTGGACTTTCTTTTCACACGGGCTGTGACATGAACTATTCCTTTAATGTTATATACTCATATTTTCAAGCCACTAAAAGTGTGGACTGGTCACCTGGAATGTTTCAAATAAGCAAAATCTTTTGAATTGTGTCACTGAAGCAAGAGCTTTAATACCGCTTGGGACTAAATTGGCCCACTTGAAGTATATAAAAGTATATGTTTAAGTGTACTATAAGTGTAACAGTAGTAAACTTCAAGTGCACAACTAGTTTTCTTTTAACGTACTCTCAGTAAACTACTAGTTTGATAGTTTTATACTACAAGTTTTCTTTAAGTGAACTTAACATCATGCTTATAGTTTACCATTTATATATTATTTTTACTCTTTTAGTGTAATCTCAGTAAACTACTAGTTTAGTAGTTTTATACTACAAGTTTACTTAGAGTACACTAAAAGAGTAAAAATAATATATAAATGGTAAACTATAAGCATGATGTTAAGTTCACTTAAAGAAAACTTGTAGTATAAAACTACTAAACTAGTAGTTTACTGAGAGTACATTAAAAGAAAACTTGTAGTATAAAACTACTAAACTAGTAGTTTACTGAGAGCACATTAAAAGAAAACTTGTAGTATAAAACTACTAAACTAGTAGTATTCTTTAAGTGAACTTAACATCATATTTATAGTTTACCATTTTGACACCAATCATAAACGTTTGAGGAGGGATTTACATGATGGCGACAGCACAGCGATGCTGAAAGAAATTTATAAATCACATTACTCTTAGCTTTTTGCTATAACTTTTGTGCCTTTTAAACTCACAATTATAGCAGCCAGAGAAAATATAATGTTTAAATATCAAAGGCTAGAGCCCAACTAAAGCCAACACCTTTCACCATCATGGTGACTACAAATGAAACAATAAATAATCAACATCTAAACCTCTGTTGATTCTCAACTAGATATTTTGTAGACGTCTGATAGAAATAAAGTCAGTCTGTTTAGTAATAAGTTAAGCTGGTAATGTTCAACTTCGGTTCAATCTTACAATGGCACACCCTGCGCACTGTCACCTGTTTAAATAGGCCACGCCCCTCCCTTACAGAAGCTTAACATTATCTCAGCTTAACATGATTAGTGCAATGAATCTTTCAGCTAAATAGTACAAGCAACTAATGTTGTTTAGTAATGATAGCAGGTTTTTACTAAACATAAAAGAATAAGTAATGATTACTCGTAAGTTTAATTAGAAACAAAATCTGGGTTTACAGTGCTTCATCGTTCTGATTGGTTTTAAGACTATCCAATTGCGCCCAGAGGAATTTGAGCTACGTCGGTTGGTGACGCCCCTTTTGAAATGATTTGTCTACATAGCTTCTCCAGACCCTACACTCACTGAGAAGGGTCTGGTGTTAAGATGTACTCACCTCCATTGTGGTGAGGTTGCACCTGTGTGTTCCTGCAAACCATCCATCTGCAGAGCACTGATCAATATCCACATCCTGCAGGCTGATGTCCACACGCACAACACCCCTATATGATATTACAGAGCACAAGAGAGAAAGACAAATTAGTCTATTGTTAGCCATAAAGAAGCTGAGATTTTCTTTCAACATTTAAGTAAAATATTAGCGCTTTAATTATAGACTTCATGCACACATGTAGAATTAATGCTACAATAATTCTTCAGTTTTGAGCATAGACTACTAATCTGAAAAGTCATTAATTGACTACTATATTCAAATCATGAACTGTGACTTTATGTCTTTGTTCTAAAAGGCTTAACGGCCAATGCAGATTTGTGTCTACATGGGCCAATTAAGACTGCTATTTCTGTGTTGACTTTTTTACCTAGTAAACAACAAATCATCAATAAGCTCATCAATACACTATTTATCACTGTAGTCTTCCTCTTCAGTCTACTGAGAAAAGTAAGCTTTTGTACTCTCATCAGCACTCATAAAGAAAAGGACTTCAAAATCTCCAGCCACATACAGTACAATGAATAACAGGCTCTCTCCATAGAGAACCATTAGAGGAGAATGAACTTGGTATTCTAATCCTGAACAAACAACCACTAAAGTACAATGAAATTAAAAGAGTTAATATTCCTTTGGGCTAATGTAGAAGGCTTTTTAAGGCCCGTTGGCATATCTATCCCTAGCAATGGACTTATTCAGTACAGCCTGATAAAAGAGGCTTTAATGTTTATGGCTTCAACGTTTGGCTGAATGGAACTTTGAGTTGAGAACTCAAAGAATGAAGTTGACTGACGTTGAATAATCTTTGATGGCATCTCTGTTCAGCATGTTTATTTTTATTTCTCTTCACAGCTGTCTGCACCAGCTTTCTCACATCTGCTGTCAACGTGCTGGAACATTTAGAACACGATTGAGAGAAACCTCATTACAAAGCACAGATGCCCATGCAATCTAAAGGCCTCCTCACACCAATACAAATTCGGTTCGATTTTCGCATCCGATTTGTCTGTTCAGATGCGCTGAATAAAAATTCAGCTCACTCCGCAACAGTAGGTGCCACCAAAATACTGGGGTATACAAGGGCAGCAGTGAGATTTCTTTTATAACGTTGTCTGGCTCAATTAGACAATGATAGGACGAGTTAGTGTAAATAGCCTCTGCCAACAAGGCAGGCTATTTGCACGTGGTGTAATGCTGCCTTCACGTGCAATCAGAATTATCCTAAATATGAGTTTAACAGTAAAAAAATCTCCGGTGTCTGGAGAGTGTCTACCCACGGTCCAGGTTGCTACCAGATCCAGACCCCGTTTCACCACCATCGACCACGGAGGAAACATGTAAGCCCCCCGCACACTGAGAGCTACCACCCGCCATGACTAAGGATTGGCTGATTGACTTCAGCACAGAGGTATCGTCTCCCACCCTATCTCACCCCATTCAGAATTCTTCATCGCTGTTCCTAGACAGCACCATGGACTGTTTGAACTTTTATCTGTTGCTTCTGAACCTTCATCACTGTTTTTAGACAGCACAAACATCTGCATGGACAATGTTGTGTTACCTTCGACCCTGTCTAGCCTTCATCTGCCTCCGTCACAGCTCTGCTCAGCCAGTCCTCCAGCCCTGTTGTCAGCCCTTCACCATCTCCTGCAATGCCAAGCACTCACGTCGAGCCTCAGGTCCTACAACCACCATCAGCGCCTGAGAGGATGCATCCAGCGGCTTCGCCTCTAGCTTCTCGTCTCGCTCCGTCTTGGCCCGTCATCCTGCCGGCTCCACATTGGCTCCTCCCACCTTCGGCTTCACCAGACACCCTCGGCCTTACGCTACACCGAATTCCCTTGCCCCACCGGCTTCCCCTTGGTCAGTCGTCACTCCACCTTCGCCATGAGCTTGTGGACCTTCTGCTACGCTCCGTTCCTCCACCCCTACGGCTGCAGCGAGTTCCTCATTCCCTTCGGGTACACCTCAGTCCTCCATCACACCGGCATCACCTCAGTCCTCAGGCAGTCTGGTTCTTCCTCAGACGATTGTCACCGCGGCATCGCTCCAGCCTCCTGTGCCAGCGATGTCGCTCTCCTCCATCGGCTCTCCGTCTGCACCCTGGGATCCATCGGCTCCGCGTTCATCCCCCAGTTGACGTCAGCCTCCATATCAGCTTGGTTCCTCCCTCCCTCAACTCCACCGAGGGCTGTTGTCTCTGGGCTCTGGGTCCGTGCCATTGGACGCCCTTCACCATCGCCGCCGGGGTCTCGTCGTCCGTATTGCACCATGCCCTCATCTCTTGTCCTCCCTGTGTAATCGCCTCAGCCACCTCCATCCCTCCCTCACCTCTGCTACTACGACGCTACTACTGGGAGAGGGCATTCTGTCACGGTTATCTGGACTTATTCATCTTTAGTTTCACTTTAATGTACTTTCAGTTAGTTTTCATTCATCACATGCGTTCCTTTGTGTAATTTTCCCACCCCTCATCAGAAACCATGGACCCTAATCATCATCACATCTTTGATAAATCATCATTCAGTTCAAAACCATCATGTATTTAATTTCTGCCCTGTGCACCCTCAGATTTCAGTCGATTTTTGTGTGTTGTGTGTGTTAACCTTTGTTTCATGCACGCTCTGTTACACTTTCTGTCAGTTCCTGATTTTATTGTATTATTAAAATCACTTCATCAATCCAATAATCTTTTGTACCTTCGTCTTCATCCTCATCTTGTGACGGGTGTCCACCATGATTCCTGTTATTTCCGACAACAAAGCACTTGAATGCAGTGATCTCATAATCACGACTTCAGAGGTGGGAAGTAGAAAGTTTACTAAGTTTGATACAATTAAAATAGTTACAAATTTGGATTCTGTTAGATCATTATACCCTGAAAAGGAAGCTTCACATTATTGAAAAAAAAATGCTGCTTTAAATTATATTAATTTAAGACAAACAAATTGCAGTATGTATATAACAAATCTTGCATCTGGATCTGGACAGCTCTCTGCTAATTGATGATCTCTAGACAAGGTTATCAGTATTTGGAACTGGGCCAAGGAGGAGGTAACACATTTGTTAATCAGGAAAAGAAGACGTGTCATGGGTCAATATTATACTTAGCCTACGTTACTTTTAGTTTAACAAACAGTGTCTTTCAGGAGGAAGAGAGTGACATCAGTCCTGATGCTACAGTAAAGCCCATCATCACACATGCTTGTGCTTTGGTTCTGATGGCTGAAGTGACTGTGGAGCTTCATAACACAAAAAGCCAAAGGAGAGTGAAGCTCAGCATTCCTTGCATCCGCTGGACACCAGCTTCTGCCTAATCGTATGCCTGAGCCGCATTTAAAGCCATTAAATAATAGCTATTTGTCAATTGTTGTGGGTTAAATCTACTTAAAGCACTCAGAAATACTTGACGTACAGTAAATGTATCATAGCAACAGTTTTGGTCTAGAGCAGCGGTCCCCAAACTTTTTTGCGCCACAGACCAGTTTAATATGAGACAATATTTTCACGGACTGGCCTTTAAGGTGTGGCGGATAAATACAACAAAATAAAAGATACGACCGGCATAAAAACTGGGGTATTTTTTAAATATAATAATAAACGTGAATCCAATGTGTAGGCTCGAATGTGTTGTTCTGTTTAAAAGTAGACATTTCAAGCTTTCTATATATGTCTCAGGTCTGTGAGGCAAGTAGGCTACCTTATCACTGAGTTTCGGTTAATTTATGAGACGAGCTCCAGTTCATGCGCCGGCGCCTCCGTGTCGTGATTATCTATTTTCTAATATATTTACTTCTTATTTATTAAATCCAGGCAATTAGTTGATGAAACATTTATTAAAATTAAGATACAATTAATACAAAACGAAATAAAATTTAAAGACAGGCTTTGTGCTTTCTGTTTGAGGTCTCTGTGAAAGTTTTAAAGCAGTCTTTTAGTGCCGCTTTCAGGGAGCTCACAGCCGTAACGGAGAACTGTACCGTCTGTAACATTGTTTTTTTGTGTGTGTGTGTGTGTATGAAATAAATTTCTAAATAAATGCGACTTATAGTCCAGTGCGACTTAGGCTATATATGTTTTTCTTCTTCATGGCGCATTTTTTGACTGATACGACTTATACTCGAGCGACTTATAGTCTGGAAAATACGGTAAGTTATTTATTCTTTCTGTGCGGCCCGGTACCAAATGTACCGGTACCGGTCCGTGGCCCGGGGGTTGGGGACCCCTGCTCTAGAGTTTCATGACAGAACTAGATATTTATGAAAATGTATCATTAATATAATCAATGTTTGGGTCTGTGAGGCTTAAGGAAGTAGGCCAAAGTCGATATATAGTATCCGATTCATATGAGAATGATGTTAATAAACCTTTAGACTTCATTTTTCTTATCTACTGCAGGTAAAAAATCATTATAAGATATACTGTTGTAAACGCTGGTCCTGGAGACATGCAAATATTTATCAGAAAACACTGAAGAGATAGACTGCCTGAGGTAACGAGAGATGGACTGCCTGCCTGTATTTTTCTCTTTCTTCCTCTCAGACAGACACAGAACTTGCAGTCATGGAATAGCCTCTGCTCATCTTAATTGAAGCCTTGGCCAAGCAAGTGTGCTAATTTTAGCGGCTGTGTTCAAACACCACATCCTTCATCCAAGGTCAAATAGAACCTATGGGCTGTGTATTGCCATTATTAACTCATAAGACAGAAAGTGGATTGGTAACAGTGCCATCATTTTGTCTTGATGATGAAAAGCCTGATGATAATTGTGATTAGTATAAATTGACTGTAATTACTGTGGCAGACTTTGTGAGATTAGCTTGTATTTTAGTCTTCCCTGAGATTGAAATGAGATATGGAGAAGCTGACAAGAGCTGTTGAAAATGTCTTGCATTTTAATCGATGATGTTTAACCAAGGCATCTTTGTCTGTTGTATTATTGTAGCCTACTATATGTATTATACTGTATATACATGATTGTAAAAATCTTCTCTAACTTCTCAGAGTACATTAGCTTGCTGGACTAATACATTATAGAGTAAGAAGTAATATATAGGAGTATGTTAGGAGTATTTTTCTTACTTTCTGTGAAATAAAAAAAAATAGGACTTTAAGAAACAAATACATTTTTATCTTTTTAAACACATTTTTATATGATTATAAATTATTTAATATAATATATTTATTATGATTTATTATGTTAATTATATTTGATATATTTGCTTTTATGGCAACCCTGCAATTGTAGACATGACTAAATAGGTTGAAACCATGATTTGTGATTATTTTCTAGCAATAAGCATCACATTAACATCAGGTATTCGTGAATTGGTTGATTGCAATTAACAAGTTTGCAAATGTAACCAAAATTAAACTTTTTCTCAGTAGAGATTGGCGAGTTTGGGACCATAATTTGATTAATAGGCATTGATACATTTATACTTGCCATAAAATAAACAAAAAAAGGTTTTTATCTTTGATTTGAAAAATATGTGTTTTGTGCCTTTATTCACATAATGGGACACCAAATTTAACCTATATTTGTGGAAAGTGCCTTTTCATTAGTAAAGTTTCGGTCTCATGACCTTCATCAGGCATATGCCCTGACCGAAACGTTACTAATAAATATTTTGTGATACTTTTTGCAAGTATTGATAGTGTGCAGGATTTCCTTTTGTTTTTTAGTTTACTACTTCAAAATTACTTGCCAGGTCTTTCTAATTGTTCGTAAAATTTACTGAGTGAAAATTGTTTCTAAAAAAACAAAAATAGTAATGTGTGTGCAAATTTTTGACAAGTAGTAGGCTTCTGTACTATTATACCATTGCTGCAAAATTAACATAAATGTTCAAATAATAAAGTCACCATTTCGCATGTTTTTGTCAGCCTACACATCACATAACAAGCTTGTAGGCCAGGGCTTCATTTATCAAACTATGATAGTTTCATCAAATGGTAAACAGTGTATCAATAGACAAGTGACTTGAATACTATACTTACCATTAATGCTTTTGGTGCTGCTTTTGTGCAGTGCTTTGTAGTCAGTTAACATCCATTAGTTCAAAGACGCAGATTCAGATCGCTTCATAAACGCAAATTCGTCTGTCCATGTAATTTTCAAACGATTTATTTATAAATGACTGGAAAATTACCTCTCCACTTCACATTGTTCAATGAAATTTGAACTTGTTGTGCCAGATGACAATTGGTCGGTGTATTATACATGACAAACAGGCTTCAATGAATTATGTAATATTTTAAAATATGTGATATGTGGATTTGAAATGAATCGACACACTACCTTTTATTATTGGGAAAAAAATTAAATAAAATTTTTTTTTCTGACATCGAGCCATATACACACTGAAAGAACCATAATTCATAGAGCATCGGTTCCCGAGCAGACTGTGGGATACCTACGTTTACACTAGTGCATTTTAATTTTAAAACGCATAACTTTTGCCACAGTTATCCACACACTACTCCAGAGAGGAAACGGAGACTGACCCCTTCAGTCAAGACCGAAGCAAGACACACGCAACTTGACACAAGTGACGCAACCCCATAGCAACGCGTTATGGCCATGGGGGTAATTTATCAGCCATAAACTGAAGCTTCCCCGGGGGCCGCCATTGATTAGCAGACCATCACCTGCTGTTAGCATTCCATTGACTCCCATTCATTTTGGTGTCACTTTGACAGCAAATAACTTCATATCCGAGGCGTTTAAAGACTCCATTTGTCCATTATTTATTTCTAAAGAAACACGGAAATGTACAAAAGGCTCCATTACCTTGTATCTTACGTTATGGCCCCGTAGAAGCAGTTTTTGTAAAAATAGGCTAACGATTGCATCATAACCACACGACTCTCTGTCGCACAGTAGAGAGATTACCGTATGGACGGGAGGAGAAGCTCGCGCGCAATCGGGGGGACATGGAGGCAAAATGACAAAATAATTAATCAGAATATTTTGCTCCTAGCTCACGGACACCTCCTACTCACGCTCTCCGTCTCTGCAAGTTTCGGAAGGGAATGATTCCGATTTCTCTTGGCACAGCTACTAGAAGACAGACGGGTTGCTCACGTCACATCTACGTCGTCAAGCTCAGTTTGAGTCTGCGCAGTACGCTCGGCCATCAGGAAGTGAGTGCTTCTAATTGACTTCACTTTTCTCCGTTGAAGTCTATGGGGTCGCTGTGTCCATTTCTTTTACAGTCTATGGTTATAGCAACGACACCTCAGACTGACAGAAACGTAAAAAATAAACGTGAATTTAGGCTACTTTAGTTTTGTACACATTGTCATGTTTATTATAATCAAATGCATTTTGTTTTATTGACCACAATATTATCATTGATATTTGTTTGAGAAGGGCTAAAAAGTTTGAAGTAGCCTACACTAAAAGTGCAAAGTAAAAGTACAGTAAGTGCACACTTAATCGCCTCTGGCTTGCTTAGTTGGGGACACTTAATATTCAACAATATTATTGATCTGACTGTACTAAAGCTGTTGTATGAGAATTGAGCTGAGATGAATGATGACATCTTTTTTTGCAGAACTGCTTTATAGATACATTACTAAGTTAATAATTGATGATCTTCACACTGGAACTGAATCAACACTGAACTGACCTCAGCTGAACAACAGCCGAAATGCACCATTTTCATGTTTATCAATATCAAGCTGCTTTGAAACAATCTGTATATTGTATAAAACACTATATAAATAAAGGTGACTTATTTTTCACAATGGTAATTTAATTTAGGAATTAAAATTTAGGAAATTTGTTATATCACATCCCAGACAGCAACATAGAGTCGGCCCCCATGTGGAATCCATGTGTACCAGATGTGGGCCGGATCAGGGCCGACACTAAGTTGCTGTCTGATGTGATATAACAAATTTCCCAAATTTTCCAAATAAGAAACTGAGTGTTATTTTATCTTTAAGGAAGTTGTCAGCATTATATATCATGCAATACCGCAGATGAAAAACTGAAGCAAATCACATAAATTAGCTTGTAACGGAACAAAGGCAGAAGAGACAGTGTTTGTTGATGGGGATGGGTAATGGCGATGGGGTAAGGGGTGGCGCAGACCGAAATGTGAGGGCACAAAGAGATGCCGTCACTGCGCTCGCTGACATTAAAGATCGCTGGGCTGTCTGCTTTGATAACTGCCGACAGTACTCGATGGAATGACCCCGGTGTCACAGAGGAGACCACATCATCCAACCGAGGCCTTGAGTCACATTAGCAAAAACTCGTCCTGTCAACCTAATACATTTCCCTCATTTTGTTTCCTTAAAATAGAAGCACAACATGACATTGAGATCATACTAAAACATAATGCTTCAGTGCACTTGATTTATTAAGAGGATGCTTTTAAGGCCGTCTGCCATTCAATAGACATGTGCCTTGAAGCTAGCTGAGGTTCTGTCGCCGCCTGAACAAATACTAAAAATTACTCTACGCTTCATCCATCCATATTTCATGAAGTCCAAGGCAGTATGACAGTTTGCTCTTTAGAGAGGATGTATAGCAGTCTCCTGTTTCGTTGTGCAGGTTTTGTTGGCTAATTGAATTTTATCTAACGGTCTTCCTTTCTTTTTGGGCAGCATTAGCATAACAGCGCTCGTGGCGAGATTTAGCTTCGCACTGGATGAAAAGAGGTGACATCCGTCTCCATGCGTATTCTTTTTAATGAGCTCCCCCCTTTTTTTATACCAAACTGAAATTCAATTCAAATAGAGCAGAACAGCAAGAAACCATGTTCACTCTAATTTCAGCTAACAAAGGAAATGGATGGATTTCTCCCAAAGGACTGAATTTGTTCAGACAAGAGGTCAGAAAGGACATCACTATTGATAGTAGCCATTTCCAATGCATTCATGTTCGCTATGTTCTGAATGGAATACTTGAATACAGCTGTTGCAGTTGTATTCATACTGCATATCTCAGAATGTGACTTAAGTGACTAAGATTTTTAAAGTCCCCCTGTGGTGAAAATCAAGCTTTTAATGTTGTTTATATGTCTGTGGTGTTTTTAATATGCTTTAAGACAAACCATGTGCAAATTCATAAGTTAACACCATTGCTGAGTGTTTTCTCCTTTAAACTGCAGTGAACCAAAGAAGGTTTTAGAAACACGGTTTGAAATCACTGGTGTTTCTGACCTCACAAACTACCTTGTAACCAATCAGGTCAACGTGTGATCGTCAACGAGT
Organism: Scardinius erythrophthalmus; assembly: GCF_964197995.2. Taxonomy (NCBI): domain Eukaryota; kingdom Metazoa; phylum Chordata; class Actinopteri; order Cypriniformes; family Leuciscidae; genus Scardinius; species Scardinius erythrophthalmus. Next base: position 8,032,202 of record NC_138242.1, read on the forward strand.
GGATCTCTGAGCTGGTGTGAGTGAGTGGAGGCGGGGCTCATTTGCATATTCATAGAACGCGTTTACTAAATGAGGCAAGGGTGTAGAGTTACATTCAAGCTATTTTAAGGCATGAAGACACTTTTTTCAAGGAAAAACCTTATGTCCTTTTGGTGATCAAAGATGAGTTTTAAGGGATAAAATGATTGACTGGGGGACTTTAATGTTTTTGAAAGAAGTATCTTATGCTCACCAAACTTGCATTTATTAGATGGAAATTACAGTAATACTGTGAAATACTGCGAAATACTATTACAATTTAAAACAACTTAAGTTTAAAGTTTAAGTTAAGTTTAAAATAAACTTAACTAGAAAACAGTTATTTTAAAATGTAATAAAATTTGACAATTACTGTTTTTACTGTATTTTCAATTAAATAAATAAAGCCTGGGTAAGCATAAGAGACTTCTTTCCTTTCTTTTGACCTCTGGTGTATATATTATATTTAATATGATAATATTACATTTTTAATATTATAAAATTAAAATGTTAATAACATTTTGATCAAATAATGAGTAAAAAAATAGATGTTACCTCTTGGAATAAAAATAATAATTTGTATACTGTACAAACTTTATTCTATCCCCTAACCCTAAACCTAACCATTAGAGAAAACTTTCAGCATTTTCATATTTTCAAAAAACATTATTCCGTATGATTATAAGCTGTTTTCCTCATGGGGACCAAAAAATGTCCCCACAAGGACAGGGATATTGGATATTGCCATCTTTGTGGGTAACGTAGAGAACATAGGGAATGCCTGAACCACACACTGACGCACACACACACACACACACACACACACACACACACACACACACACACATATATATATATATATATGTATACACAACAACTGCAAAATGTCATTCTAATGCCAATTCAAATGCCTGAGTGTTTTTGAGTCCTCTGTTATGACAAGTATGAACATGATGTTACAGAATAGGCATTGGCTCTTTAAGACTACCATGTCAGTAGTAATTGGCCTATTCCAACGTCAGCCTCCCTTGGGCTCTCAGCAGGGGCTTGTAGGGCAGAGGACCTACAAGCCCATGTGGGTTATAATAGGACATTGTGGATCTGTGTATCCCCAGAGACCCCTGGCAGACCGGACAGCCTTAATAGAGTTCACTTTTCTCTCCAGCCAACCCTTACTCACACTTGACAAAGGAGAAATGACCTAGAAGAAGAGTTACTTAAATACTAAAACACAATGAAAGCACACTAAATAGCCAAATGTATGTGAACGCTCTATTTTAATGAACATGTTTGGCTTTTCCAAAAATTCTGTGGAGACAAATCTTTATGTTACGCCATACACTGAGATTCTGGAGAATTGTGAGGTTCTGACTTTGATGTAACAGTTTGGGGACAGAACTCAAATCAAAATCCAATGGGACACTTTAGGGTAAAATCATTAAATAAATGCCCAGCTACATAAAACAGCAGCATCTGTGAGAGAATAGCATAGCCTTCAATATACTGACAATCATTGTTGCTCATTATGAGCTAAGAGAAAAATACATTTTCATCTTCTAGATGCTTTTCATTGGGTCACCCAAATATATTGAAATAAAAAATATTTCAGGACTTTTAAAACATCCTCATGGTAAAAGATGTGTATTCAAGTCACTTCGTGTAAGAATTTTTCTAATGCATTTTTTTAATACATTGTCAAAGTGTGTGTGTGGGGGGGGTGATTATCACGTTATTGATTCTTGTGATAAGCAACCACCCAGAACCCCAACAGTAGCAACATGCTAAAAACATTCAGACCTCTTTAGCAACAACATAGCAACACCCTGGCAACCAGCCACAACAACTTGGCATTGTGGCGGTGAACACAGCTTTCATATTTTATAACAAATGTTTTTAAAAACACACAGATTTACCATTCATCACATGTGTGATCTACATGTCCATTACCTCAAGCTACACCAGATAATGGAACTTGTCAAAGTGAAGAAAGACTCAACTAGATGTAATTAACTTTTCACCTGATGGCCTGCAAGTCTCACTTCATAAATATCAAGAAGTCTGCCATGACAAAAAGACTAAGTCTAAAATTCCGACACACGACATTAATCTAAAAATGTCTCAAATGTATGAGAGGTGCCTCTAGTTGCTGTAGTACATCTTTCATTATTTATTCATTATCGTATTGACTGAAAGGCATCCTGAGAGTGAAGGCTTGAGAACACCCCTTCGCCTCTCCACTGTCCCTTTATTAATGTGTTTAGGTGGCAAAAAGTGGGCCTAAAGACAACAGGATGGATCTACCTTAATGTCATGGCCAGCAAGTGTTTCGGAATTCATTACCCTGGGGATACTAGTCATCATAAGACGAAGCCCTGGCCAAATATCGACCTGCGCAGAGAGGTTACAAATTACAGCATAACTACTGAACAAACCCAGAGAGACACTGGCTTCCGCTGGCTTACCTCATTTAGACGATAGACTGGAGAATTTGAAGATGGCAGATGTAACTGCTAACACCATTTTGCTACAAATTGAGCTTGGTTCCTGAACTGATACATATACCACAGTCCAACTACGCAGTAAAATGCATTGAAATCTTAAATGATTCGCCTGAAAAAAAGCTAGCATTAATATTAAAGGACCAGTTGCAGCTTGTAAAGAACAATTCCGGCAGTAAAACCTGAGTCCATGTGGGATTAATTAGTAAACAGGAAAACAGCCCTATTCCTGTGCTCCGAGCTCCGGTGTTACCGGTGCCCCTTAACACATCTTTGAACAGAGTCGAGGATCCTTGTACACAACATCTCCACCAAGTTAGCCTGATCAATCCAAACATCTCCAATGACCGTGGTTGTATATCGAGAAGCGAGCTGATTGTTCGGGGGCCAAGGGGTTTCTTGCTATGCAACCAGGGTTATTTTTAGAAGCACTCTCTACACCTTCAGTGATGGCTTACCATTCTAACCAACTGCATCTTTGACATGAAATACTAAAATGTGAACAATAAAAAGAATTATTGTTACAGCAATAGGTATGTTGTAATTCTGTAATAACAGGCATACTTTGACACACTCATCTCTGACAGATATCAGAATACTTCCTGACTGAAATGCACACTAAATCACACTGTGAACCTGTTTTTAAACAATATGTATTGTGAACCATGCTATAGCTACAAATAAACTTTGAAATAATTCTGATAATGCTTTAAATGGATAGTTCACCCAAAAATTCTGTTATTAATTACTCACCCTCATGTCGCTCCAAACCCGCAAGACGTTCGTTCGAAGATCTTTTTGTTAAAATATGAGAGCTTTCTGTGCCTCCTTTGACATTCTACGCAACTACCACTTTGAGCTTCATAAAGTTTGTAAAATTAATCCATATTAATTGAGCGGTTTAGTCCAAATTTTCTTAAGAATCTCTATCGCTTTATATGATGAACAGATTGAATTTAGACTTTTATTCACATATAAACATAAAAAATCTTGCAGAAGCTCAAATATGCTGCATAACACCAGAATAAACCTCACCATCATGTCGTGCGTCAAGCGAACATGCTTGAGCTTCCGTTTACCTCAACTGATGTGTGAATTGATCAATGTTTATATGTGAATAAAAACCTAAATTAAATCTGTTCATCACTTGATCGAGTCTCTTCAGAAAATTTGGACTAAACTGCTCAATTCATTAGTTTTATGATCTCTTTATGACCTTTTTGAAGCATCAAAGTGTCAGTTGCGTAGATGAAGGGACAGAAAGCTCTCAGATTTCATTAAAAAGATTTTCATTTGTGATCCAAAGATGAACGAAAGTCTTACGGGTTTGGACCGACATGAGGGTGAGTAATTAATGACAGAATTTTCATTTTTGGGTGAACTATTCTTTTAACTTTCCAAAAAAAAAAAAAAAAAAAAAAAAGAAGAAAAAAAAAGACTAATGCCATATTAATCCTCATAATAACAGATTATGTGTGGATAATCTGCATTGCATCGTGTAATACTAATAAGCACAAGTACATCCATTGTGAAATGTTACCAAAGTTACCTGAAGTCTGGATTCCGGTTGGGTTTGAGGCCATAGAAGCCAGCAGACAGTGTCAAGAGCCATCTGGGAATGAAATTCCCATTCTCACACTCCAAATACGGAGCTGACCAGTGAATCTGAGTTTTGTCGGTAATATAACTTTCTCCACTGCGCACAGACGCGTCAAAAGAGGCGAAATCTTGACTCAGAACACGTTTTTGGAGATGGGTCTTCTTTTTATTTTTATGCTCATGGTACCACTCTGTATCTGCCGTTCTGTTTTTCAACATATGGTGGGCAGTGCTGGATAAATCCTGGAGAATGATCTCTCCAGCTGCCCGTGTGGCCTGAAGGTAAACAGGTGGCCCGTCTGGAGGGAACTCGGTGCTCAAGGTGACCACTGCTCGATGGATCTTGAGGTCTCCCTCCAGGATACTCCTGACCAGAGCGTGGTACCACTCCATATCGCGTCTGGGGCTCTGATCTCTGGACCTGTTCGTTTGTAGGATCATGTTGAGGAAGTTTGTGGCGTGAAGGACCGTGTCCAGGACGCTGCGCATGGAATGATGCGCGTCTCCGCGCGTCCTTCCCCGCAACACCCCCAGTTCATATCTCCTGGAGCAGTTGGCGTGTTTTAAGGTGGAGGAATCCCCCGTGTGCAGAAACGCAGTCACCACTCTGGGTACCTGCTCCTCAATCTTCTGCGTTAAACCCGAATGGGGCTTCCGGAGGTGCGCTTGCTGGTTGCTGTGCGTATTATAAATGGGCAGCTTTCCTTTTAGGTCCCAATCCTGTTCCGCATATCTATAATTTGTTCCTATAACAAATCCGACTTGCAAGAGTAACGATATCCAGATTATGGCCATATCCTTCAATCCCGCTGCTCTTTTACCTCACCAGCTTCAGTTCATCAAATCTGATGCGAGAAATCACAGCTGGAATGAATCAAATCAGCACAGCATTTTCACCTGTGGATTTCCACGCATTTCTACCACTTGATTGCTGGCCTGAAGACATTTATTGTAACGGTAATCCCTTTCCCCTCAGGTGCATTGGTGTTGTTTGTGTTAGTGATGCTGGTTTGGTCTTGTATCTTCTTGAAAGAGCGCAGCAGATGTGTAGGATCCCCGATGCTCTCCTCCCAATATGATGCTGGACCACAACAGACGTGATCGAATGAGAGAAAAAAATCCTATTTTTCGGAGGCAGGGAGTCAGTACTTCACACTTGGATGACAAACACACTCCGCCCTCTTTCGTCCACTCCAGTCTTAAAGCATGAGAACGGCAGAAACCATTTGCTACAACATCTATGATGTCCGATTCGCGAAGGGATCGTTTATTGAACCGATTCGGAAGTCAGAATCGTTCGCTCAGAGCACTTATCCAGTTCTCGGGTTGCGAGCGGCTGCATTGAATTAAACGGTTCTAAAGAACCGATTCGGGGAAATGAGTCGGACTTCCCAACACTACTAACGTCCCGTCTTCTTCATCACCTTATAGGGTTTGGGAAAGTGCCCTTGATTGGTGTATGGTCATTTCTGCTGTCAGTCATTTGACGGAGGGCGTGTTTGTAAAACCGAAGGAGCTATCCAGTGCTGAAAGGAAAAAACATACATCCTAAAACGACGATAAATCATATTAAGGTTTCGGGTTTCGGCAGAAATAGACGCTCGATGGGCAGGATCACATTTATAAAGACTCTGCAATAAATGTCAAATGGTCAAAGCGGTTTAAAAGACACATTGCACTGAGACAAGCGTTGCTGTATAGGTTATTTAATTATGAGCTCGTATAGAGAGGAAACAATAAAAACGGAATGCCGATCGTTCATCACAATAAACAGAACGCGTTCTTGTTTTCCGTCTGCGCTGTTTTTTAATTGTTTGTCTATGACATGCGTCTGACGTCTTTCGCCGTTGTCTGTTATTTCTATGCTTGTCTCGTTAAGACGCCCTCAGCTGTTCAAAACGTGCTTTAAACCCCCCTGCGTTCGGTTTCATTCCGTTGCGTTACTAACGTATTTGGTAGCGTTGCGTCGTGTCTCGTTGTTATAGCGTCTCACGCTTAGAGAGTCACTTTTTTCCCTCAGACGTCGGGTCTAGTTAAATAGCTTTAAACCCTGGTCTCGTGATACTTGCGTGATTTCACATCCCGTTGCTTTCCTTCTAACAAAACGCATTTTGTCAGCGCTATATTATTTGGTCTTTGTAGACATGCGTCAGATGGACGTTGGACCTTTGCGTCGCGTCTCGCTCTTACTTACAGCGCTGCTGTTTAAGACGCCGTATCAAGTTTTAAACAGATTCAGAACGCGTCTCCGCTACGCTGTTTAAACGCAAGAATGCGTCCTGTGTTGTTTAAAATTCAAGCCAATGCTGTAATAGCCCTCAAGCATTTATTCTTGAATTAAACATACAAGCTGAACAAAACTGTTTGCTTCTAAGAGACATCCAGTGTGCAGCACTGCTTGTCGCTCACTGGGGGAAATACTGCAGTGAAGCGAACAGCACAGGATGAATGCATGCGACTGCGTGAGGATGTGAATCATGGTGCAATATGAGTCATCATCGCCGCACGAGCGCTTAATCCAGATCTGTAAACAATGAGATGTTCAGAGCGGAATCTAAACGCGTGCGTCAGGGGCGCAAATGACTCAAGCGTCTAAAGGAACTGAAATGACACATTTAAAAAAAACAATCGGTGATGCCATCACTGTCTGCAGAGGTACATGGGTCGAGCTTACCAAAGCTCCTAACAGACATTCATTACTCTTAATCATATGAGCATAAATGGACATATTTGCACATAAGACAAGATGACAAGATAATTTGGTGATGTTATAGCATACTGATCACTTATGTTATGAATTATTTATAAGGGAGACAAGGGCTTGTGGTCATATGGGGAACTTGTCACAAGGGATATAGTAAGTAATTACGTTTTTAGGTCAAAAGTCTGACAACATGCTTTATTTCTTTGGCAGTGTCATTGTATTTTGGTTTTGAACACCTAAAGACATTATTATCATTCGAAACAAAATGTTCAATATCATCTTACACTAAAAGAAACTGTTAAACTTTTAAGCTGCTGGTTAAATAAACATTCTGTGCACTTGTTGTTTGCACATACAGTAAATTAACTGTGTGGAAAGGTTCTCCTTATTTGAATTTCATTTATTGAACTCTTTGTTTTGTGTCTGTATTTTTGTATTAGCTCTTTGGTAATCAAATGTTTTGTATTTCATAATTTTAAATTCAGACTAAAAGCCAAACATCCCATAATAACCCATAACACATATTTAAAATGCAGAGAGTACTTTTTAGATAATATTTCATATGACAACTTACTCCATGTGTGGAAGCATGCCTCTGTGTGGTTTTTCTATATAGCTAAAACCTAAGTAAACAAACTTTAAATACACTATGAAATAGTGTAAAAAGTGTGTTTGTTAGCCTTGTAACCCCTATTTAAATCACACTTTTGCAGTACTTCAGCTGGAGACAACATCCAAAAAGTCCACTGCAAAAGGACTTTTTTGTTTGATTGGCTTCTAATCTTTGCAGTTTATTTGCAAATGCATTGTGTCAATATCCCTTTTCTTGTATTGTTACAGATGTAGGCTACATTTATAACAACTGATGTTCAGGGACTGTTGTGTGACCTGCTTAATGGTTCTGTTGTTCAAAACTCTTCTGAGTGTCTGAGTCTCCCTTTCCCTCGGTTTCTTTGGAGTTTATGGAGTGTCATTCATATCAAATGCAGGCAGGAGGCAGGAGGCAGGGAGATGACAGGTAAGGCCAGGGGTGACTGAAGAGTGTGGCCACAGGAGGGTTGTGTCAGACCCAGAACCTGATCACATACATTTGGCAGCCATGGTGGTAGAATATGTCCATTTGTGTAACACAGGGGTGGGCAAACTACGGCCCGCGGGCCACATGCGTCCCGTTAGGCTGTTTAATCCGGCCCGCCATGAGATCGTGCTTCATAATCTGCTACTGGGCCGGCCCTCTGTCAAATTTTTAAAACCCAGTGTGGCCCTTGAGCCAAAAAGTTTGCCCATCCCTGGTGTAACATCTGCTGCTCCTCACAATTTTTAATCAGAAACAGTTTACGTTTTTGAACAAAATATCCCATTTACGTACCCTCACAGCCCCATCAGTAAGGATCAAGTACCCCTTCAATACTTAAACAGAAAGTTAACTTGTTCATGTTATACTTGATATCACAGTATTATCATTAACAGAGTAAAGAGTCTTCACATGAGGTATATGGACACACACTGTATACATATATTCCACTATGATCCACTCAAACTGAAACAACTTATTCACATAGTTTTGATTTCATGCCATAAAACAGAACGTAATGTGGTTAATGCAACAAGATTATAACATAAATCACAATTAATTATCACTATAAACTACATTTACATTTACATGTATTCATTTTTCATTTATCCAAAGCGACTTACAAATGAGAACAATAGAAGCAGTTCAACAGTTAAACCATAAACAATATCTATACAGCAAATCTCTACTGCTTGATTGCTTACATTATTGCAAAATGTAAACTTTATTATCAACCAGCTCTGCTAAATGTGACAATATTGCATGAAGACATTGTTGCGTGCCCTCTTTCAATGGGTAGGAAAGGAGGGTGAAAAAACAACAGGGAGAGGCTGAGAGAACTGCCTCTCCAGGTCCCAGGGTAGACACAAACGCTCAATGACACCAGGTATATTAAAAAAAAAAAAAACAGAAGAAAGTTTATTTGAACAAATTGTGGGATATAAATACACAGAGGCTTCTCCCAAGGGAAAAAGGCCAAACGAATAAACAAAAGAGCAATCTTACAAGAGGGTTTTTAGAAAAACCTTACCTAACAAGAAAATAAAAGACATCCTCCATTACCCGACTCCCACTCTAATCAAAACACTGGAGAAAACTGGGGTTCAAAAACAAAAAGGCATTCACCTCCCTACAAATGATTCCACAAATAAATGGTCCAGAACAAGTAAAAAGGGGATAATGAACAGGGCCACTTAATGTCTCACATACACAAGAGTTAGCCGAAGCACACTACAGCTTTTCAGTTTTTATCTGACACTACAGGCAAAGCAATATACACAACAAGAGAAACAACAAGAACTAGGACCAGAAGATGCTCAACATGGCAAACCTAAGTCTTTCTCCTCTGCCTAGAGTTCTCTAGGGAACAGTGATTGAGGATTCAGCCTGGGTTTCTTTGTACTCCACCTAACGAGCTGGGACAGGAATCCGGTGGAACTCACGATCCTGTCAAGTGGACAGTGGGAGGAGCAACAGTTACAAACTCACTCCAAAGGGAGTTATTCTCAATATCAGGACTCACTGTTTCTGAACTCCCTCAAACGCCTTGATTGAAGTCTTGAGTTCTTCTGGGAATGAATATGTCACAATTTTCCTCATTTAAATAATTCCCTCCCAAGGCATACGCAAAATAAGGGGCGAGGCCTGGTTGAGTTAGCGTTAGAAGTGTGTTGAAACTTGTGGCTATGGTAAGGGGTGTGACATTTCTGAAACACTTTCAAAGCAGTTGGCCATTAACAACACACTGATCCAACCAACCAATCAGAGCAGACTGTGCTTTTCAAAAGTAGGGGCTTCACTGAGACAGGAACTAAAAATGGGTGTGTTTCCAAAAGCATTGTTAGCCAACTATGGTCACAAGTTCCATTGAACTCTATAACAACGAAACTTGCAACCATAGTTGGCTTTGGGAAACGCACTACAGACTGGGAAAAGAGGTGCTGCAACAATGTAAACTATATGATAAATGATGTATTTTTTTAACATTCAAGCATAAAACCAATAATAGTAAACCCCCAAAACAAAACCAAGACTTAGTTAAAGGGCATAATATGGCCTATTAAAAGGCCCCCTGAAATCAAAATGTAAGTTTTTTAGCTTTAAGTATGAATATGTTAGCCTTAAGGTTATGAATAAGCTGGTGTGTTCCAAAACAATGACAGTCTCTCACTTCCGTTTAAATTGATCACAGACTTTTATGACATCACCACAGACTTCAGCTTCTCATCGCATCTTCTGTCCAATCAAATGCTCTCTAAGCGTCCCGCCCCTTATGCAATAAATAAGCATTGTGTTCAGTTGTTCAAACGCTCGAGTTTTATTCAGTTTTCCAACTGTACATTGGTAAAGAATGAAATTGCTAGAATTTATTCACTCTACTATTGAATCCAACGTATCATCAGCACTCGGATTCGCTTCCATGGTGCTGTCAAGTACGACTTGCGGTCTGTGATGTAAACTAAACGCTATTGGCTATTTGAAAAGGGGGAGGAGACATTCAATATGTACTACTTTAGCTTCCTGTTTCTATACATTGCTATACATTACACCCCCTACCATCAGCCTTCCATTATTAAAGTAATCTTGAAAACAGTTTCAGAGATTTCAGTCTTTGCCCATTTAAGCAGATAGGAGCTCTACTTGAATGACTGGAAAATAGATGACCAAGATGGCCGCTGAGTGAACTGACTTCCCTCATGAACTTCAAGTTCATTTTATGAAGTATACTTAAGTAAAGTTCAAGTATATGTTAATACCCTGTCCAAATACCCACATTTGTGGTCTTTGCACTCGACCACTTGTCTACTTACATGACGTAATTATTTGGCCCAAGTGTTCAAATGGGTGTGAAGACTGCAAGTGTGTATAGAACTTTTGATTACCCGATGGGATACACTTATAGTGTTGCACAAAAATGCAAGTGTTTACAGAGCTTTCTTTATTTTCAATACTTTGCATTTTAAAATAAACTTCTAAATGTGTGTTCAGTAGTCGCTATGTGACTAACAGAAGACACAGTTTTAAAATTGTGGTGCTTTTAATTGAGTGATAAAAAGCAGTTGCAAATGTTGTACAAAATACACATTACCTACTCATTTTGCACCAATAAAATGTGCAAAACTTCATGTTTTACTACCAAATTATATGTAACATCTAATTAATTTAACTTACAGTGAAATGTTTTCCTTGAAATCTCACGAATTCAGGATATGGGAGTTCCCGAACATAATGCATGATGGGATACGCTAAGCCTCGAATAGGGGAGACCGGGGATGGTTGTAAAATGTTGTACATTTCTGTCTGTATCTTGGAATTCTTTTAAGCCAGTGCATTCAAAATGTGATTAAAACTAGTAACAAGTGTCAGCTATTAAATAACATAGCTGTTATCTTTGCAGCACAAACAGAAAACGTGTGGTTTAGTTTCAAACACGAGGAGTGAAATGTTACAATTCACCCCACAGTCCGGGTCAGTTGTAACATACCATGGGGTGAGATGTAACATTATGAAATAAGGATTATGACCAGGCAGGCAGGTGTGTTGAGGCAAGTTGGAGTTAAACTCTGCAGGACAGTGGTCCTCCAGGAAAGAGTTTGGACACCCCTGACATACAAAAAAACAACATATAAATACAACAAAAAATTTGCTTCATTGGTGTTACAACTAACCCAGAGTCTTGTAGCCATGAACTAGCACACCTTACAGCTAACAGGCAAAACAATAGCACTAAAAACAAAAATGTCTACACAGACACACAATAAACATAATCTAACTTGCCATAACAAAAATAAATGAAGTAAAAGTTACTTTCTTACATCAAAATTAGTTTTTCTCCTCTAAAAATCTGCTGTATCTGCCACAGGCCTCTACTTTCTCACATGTGGAATAAGAACTAAACCAAGCATGTGTGAAGTGAATCAAGTGATTTGTAACTTGTTCCTGATTGGAGAAATTGGAAGTGTTACAATTAACCATTAACCAAGCGATATTCAAGATAGTGTGGGTTTAGTGTGCACTTTGGCATTTTTAAGACATGGGACAGTCTTGCGCAATTATGCACACACTCTCAAGTGGCCAAGACCGCAAGTGTGGGTATTTGGACAGGGCATTCGTATATTTTATGTAGTACTCATTAGTGTACTATTTCAATACTGCTTGGGACTAAATTGGCCCACTTTTTAGCATATAAAATTATGTTTAAGTGTTAGCCTACTATAAGTGTAACGGTAGTAAACTTTAAGTGCACAACTACTGTAGTTCACAACTATTTCTCATTTGTACTGCAACTGTACAACAAGTGAACTTATAAGTATACTTGTAGTTTACTATTTTAATATTTGTAGAACATTTGGCCATTTTTCCCGTCGTTAAACTAGCAAAAGTGCTCTTGCGCCCTGCACTTCAGACCATGAGATCGTTAAAATAATTTTCTGTCAGTAAAAGTCAAGTATACTGAAGTGCAATTTTAAGTATATTTCTTAGAGGTCAGTGGCGGAGCCAGAGGGGGGTAAATTTTAAAAATAAAATTTTATTTGCTACTGGCAGTTGCTGATGCTGATTAAAAAAAAAAAAAAATTACGTTCGCCGGCAGTGCGGCGCGCGCGCAGTTTTCAAACGGACGAGCAGAGGACGAGAGATAGTTGCAAGACACCGAACTTCACCGAATAAGAAAACATCATATTTGAAGTAAGTTTTTAAGGTTTAGCATCAGGGTGGTTTGCTCCGAATAGCCTACATTAGGCCTAATACACGCATATGCAGTAGGCTACCTTGCCGTTACAGTATTCGTTCTAGCTAATGAGGATAGGAGATCAAAACGCAGGCAAAGAAGAGCAGAAACAAGTGATATCATAATGCGATCGAAGCTTTATTGGTGTAGGGTGTTGATGGACTCGATCTACTGTGTTTTGATCATCATTATGAATCTGATCTAGATGTAGCCTTTGATAAAAATGCGATTTTCTCAGCTTTTTGCTCATGTTGCTTTTTATGAAACTTGCCAACATTCAAGTGTTGATAAAAAAAGATGCACAAAGTTTTTGTCTGTTCATTCTTTTGGTATGTTCAGATATTCATACAACAAAATATTCTGGGGTGCCATGAAATTGTGAAAATTACCAAAAACACCTTTTTTTTATAGGCTACTGCGAGAAAGAGTTAAGATAAACATGTTGGTAATTGGATGATGATTAGAATATAAATATGATTGGAATCATATTTTAAATTTGTCATATTTTTGAACAGGGTCAATTAAACATGAAAAGAAAGGGAGAGATATCAGAGTACTTTTTAAATAAGCACAAACATAGTCCAGTCATTTTATGAAAAAAGGTTGAACAAATTGCAACGGAAGCAAACTCAAATAATTTTGTATCCTCAATATGTCCTGAGTAAGGAAAAAAAGTCTAGAAGAATCCCATTAGGGGAAAGTTTCGAAAACTGTTTCTGGGGATTCACTTTTTATTTTATTTTTTGTCCTTACCATTGTCTCCTGTTCTTCCCTCAGACTCGTCCCCCAGAAACAGTCCCTCAGACCCAGTCCCAAAACCAATCTCTTGCTTCTGTTGAGTTTGCTTCTGTTGCAATTTGTTCAAGGTTGACACCCATTTTGGCTTAAAATGATTAACAGGCAGATCAGGTGCAAACAGACCCCAGCCCTTGCATCACCACTGGCTAGTCAGAGTCAGTGTGGTCAGACTTCAGGACCAGCAACAGGTCAGAGCATCTACCAGACACAGGCAGTCAATCACATACCCAATTCAGGAATTTAAGTTGAGATGATTTTGCCAGATTAAAAGGATAGTTCACCCAAAAATGAACACAAAAAAATAATTATATTTTGAAAGAATAATTATAAATTATTATAAAGAAAGAATTATGTTGTATTAAATCTTCCTAGGATAAGATTTTATATTGATGGGCAATACAATTGTTTACATTTTTCAAGTACAATTAAAAAAAGTTTTTTTTTGTAAATGTGAGTTTTTTTGTAAATAAACGCAGCAGTACATAACAGACACATGCTATGGTATCTTATCTCCTTGGTGCTAAAGCTTTGTTTTCTGCAAATATTTTGGATGTTCAACACTTATAGACACAAACAGAGTGACCCAATTTCTTCCATAAGCTTTTCCACTGTATGTGTGTGTGTACTGTGTACCCCCGAAAGTAGCAGTGGCCACCCCCTGGCCACCCCATGTATAAAACTCTAGTTCCGCCACTGTTAGAGGTACATAAAAATGAAAAGTAGGCTATATGAGGCTGAAAGTATGCTTTCTTATTTTTAGTTTAATACTAATGGTACACTTGAATAAACATTTTTCGCAAAGGTTGCCTTAAACATGAATTCAGATTAGGACTTTCGTATATTTTAGAACTCTCTAAAAGGTTTCGTTTAATGGAATGGCTGATATCTCTGCTGTTGGCAAGTAAAAGAGAGAGTGCCCTGCGGATATATAGCTGAAAGGCAGATACAGTAGCTGCCTTTTTATAGAGTCACACCTTCTAAAGCAATCACTCACTTTATTGATATAGAGTTTACATTGGTTATCCCACTCTATAAACTTGCAACAGTTACATTATCTTTATTGTGTGTGGTGCTAAAGTATATTCATCCTTCATTCATACCAGTGGCATGGGTTAAACAGTATTTTCTCCAAATTATATAATTTAAGTGAAGAAATTCCTTGTGGAAATTGAACAAGAAAAAGAATCCAGATTCATACTCTATAAAACCTGAGAATAATCTAACATGACATACTTAGAGTCCAAATTCTTATCTCTTAAGTTTGAGCAATAGTAATAGCGATGTTTTTCTCATCAAGCACCACTAATAAAAAAATAAAAAAACTTAGGCTTATTGGGTAAATGTGCCTCTTCAGAAACATAAATGTATACATACAATTCACTGCAGTTTCTGAAATGAACACTACAGGCAGTAAAATGGCAAAAAATGGTAAAACTTTGATTACTTTTCAGACAAATTATGATTATGGGGGCAGATTGTGAATATCGACTGATTTTCACACAGTTCCTTGCACAATACTGTGGCCTCAAAACACTTTTTTCCATAGTAAGTTTGTGTCAAATATAACCATATGTATAGCTTTTCAAATGAAGTGACCTTGCTTGGTAGCTCACCTGGTACAGCATTGCACTTGCAATGTGGAGTGCTCGGGTAAGAGTCCTGTGAAACACGACTTATGATAAAAGAGCTCAAAGACTTGTAGAAGCAAGTTAAAATGGCATGGTTGCTTCAGCAAAAGTTTTTTTATCACATGTTTGCTTTTGTTAACACTGTCGGTTAGGTTAACAAAACATGTGTGATTTTTAAACATGACCTGATTCACATTCACCTCTTTCGTTTAAAATGAACACAATTTTAGCGCCACTCTCTGGACATTACACATTGAAACACATTGAAAGTGTAGGATACTGTACATATGGGTTTTATACTTCACGTTGCTTTAATTTTCTTATAAAATACACATAATATATACAGTAAATGAATACATTTCAAACTGTAACAACAGAAAGTACACACTTTCTCTGCTAAATGAACCTGATAAGAACATGTAACCTGTATATTACAGAGAAATTAAAGAATTCAGACTATGTTTTTCATGTAATAAAATCGGACTCAGTTACTATGGACAGTCCGGGTCACTGCACCAAGCTGAAAGCATCTTATCATTTGGAATAAAATATATTTGGGTTCTTTGTGTTTTCACAGTTTGTCTACACTCATGGAAATTGTCTTTAGTAAAAGCGTAGTTATTGTATGTCATGCTTTTGTTTTGAAGTATAATGATTTTTGGAATAACTGCAGGCACAGTCATTGTTTCCTTCTTAGTGTTGGTTGAACTGCATGACAGTAGGGTCAGAAACACTGGGATGAAGATGATGCTGTGAGCCAAACCAAAAAGCATAACGAGGAACATGATCTTAAAGAAGACCCTGAAGATGTGGTTCTTGGATGCAGCTAAAACGAGCACACCTATTATTGTTGAAGCTGCTCCTTGGAGAACCGGGTAGCCCAGAGAAAACAATGCATCAATCACCCTCTCATTGGCAGTTGATTTTTTGCTAGAAACAAACGCATATGAAATATGTGCAGAGAAGTCAACAGTGAAGCCAATACACACCACTAAGATGATCATGGAAATGGAATCTAGGTTGACACCCCATAATGCCATGAAACCAGTGACGCCGGTGATGACCGAGCCGATGGAGAACGTGACCCACAGAGAACAGAGCGGGTTTGGGATTAATAACAAGGAAACAACCAACATGACAGCTGTGGTGAAACCAACATTCTGAATGGTGCTGGACACTATCACAGAGTATTGATCCAAGTAGATGAACAATGGGTGGAACACCAGTAGTTTAGTTGCACTACAGCTTTGAGCTGTGTCTCTGAGTTCATGAAACATCATTATCTCCATACTGGCGTTAGAAATATCCAAAGTCTGGACAAAAAATCTTGAAGCACTGATTTTGCCTTCTGTGAAATTGACGTCAAGCATTAACTCTGGATAGAGCATTAAAAAAGAGGATAAATTCCCCATGAAGACGTTTTCGTTGTCTAGATTTAGGCTTTTATTTTCAGCATATTGTAAGTAAATGTCTAACCAGGAGACGGACAGAGTTTTATTGACAAATCTCAAGTTGTGGAGTTTACCCATGCAGTGGTTTAGTTCGGATCTGCTGCTTTTATTCCAGTATGGAAACTCTTCGGCCACTACCACCATGACATTTGGACCGTACCTTGAGAAAAATTTCCTGTCATCATCATAATAATTTACAACATATGAATCATCAGCTGCAAGGTCCCTCATATTAATGCCCTGCTGTAAATGAAGACATCCATAAATACCTCCTGCCAAATAACCCGCATACAAAAACATCACACAGACTTTCATCCAAGGCTTAGTTATGAATGGACCATAATAGGACTTAAAGAAGTGTGTTATGGGCTGCTGTTTCTCAGCACCGGTCTCTTGGTCATAGTCTCCTCCTACACAGCAGAGGCGATACGCCGAAGACTTTCCTTTAGGGCTCTGTGTTGGGAGTTTGCAGCAGGTCAGCCAGTGTCTGTTACTCTGCTCTCTCCTGCCGTTTAGGGCTAGAAAACTTCCAAAGAAGAGGATGTACTAGATGTAACAGAAAATAATGGATGTGCTGGTGTACAAGCAGAAGGCCTGAACCGAGCGAAATTCACTCATGAGTCCGATGTAGAAGCCGAGTACGTCAGTCAATGTAGTGATAGTTATAGACATGGCGGCTTCTTTGAAGGTTTCTGCCATTCTTTTCTCCACTGGATCCTTCACTTTGGTCTGTTGCCAGTTGGAAAGCATGATGAACATGTCATCAACACCAATGCCTATGAGAAAAGCTCACTCTTAATAAACTAACTCTTAACCTAAGAGTTAAAAATATCTAATATAAAATCAACACATTTATTTAAACAGTAACCAAACAGTTGATGAGCCCCACTGACTTCCATAGTAGGAAAAAAAGTAAATGGGACCCATCAACTGTTTGGTTACAAACATTCTTCAAAATATCTTCTTTTGTGTTCAGCAGAAGAAGAAGAAATTCATACAGGTTTGGAACAACTTAAGGGTGAATAAATTATGACAGAATTTTGAGTGATTGGGTGAACTATCCCTTTAAAAGGATAGCACATGAGTTGGACTACTTTTAGATTGGAAAAGAGCAGCATGAACATTCTGCTAAACATTTCATTTTGTGTTAATCAAACACAAGACAAATATATATATTTTTTTCTTTGTTTGATTGTTTTGCAGTGCATAAAAAATAATCCAATTAAATCAAAGTTTAATCAAAGTTTTCTGCATGGACACACACTTACCCAGAATCAGGAAAGGTGAATTAGCCACTGTTATTACGAACGGCACTTTAAAATAGAGCATCAAGCCAAAGCTGGAGACCACAGCCAGACCCGCAGACAGAACACCCATGCAAGAGACCCAGAACTTGTTCCTCACATTATCAAGACTGAAATAAATTGAAACCACTTGTAATTAGCAGTCAGGTAAATAACTGGAAGAATAATAAAATGCAGTAAATGGTCAAATAATTTGCACTACAAACCAGTGTGTTTAAAATAGCGTTAATAAATTAAAAATAATATGATAACAAATAACATTTTGCAATCTCAAGCAGCATAACAAACCTGATTTTGTACAGCTAAAATAACTAGAAGTGTATGAGACGGGAAGCCTCGACACAAGTTATACTGGCCAAGCCCACTCTTACGCAAAGAATAAAATAGGCAGACAATTATTTCAATTCTCCAAATTATATATACAATGAGGGTCCATAGTCATGAGACTACTAGTGAAACATTTTCTTTTTTGTTTAAATATATACACCATCATTCAAAAGTTTGGAGTCAGTTATTAAGTTCATGCTAACCAAGGCTGTACTAATACAGGAAAAAAGAAATATTGTATTTTAAATGTAATGAAAGTTGAACAAAATTTATTTAAAATATACATTTTCTGTAACATCTTAATGCATCCTCGCTGAATAAAATTATCAATTCTTTAAAAACAACTTTCTACTTTTATTAAGAATTTATAGATCTGTGAACATACAAATTAAAAGTTTATGATCAGATATTGATGGACAGACACTGATTTTCTATATATTTTATAGATCTATATATAGTACTATTTGATTATTCCCAGTGTGTGTGTGTGTGTGTGTGTGTGTGTGTGTGTGTGTGTGTGTGTGTGTGTGTGTGTGTGTGTGTGTGTGTGTGTGGCATGGTAAACCTCACATTATGGGGGAAAAATGTCCCCATAAGGATTTTGGATATTGCCATTCTTGTGGGAACATTTTTGGTCCTGATGAGGAAAACTGCTCATAAATCACACGGGATGTTTTTTGAAAATGTAAAAATGCAGCAAGTTAATGGTAAAAGTTAGGGGATAGAATTTACAGTTTGTACAGTATAAAAAACATTATGTCTGTGAAATGTCCCCATAAAACGTGAAAACACGTGTGTGTGTGTGTGTGTGTGTGTGTGTGTGTGTGTGTGTGTGTGTGTGTGTGTGTGTGTGTGATATGTTTTTTACCGCATGCAAGATAACACTGAGAAGGAGATTGCAAGTGAGTAAGTTATTGAAAACAGAGGTATTCCATCCGTTGTGTGTTTCTCTATCTCCTCTTGTCTGGACTGTGAGGTAAAACGAGACACCTTCTGCAGATTGAGAAAGTTATCTAAATATACTTGCATATATGCATAAAGCACTGAATTTACAGATCATTTGGTCTAAAATATGTTTTACTGTAGGTTTATTCTGTGACTGTCCATCTGATTACAGCATCTACAGAACAGACGGCATGAATCAACAGCTTTACATGGTCACGTACCTTGAGTCCTCTGCTGAGCGTTTCTTTGGACAGAACATTTTGGAACTGTTGAAGCCATTGAGAGGCTCCAGGCTTATCCTGCAAGAAGTAGAAAAGTCTGATGGCACGTGCCTTCTGGATCACACCTTCCCTCTCTTCAACACCTCCTACTGTGGAGCCAAGAAAAACATCTTTCCCTTCCCACATATGTATTGGAAAGGATAAATTGATGCATTTATATTTGATAAGGTCCAGTACGGGATTTGAGACACAGTTCCCATTTACTCTTGCACAAATATGTTTAAAGCTTATTTTAGTTTCATTGACTTTGACAGAGAGATTATGTACTACTTTGTCAAGATCACTGATTTCCTCAAACAGCTCATCTGTTAGAATGTTTCCTTCCACAATAGAATATATTATCACTGCGTAGTTCCCTTCAGCATAGAGTCTTTGACTTGAAAACATTGAATCGTTATTTGGAAACGTTTCTTTCACGAAATATCTGGCTTGCTTGGACGGTCCGTTGATAGGTGTGAATTGATTCTCGACGTCATTGTCCTCGTAGTCTTTGAGAAAGTACAGTCCTCCTCCCAGAGCAGCGGACACTATCAGAGGAATGACAAAGAACCAAACCGGATGAGAACCAACCAGATGGCCGAGTTTCTCAAAAACCTTAGAAATAGGCTTCTCAATGCAGTCTGTACGATAAAACGCCATAGTCTTATATTAGACTAAAATATAACGGTTTGAATGATGTTCTCATCTGTTCTCATGGTTTTTATTAGTCCACCTGTTTGTTTAAGCCTGCCCAGTTTCTTTAAGGAAGAGGTGGGTTCATACAGTAAAAGGAGGGTTTTTTTCTAGCAGAAACACTTTTATTATTTCCTGAATTGCTTTCATGATTCCAGGATTTTCTTTTTAACTAGAAAGTGGTAGAGGAAGTTCTTATTTGTGGATAATAAGTCACTAGTGTTATAAGTCACTGTAATTCGTTTACAACAGAAACAATAAAACGTCTAACAATATCTAAATGCATAGTTTTGCCAAGGGTATGACTGACACTTCAACACGTTGATCTGAAAATGATACACATGATAAATGTTGCATGTGGAAATGGTGTTATTCAGGCATCTGTCTGGCGGATCATTAAAGGGTTAGTTCACCCAAAAATAAAAATTATCCCATAATTTACTCATCCTCAAGCCATTGGTATATATGACTTTCTTCTTTTAGCCAAACACAATCAGAGTTATATTAAAAAATATATCCTGGCTCTTCCAAGCTTTATAATGGGAGTGAATAGTAACACCTTTGAAGCCATCCATCCATCCATCCATCCATCAAAAAAGTAATCCATAAGGCTCCATGGGGTTAATAAAGGCCTTCTGAAGCGAAGTGATGCATTTTTGCTCAACTATACGACTACACAGACTGTCAACATGATTTCTTTCTTAAAATGTCTATAAATTATAACTTTAAAAATTGTAAATGGCTTCCTCAATCACGTCTTTTCTCTTTTTAGTTTAACTGAACATGCAAGTGTGAACAGCTCTGTTCAGTTAAGGATACTCATCTACTCTTCTCCACAAAGTAAGTAACAGAGATATGAAATTTATAATCCATATTTTGGTGAAAAAATAAATAAATATGCTAAGAATACTTGCAGCCAGACTAATTATCAGTATACTACAAGTGTGTTAATGATTAGTTAACTTGAAGTGTGCTATTTTGAAACAACTAATTTTGTACTTAGTATATTTTAGTTTTAATTAAATTGTAGTAAAGCATTAGCCTGGTAATACCAAACTCTGCTACTTCGCTTTGCTTTGTAGACAGAGTCTGGCATGGCACAATTGAAAAGTGTTTTCTTTCTCGCGGGGGGCGCTTGTCTGAAGTTTAAAATCATTGGTTACCCGTAAGCCAATCACATGACGTTTGGTTATGGCGTGTGTTATGCGCATGCTCAGCCGCATCTAACTTCCACTGTAAACACATGTATGATGCGAAAACAAAACCATCGAGCGAAATACCGGAGTAAACATGGCTGTGAACGACTTTTGCAGATTATGTGAAGTAAATCTACGCATCCACGGTACAATCAGCATCTACGTCACGGCTCTCAGCCCGCCCTCTGTTCGTTGATTGGCCCGGCCATCCGAAGGCCGCTGGAAAACTGAAAGATAAGCTGCTATCTCAGACTGACTATAGAGAGCCTAAGTCCCTCCCCTTCCGGTCGACCACCATGGGACCTTAGTTCGGAAAAATATTGTATGGTAGTCAATGGCGAGAGACAACAAATATTTTGATCTCGTTTGAACTGTGCCCTGATTTACACATATGATGTTTGTCAATTTAAAAGATGCATTTTAAAGTCAAGAAAGTCTTAGCTTGATGTAAAACTGCTGAGGTATAAGACTGTGAAAATACGTAATTACAAAGACTACAAACCCAGAAGGCGCACATGCGAAGTCATACCTTTTCTCTCAATGAATGAAGCTAACTTTACTGAAGCTAACGTCTGACATTTTTTCTATAGTCTTACATTATAATCGTAACGTTACGCCGTCATGCCTGAGTGTTTTGAGCCAGAATACACACATACGAGCAACGGATCTTGTGACGTACATAGTGCGAGACGAGAGATGTAGTTCATTGAGCGATTTTCACATAAAACTAAACGTTACTCTTCTGTTTTATGACAAACTGTGACTTTCTTGACTTTCATAATTACCTTTTAAATTGACAAACATCATATGTGTAGTTCAGGGCACAGTTCAGACGGAATAAAAAGATAAGTTATCTCTCGCCATTCACTTCCATACATATTTTTTCCGAATTAAGGTCCCATGAGCCGGAAGCGGAGGGGCGGGACTTAGGCTCTCTATAGAAGCGAAATGAAATTGAGCGGAAGTAGGAAGTCTGACGTAGTCAGTAGTGATGGGGACGAGACCGCCTATGCCGAGTCCGAGTCAAGACCGAGTCTTTGAAGGGTCGAGTCCGAGTCGAGACCGAGTCCGTTGGTTTTCAAATTCAGTCGAGTCCGAGTCAAGACCGAGTCTTTGAGGAAGCAAGTCCGAGTCGAGACCGAGTCTTTAGGAGTCGAGACCAAGACCATAAAAACATGTCAGTTTTCATATTCATGATTTAATATCACCCCAGTTAATAATCAACAGTTAGGCCTACAGACTAAGCTAGATTGGGAATTGTTTAGAGGAGCAGTCTTAACGTCTTAATATGGACTATGCTTTTACTATCATTAAAAAAATCCTTACCACATGCATCGTCTTCTGCCTATTTTTCTAAACTGCTTCAACAGTGCTGCTCTGTCATCAACATGTTAAGCCCACCCTGACTTTTTTAATCATAGTTAGGACATGCAGAGCAAATTAAAATTTTCTAGTGGTATGTATTCTAGTAGACTAGTGATGGGGACGAAACTGCCTATGCCGAGTCCGAGTCAAGACCGAGTCTTTGAAGGAACAAGTCTGAGTCGAGTCCAAGAAAGCAGAAATCGGTCTCGAGACCGGACTCAAGTCCGAGACCGGACTCGAGTACTACATCACTAGTAGTCAGGCTAGTAAAGCATAACTTTAAGTGTATTTAGTGTACTAAATTGGAACAACTTTAAGTATACTGTAAGTATATGCCTGTGTAGGGACTAATTGCATGCTTGATTAGTGATATTAAAGTGTACTTTATTTGTGTTACAAGTACATTACAAATTCATTATGAGTGTCTTCATAAACATACAAGCAATATACCCAGGTTAAAACAAATATATTTAAATTGTACTATACTAAGTGCGTATTAAATGTATTATTTTGAAACAACTTCAAGTATATTAAGTATATTTCAAGATATGCTAAAGATCATTTTTAAGCTATTTGCACTATATTTTAATATATTAAATTATGCTAAAATGGAACCACTTCAAGTACATTTAGTGCATTTAAGCGTATTCTTTACAGTTCATTTAAAATATACTTTCATATGCCTTAAACTACAATTATAATATATTTGAAGCTTAATTTTAATGTACTTCAAGAACATTTAAATAGCATTTCAGCTCATAAAAAATGTATTAGCAATACACTAGTTTATTATAAAGCTGTTTTATTTAGTATTCAAAATGGTATATTAAAAGTGCAAAAATAATTCAATATAAATGTTGACATACTTTGAAATCAAGAAAACTTTAATATAGTATCTTGTTGTGTACATTGCAAAATAAATACATAAGAGTACATTAAAAAAGTTCAGCAGCATATATAATCTCTTGAACAAAATACATTATAACAAAGATCAGTGAAATGCTATGGCAGAGCTATATTTATAATCTTTTTTGTAAAACATTTCAGTTATACCTGTATTACTGAAAAGTACACAATGAATAGTACATCACTAAATAAATAAGCATCACAATGCAATTTTCTGAAAAAAAGTTACGGAAAAAATGTGCAGAAGTCAATAATCCATTATTTACAAACTTAGGCCTACAAATGGCTGAACCAAAGAAACAGAAGAGTTTGAATGTCCACATCTTCAAGTGGATGATCACTTCTCTGGGTACGACTCATTTTCTGCAACTGAGGGCTTGTGGTTCAGACACTAGTATTTGAAGACTGCTTTATCACAGGATCTGTGAAAGGGAAGAAGAATTTATATAAAATTAACCAATGATTAACATTTTTGTAACCATGTTTGAATATATGTAGAATAATTTGCATAGAAATGCATTAGAATTCCGTTGACTTCTCAGTTTACCTTTCAAAGCTTTGACTATATCCTCATCAAGCTGGACATGAGTGTCCATTTTTATCCTCTTGTCTGTCGTCACTATACAGCACTCTATGAGTTACATTGAACATGAGATTAGAAGAAGCCCAACACAATTTACAGTGAGCAAAGTGCAATCAAAAAGTCACTGATATAGTTATTTGCAGCAATAAAGCAACCTGTGAGTATTAGATGGTATGTTGTATATTGATAATTGTGGTTTATTTAAACCTAGGGTATTTCCCATGAATGTGTCTATTGTGGTCATGCTAACATGCACTCTCTTCACCTCTGTTGCAAATATTTAAGGAAATTAGACATATAAGGCAGGTATTCCACGTGTAAGTCATATTAGCAAATGCCTATCCACCTAGGAAAAAAACTAAACAGTGAGCTATTTATTTATGCAAACAGCAACTAAAACTTACCAGTAACTTCTGAGGGCAGTATCTTCATCTCTTCGAGTCTGCTTCAACTTCGACTTGAAAAGCTTGGCTCTGATTGGTCAAATTGAATGTAGATGAACAAAAAGACGTAACCCACTATATATTATATATATATTTATAGCTCTATATTTTTTTAAAAGTTTAAATTTAGACTTCTAAATCTAATCACATTCAAGTAACATATGCACGCACACAGCATATCTGATAAACGGAAGCTCTGAGTGAGGTGCGTGCTCATTATCATAAGAACCAATCACAACCGTTCAATGGCTCTGGAACCAATTATGCTATTGTTTGAATTTAAACAAGTACAAACTTTTTTAAACATCTTTGGAAAATGTATCTATGATGCATTTCAAATAATATGATGTTGAAATCCTTGTGGGAATTTCAGTAGTACAAACGTATCATGTAATGGACAACAGCCTTTTATGTAGCCTTTTTCAAGTAGCCTACAAACAAGTAAAAGTGAACAACATTAATTTTAAGTATGCTTATTGCAATGCTTTATAATAGTTGACAAATGTTTCTAATACATTATAAGTTGGTACATTGTAAATGTAATTATTTTTTTAAAAAATATTAAAATGCTAAATACATAAATATTTAAAATATATTGCAGTAGGCCTAAGTGTTTCTGAAGTACATATATTTTAAACACATTAAGGGCCCTATCTTGCACCCAGCGCAACTGACTTTGTACACCGTACATGTATCATTCCTATTTTGCACCCGACGCACAGCGAACTTTTCCCTCCACAGACGCACGTCGGTAAATTAGGGAATGAACTTGCGTTCCCCGGGGCAGTTCAGCGAAAAGAGGAGGCGTGTTCCGGCTCAAACGTTCCCCGGTGCTATTTTGCAGTTCCAGAAAACAATTCCACCACAGACCAGTCAAAACCTAGTTTAAAGTCAGTGGCGCATTATTCAAATGCTATTTTAAGGGCGCATGTTTGGCCATAATGTAGCGTGTGCACAACGCACATACACTTTGCTTCTCTCATCTACACAGACAGTTCCCATTTTTGCAAACCATACATAATTACAAGGAAAAATATTCCACACGAGTGAAATCATTGTGGTGTCCATGAAGATGTGAAAAAATATGCATAATATAGCTTATACATTTACCCAAATTATTATACGCCTGTTTAACCGAAGCTAATTTGGGTGGGTTTCTCCCATCCCCATACAATGTCACTTCTCTGTGTTTTACGGCCCTGATGAGAACGTCGGTCTCCTCGGCTGTGAACCGCTCCTGGCGTGCGCCTGGCAAATCCGCCGTTATAATAGCAATCCGCCATGGAGCAAGTGCACCTGCTCTTAAAGGGAATGTGAGATGATGCTCTGATTGGTTTATGTCATGTTACGCCCAAACCACACCTATGAGTAATGTAGCTACTTCAGACCAACCCATTTTAGATTTGCGTCGGGCGCAAGAGTCATTTATCCCGCCGGTAGGCTACAATAGCAACAGTTCCAAGATCCACCCACAAAGTTACTTGCGTTGCACATGATACTTGCATTTCAGATCGTTAAAATAGGGCCCTAAAAGCTTAATAATTTTGCTTTGTTCTTATACAAAGTACTCATAAAATGTACTTTAAGTAAGAGCAACATAAGTATGTTTTCTTTAAATACACTAAAACTTCACTTAAAGTATTGTGTTTAGCTTATTTCTTAAAAATGTAACTAAGCATATATTTATCACCAATGTACTTCTAGTGCACTTGTTAGAAATATATTAAAAGTATGCTTGTGTTTAGTATATTTCTTAAAAGTGTAACTAAGCATATATTAATTACCAATGTACTTCTAGTATACTTTTTTAGAAATATATTAAAATGCAATTTAATGCATTTTTAATGCATTTCAAATAAGCATGTTGGGAATACAAATGTATTATAAACATATTTTAATGCATTTAATACCACGTCTTTTTCACCTGGGTATTGTTGGATCTTTTTTTAAATTATTACTTTATGCCTTAACCTACCCAGTCACAAAAAAAAAAAAAAACATTAAAGCTATCCCATGACTTTATATCACTCTGTCCTTTTAACACAGCAAAGGTCTCATACTGTCCATTTTTGCTAATTTTGGCCTTCATTAACATAATGGTTTTTACATAATCAACTGGAAGAGACCCAGTGTAACTCTAAACTAAATTGTGTTTTAAATGCTGTCACGTATCTCATCATCTGCAGTGAGAAACTTCCACTCAGAATACACACATAATGAAGGACATAAAGACATCAGAGGATTGTGAAGATATTACACTGGAACTTGGTCTTCATTACATCTATATTGTTATTTATTAATGTATTCAGCTAACAACTGTTATTAGAACACTAATACATAATATTAAGATACATATAGACTAATATTAATTAAACTAAATACTGTTGAAAAGGTTATTTATAACACCATTAAGGTCCTATATGGCACGTTCAAAGCATGGTTCTTTATGGAACCTTATAAAAAGGGTTCTGTTTAGCACCAAAAAGGGTTCTGCTATTGTTACAAGCCGAAGAACCCTAATTTGGTACTGTTTATAACCATTTTTTTACTCTTGAAGATCAAACTTCCTGCTGTTCCAATACTCTTATAGTAGCCTGGAAATCCAGACGCAAATCCAAAAGATTAAGGGTCTGGCATTGAGTAATGTAAATCGCCCAACTCAAGGGGCGGCACCAAGCATGCATTTGAAAATCTCATTGCACGCAATTGGATAACACTACGACCAATCACAGCAATACACGGGGTGGCGTATCATTAGCTTAGCTACCAGCGGAGATAACTGGTAGATTCATAGACAGTATAAGAAGTGGACAGAGCCATCTCATTGGAACTCAATTGAGACAAGTGAAGCCCATTTTTAGCGATTTTTTAGGACTTCCGTTCCTGACGCGCAGACTCAAACCGACTCAAACAGAGCTTGACGACGTAGATGTGACATGAGCAACCCGTCTGTCTTCTAGTAGCTGTGCCAAGAGAAATCGGAATCATTCCCTTCCGAAACTTGCAGAGACGGAGAGTGTGAGTAGGAGGTGTCCATGAGCTAGGAGCAGGAGAAACTTTTGCTAGGTATTCTGATTAATTATTTTGACATTTTGCCTCCACGTCCCCCCGATTGCCCGCGAGCTTCTCCTCTTGTCCATACGGTAATCTCTCTACTGTGCGACAGAGAGTCGCATGGTTATGACGCAATCGTTAGCCTATTTTTACAAATAGGCTTCTACGGGGCCATAACGGAAGCTACAAGGTAATGGTGTCTTTTATACATTGTCGTGTTTCTTTAGAAATAAATAATGGACAAATGGAGACTTCAAACCCCTCAGATGTAAAGTTATTCGCTGTCAAAGTGACGCCAAAATGAATGGGAGTCAATGGAATGCTAACAGCAGGTGAAGTTCTGCTACAAGATGGTGGCACGCGGCCGGCTTCAACTTCCGGTCGACTTCCTTCCCGCTTGGGTAGATTAGACTCTTGCCGTATCCAGTCGGCAAAACAGCAAAAGAGTCCCTCTTGCAAAGGAACGATTCGAGCGCCGTCTTCTGTTCCTCTTTTTAGTCGAGTCCCAAAATAGATAAATAGCCCTGGATAAGATGCAGTAGGCATTTTTGAGGAAAAGTACTTCAAGTGTTGTTTCTATATGATTTTTAGGTGCTGAATCCATTTCTGCCGTATAACAAGTTGTAAACATCACTGTTTTGGCATAAACAATAAAAACAAAATGGCTGCCAAAAAAAAAAACGTTTTAATGCATTTATTGCTTTTTAAACATTAAACATTAGAACTAAACTATGCATTCTCAGAATATTTAAACATGTAAACAATGAAAAAACAACATTAACATGAAAGGGACAGTTTTTAATAGCTGCTGGAATTATGCCAAGGTACCAAGGTACACTGGGAAGCATATATCAGTGGAAATATGCAATTATGCCCAGCCCGAAGGGGGGGGACTTGGAATACACATGACCCCAGGGGGCTGCATATTGAGAATCACTGGGGTGTCCAGCCGCAGGTGGAATATTTCAAACCCAGGGGTGGCAAGGTGGCTTGCCGAGGGAAAGACACATGCTCAGAGAGGCTTACAGTGGACTACACACGTGGGGGTCGCCCAGAGGCCGTGTTAGGTGTCGCCCAGCCTGCAGCTCTGCAGATGTCTGTTAGCGAGGCGCCATGCGCTAGAGCCCAAGAGGATGCCACACTCCGGGTGGAGTGGGCCGTCACACCAAGGGAGCATGGTCGACCTTGCTGCTGGTAAGCCAAAGCAATGGCGTCCACTATCCAGTGAGACAACCTTTGCTTGGAGAGAGCCTTTCCCTTCAGCTTCCCACCATGACAGACAAAGAGCTGGTCTGAAGTCCTGAAACAATGCGTTCTGTCTACGTAAGCACGGAGGGTGCGTACTGGACAGAGCAGTGCCAAGGCTGGGTCTGCCTCCTCCAAGGGCAGCGCTTGCAGGTTCACCACCTGGTCTCGAAAGGGTGTGGTGGGAACCTTGGGCACATATCCAGGCCGGGGTCTCAGGATGACGTAAGAGTTAGCCGGTCCAAATTCCAGGCACGCTTCGTCAACCGAAAATGCCTGCATGTCCCCTACCCTCTTGATGGAGGCCAATGCAACCAGGAGCACTGTCTTCATTGACAGGAACTTAAGCTCCACTGATTGCAGAGGCTCAAAGGGAGCACTCTGCAGGGCAGTTTAAACCACTGAGAGGTCCCAAGAGGGAACGAGAGGAGGGCGAGGAGGATTCAGTCTCCTCGCTCCTCTCAGGAAACTGATGATCAGGTCGTGCTTTCCAATGGACTTACCATCAACTGCATCATGATGTGTGGCAATGGAGGCACCATACACTTTCAGGGTGGAGGGAGACAACCTTCTCTCCAACCCTTCTTGCAGGAAGGAAAGCACGACACTGATCGGGCCTTTCGTGGGTTCTTGAAGTTTAGAAGAACACCAGTTGACGAAGAGGTTCCACTTCAACGCATAGGCATGTCTCGTGGACGATGCTCTAGCGGAAGTGATGGTAGCCACCACCGCTGGTGGTAGGGTACTCAAACCTGCCTCGTCCTGTCCAGGAACCACACATGGAGGTTTCAAAGATCGAGCGTGCCCTCGGTCAGAGAATAAAACAGGTCGCAGTGGGACGAGTCGTGGGAGGCAAACAGATCTACCTGTGCGTCCCCGAACTGATCCCAAATCAGCTGAACCGACTGGGGATGGAGTCTCCATTCTCCAGCGAGAGGCCGAAACCGAGACAGATCAGCTGCACGGTTCAGGTCTCCCGGGATATAAATGGCTCGAAGCGACCTCAGATGCTTCTGACTCCATATGAGGAGGTGGCGGGCGAGTTTCGACATACGGCGGGAGCGCAGACCACCTTGTCGGTTGATGTACGCTACTGTGGCGGTATTGTCTGATCGGACTAATACGTGCTGACCCCTGAGCAACGCACAGAAGCGGTGCAGGGCGAGACGTACAGCCTGCAACTCGAGGCAATTGACATGCCAAAGGCGCTTGTCCAGGAGCCCGCGGCATCGTGTCCATTGCACATGGTGCCCCAGCTCATTGTGAAGGCATCTGTTGATACAACAACATGCCAGGAAACTCGTTCTATAGGCACTCCAGCCCATAGAAGACTGAGGTTCGTCCACGGGGTGAAGGTCTGACGGCAGGTCGAAGTCACTGGGACTCGGAGCATGCCGTGTTGCCTTGCCCACCTCGGGACTCAATCGCGTAGCCAAAGCTGAAGCGTCGAGAGGAACAAGGGCTGCCTCGACAACCTTCGTGAAGACGCGAGGAGACAGGGCTAGCCCGAAAGGGAGAACCGCGTACTGGTATGCCTGCCCCTCGAATTATTTATATATATATATATATATATATATATATATATATATATATATATATATATATATATATATATATATATACTGGTATGCCTCATTTGCATATGTAAACATGACATTTCAGAAAACTTGTAATACAAAAAATGTCTGTCTCTATGTAAGTGAAAAACTGGAAAGGTTTTATGGTAATATCTATAACTTCAAAAATGTACCCTATCCACCTCTAGTGTTTCGGCTGTGAATAATGCACCTATTCTTTCAATAACAATTACAAGAAAATGGGACCCTTATTTCAAATGTTATACGGTGGATCCTTATTCAGGAGACATAGAACTTTCTAAAAATGTGGTATAACAACTTTTCCTCAAAAATGCCTACAGGGTTACACAATCTTGAAGATCCGGACCTGACTATTTAGATAAGAAGCCAAGTCTAACTCGTTCATTGTAGCGGCCAAAACTGTTTCAAACAACTGGTGTTCATTAATTGCAATCTTGCAATGTTTACTAATGACTTCGACGTTGCAGCGCTGTCGTCATCTATTTAGCTCTGGCACCGCCTATTTCAGATACACTGATGTGATTGGTGCAGCTCGGCTACAAGGGCATAGTTAATGAGCATCATTACTCAATACCAGAGTAACTCGCTGAGCAAATTCAAATTGTGCTCTCGCAAGAACTCTGGATTTCCAGGGTACTCTTATAGCACAACTGCTTGTCATTTTCAAGCAATTTCAAAGACATTGATGAGCTGCTTCAGGTGTGTATGATTAAATTAATGCTTCCTTCAAGTCATGTCAGATGATTCTATTTATGATGAGTGCATGAATGCCACCCTAATACTGAAGCACATTGTCACTGGTCATAAAGAAAGAGACTTCAGCTTTATCCAAGTGAGCAGTGAAATGATATGGCAGTCTATAATCAGTTTATAAAGAAATTAATTTATGCATTCAATTATAACGCAAATTATAAATATTAATTTATGCACTTAAGGCTTTATGCCTCTGTTACTCTCATAGAACAGGTCTATTCACTTCCTCTAACCCATTCCAAGAATTTTCATCCCTGCATGGTTGAGTGCTGTTGTGACGGCTAGTGGAGAGTGCCGTTCCAGCCTTTAACCGGGCCGTAGTTTTGAGCCTTCCAGGCCCCTGTCACTCAGCTGTCAGTCCAGGCTTATATAGGCCCTCAGAGAATAGTCTCATATCATATTTCACACACAACCCGCTCAGGGTCAGTGATTTCTCAGATGCGATGTGAGAAATTGACTCTTTATCAAGGAGAAGGAAAAAAAAGAAGGTAAAAAAACAGCACTCAATACAGCCTTAAAACCATTCCAGACAGTTAATCTTTGATGCTATTTTGAGGGGTATTTATTTATCAGTGCAATAATTTACTCCCTGTCATTCATTAATTTTTGTAAGTGAATGCTGGAACTACTCCCTGTGTCCAAATATGCTTACTTCCATACTATACAGTAGGCGAACAGTATGTGAGCCGAGTAGTATGTCCGAATTCATAGTTCTCATAAAACAGTAGGCGAAAATTACCCAAATGACGGACTACTTCCCGTGAAATTCTGAAATTCACTGGACACTTTTCTATCTCATGAGGCCACAGCAAGTCCTCTCGACTTGTGAATGGCAGTGAAGCGACTCAACTGATGCCGTAGGTCAAATAACAGACAACATGGCGGATGTAGTACCTCCGGATTACATTCATACTTCATATTCTTACTATATAGAATATACTTTTTTAATGATTGCAAAGGAAGTTTCAAGGCAAATGTATATAGCACCTGCTGTACTTTACAGAATGTGATTTTGAACCGACAGTTTTTGTTTGTTTGTTTATATTGTGCCTGCCAATAAGGCGGTCATCTTGAACTTATATTGACACCTAGTGGACTGGATACAGCACACAGCACACAAGTTGTCAGTTACCAATGCCATTGTCGAAATGAACTTATTCAGTCAGCCATGATTCCAGAGTTAAAGTGTCCAATAACAGAACTATTTTGAGAAAAAGCGAGTAATAATCGTCTGGATCTTAAATATGATGTACTGAGTGCACTTTTAAAGTCTCCCCTGCTTCACAGCATAGTAATGCTGATATGTTTTAGCCCGCCTACATGTTGACCTGGCGATTTTAAACCGTGTTTTTGAGACTGTCTTTGGTTCACTGCAGTTTTAAGGAGAAAATACTCATGGTTTGTCTTAAAGGATATTAAAAACACCACATGGATAAACAATATTAACTTGATTTTCACGACAGGGGGTCTTTAAAGATTATGAGGGCACATGAATTTTAGAAAAAATAATGATGTGATAAATTATTTATAATACGTCAAGAGAATTGTCAATTTTGATTTCATGGTGACTTTAAGTATGCAGAAATTAGCAACACATTTTCGAAAAAGCAATAAATCAGTTTACCTCTATTTTAAAGGGTTTTGGCACTGATTTTTAGGCCCTAATAACAATAAGAAAATATTGGCAGTCATGTCCAGTCCAGGCTCTGCAGTTTGTACTTTAATCCCACAGGTCCACATTAAAGAGCTGGAGACAGACTGGCACCTGCAATTATCCCTGTTCATCCAGCCATGGACCTATTTCCCTATTACACAGGGAAACACACACACACGCACACACCTGCCATTAAAGGCTGATTATTATGACTAGCAGACCTTTACAAACAAACACACAAACATGCCTCATATACAAGAACAGCCTCTTAAACAATGTCATGCATCATTTAATTATTCATGCCAATATCTTGCGAATATCGCAAAAGTTCCCTGCTACATTTTACTTACAATGCTAAAACTGCAGCCCTTAAAAATCCTGTCAGGACACATTGTCAGAAAATTACTGGTTAAAGAATTGCTGAATAAATATTCTGCTATATTTGTCTAAGACTAACAAGAGGGCACCAAGACTCCCTCTTGTTTTAAAAAACATGAATGTGGAGTTATTTTAACAGCTATTATTGCTGTCATAAGCAGTCCTGGAGATCTATGAAAGCCATTTTCCTCTAGGCATACAACTGCTGAGTTAGCAACTGGGTTCATATCTCTTTCCAGTCCCTGTTGGGCCGAAGGAGCTGGTTCATTCATTATAGCTTGTTTATTCAGTAGGAAAAGTAGATGTTGGTATCTTATATTACGTTAATGAATATTATTTACATTTATTAAAAATAATAATATCGGACATTTCCTACTTCCTTCTTCTAAAGTTATGACCACGAGCTTCACGCATTCAAGTGCTTTGATGTCAGAAAGAATAGGAATCATGGAGGAGTTTATTCTTGTGTATTTCTTGGGGAAATCTTATTAAAGCCATAATTTTGAATAAAATGTAGCA
Organism: Scardinius erythrophthalmus; assembly: GCF_964197995.2. Taxonomy (NCBI): domain Eukaryota; kingdom Metazoa; phylum Chordata; class Actinopteri; order Cypriniformes; family Leuciscidae; genus Scardinius; species Scardinius erythrophthalmus. Next base: position 8,065,925 of record NC_138242.1, read on the forward strand.
TTCCATTCTTTGACAACCAAACTTTTACCACACTATCTACTGTAATTGTGGAATTTCTGTAAAATATATGCTATTTTCACTGTGTTTAAAACATATAACAATAGGCTTCAAATGGTTATTCATGTACTGTATTATATATATATATTATACACACAGAATATGAATAACCATTTGAAGCCTATTGTTATATGTTTTATACACAGTGAAAATAGCATGTATTTGACAGAAATTCCACAATTACAGTAGATAGTGCTGTGACTGGTATTCTTTATTCGTTTTATTTCCACAAAAGCTACATCAACATGTCTTGTTAAATTAGTGTTTACATATTTAGAGTATATATATATATATATATATATATATATATATATATATATATATATATATATATATATATATATATATGAACACTAATTTAACAAGACAAGTCGATGTAGCTTTTGTGGAAAAAAACTAATAAAGAATACCAGTCACAGCAGCAATCGTTCTCCCCTCTTCCACGTTTAAAGTTTATGGCCTTGGTTCTGTCAGGACCACTATCGTCAAATACGATCGACAATTAGCATACAGTTAGGGTTGGCGGTAGGGTTCTGTTCTGGGAAAGAACATGCAGCCTAGCATGGATAAGAGCAGGGAGAGAAGCAATAACCTTAGGGTAAACAGAACAGAGCCAACATGAATGTATTGCAGATATCATTAATTCAAGATTTTAAAGTACAACATAGTTCAAGAATATATCCTGATTCAAGGTGAATCAGAATGCCATCCTGACTGATGAGAGGAGGAGCCGGGGATGGAGGAAGGTAATGAGCTCTTGAGAAACGCGATAGCTGCTGATAATACTGAAGGATCTTATAATGTATGCAGTGATATAGGCGTCGTATTCCTATAGGTAGACGTGTATCAGCTGAGAGTCAGCTGATGCGAGCTTGACTAACGTGACCTGCCAGAACTGATGCTACGTTTAATCTATAAAAATAATCTCTGATTTTCCCAGTAGTAAATATAACTTGAGAGGGAATCATGTCCAATTTCCAACTATAAAACTCGTATTTATAGGAATTCCAATTGCATGTGAAGGCAGCATAAGCTCATGGTAGGAGCAATGGGGTAAAAAACACTTCTTATCTATCAATTCATATCTTATCTATTCAAATCTTATGTAAACAGCATTGCCTACTCTAACAAACAATTAAAAAGGTAGGCCTATTCCTGCCAATGCTGAAGCACTTGACGAGACCAGCTGAAAAGTGCCCAATATGTACCATTATCATGTTCCATGAAATAAAGAAAATCACAGTGAGGGTGAGTTAATGATGCCAATATTCACGTTTTTGCATAGTTATACCCTAAAAGCTTGTGTTTCACATTATTTGTAGTTTTTACTTCCTTTTACTGGCACAAGCAGGTCCAGGAGTCCCATCAGATTCAAGAAACTGCATGCCCTTCACGCTAGGAAAGGAATATAGGAATTCCCCATAGGAAAGAGGGGATCAGACCTTGTAAAAATGTATAAACATTTACTGGAAATGGCTAATCATAATATTTGAGCATGACCTCTATGCCTTGCTTTTATTTTTTCGTGTTAACAGCACAGGGTCAAATGCACAGTTCAAGAAGTATAAATTGCATTCAAAATCCATACAGAGCAGAATTAAATTAGCATACTGCTTTCTGCACGCATAGTATGATCTGAGTGCTATCTGCTATTTATTAAAAATATGATATGTTAATGAAATAGTTTGTATTTTGACTGAACAACCTACTGTACCATGAGCTCAAAGGTTGTTAAAAGATGAAAGTGGCTATGGGATATGACAACGCATTCTCATCCTAGGGCGTCATATACTGACACTTTTGACATTTCGTCTACATCGAACGCACATGGCACCCTTTAGCGTCAACATGACACGCACAGAGCATTGTTCGGTTATGGGTAGGTTTAGGTCTGGGGTAGGGTTAGGGTTAGACCGCTAGGAGGCGCCTTCTGGCCCATTTCTATCTGCGTCTCATATTGACGCTAAAGGGTGCCATGTGCGTTCAATGTAGACGAAATGTCAAAAGCGTCAATATATGACGCCCTAGGATGACATTATGATCAGTGTGCTGTCAACTTCAAAATCAAGTTTTGATTAATACTGTAGGCCTACTACTCAGAATCCTGAAACTAAAATTACCAATCATGGTAACAAGTTACTGTTACCATGGAATGGGCAAGCAGAATTTCCAATCTGTGCAATTCTCAGTTTTGTAAACCGAACCTTCAATTTTTCAATCCATACCCACAGATTCATAATCCGTGCCCACGCTTTCGCAAACGGTTTTGCAAATGATTTGTGTCCGTCCCTCAATTATAATAATATGAATGGTTGTCATAGAAATGATTGATGTATACTGTATTGATGTTTTCCAATAGAAAAAAAATGTACTGGAGTAAAATGTATTTTGTATTGAAAGTACACCAACTCCTGTCTATAAAAGGATGCATTGCAAAACTGTAGGAAAGGATTGTGAAAGCGTGGCTATGGATTGAAAAACTGATCAAATCTGATAGCACGGATTGGAAATTCGTGGGTACTATTTATTTATCCGTGGGTGTGATCTGTTAAGCCGAGAGAACAATTTAAGAATCTGTGAGTATGCTTTATAAACTGAGGGAACAAACTGCAAAACTGTGGCCACGGATTTGCAGGTCTTGTTTTTGTTTCTCCTGCAGGTGACTTCCCAGGCTCCATACTATGATCATTTTCCTAATAAAATATTTTTTACTGCCCTGCCTGTAGGCCATTCTGCGCTGAAACAGAAACTGATTCCTTGTTTTCAAGCACTTATGATTTGATGCTGTTCAGGCTAAATCTATTTCAAATTCCCACCAAGTTATCGCCCTCGTACAAGCGGTGCAGCACACAGTAAAACGCAGAACAACGGAGAAAGCATAACATGCACGTCTTAATTCTGCTCATGTGGTAAGAGCATAACTTTGCTTTCGCTGAGGATCAGAGGCACACTTAGCTAATGCTGTGAACTGCCTGACTGCAACTGCAACATGCAGGAAGTGTAAAAAGATTGGATATTATGCTAATCTTTGCCGATCAGCGCAATCAAACACGCACGAGGTTCGTGAAATTTAATTGCCTGAAATTACTGTACTCTGCATGGAATATTCCGAATCTATCCTGCCCTACAGCACGTCTGCATGCCATTTCAGTAATGTTGTGCTGTCGCAATCCAGAGCCAGGCTTGTGACGTATTCAAAAGCCCAAATTTCGGTGGTTGGATGTTTGTCAGTGAACGTTTCTACATGACTACTCAGTCCCTACGTTCTTTATTGTGGACAAAGGGACACCACTCATGGGGAGGGACCTAATGTCTGCACTGCATGTGAGGATTGAAAACAATCAAGTCCTTCCTCCTAATGGCCTTCTTGTGCCCGTTTCTCCTGTGCCAGTCTTTCACTGCCCTGTTGTTGAGTCAACAGATTTTTTTTGTGCTAAACACTTTATACACCGCATAAAGCTGGACAAAACAGGAATTAGAGGAAAGAGGATGTTCGTTGACCTCAGAGAGCCAAATAAAGCAGTGGTCGTGGACTCTTTTCCATTGCCACATATGGTTGAACTACTCTCTGTTATAAAAGGTTCTACTGTTTTTTCTACCATCGACCTGACTAATGCTTACTACCAAGTGGCACTGCAGGACAGGACAGTTGTGAACTCAAAGCCTTCATTACTCACGACGGACTGTTCAGTTTTGTCGTGCTCCTTAAGGATTGGCTTCAGCGCCGGCGGGCCGCGGCATTTCAAAAGATGATGACCATCATCCATGCTGGCTTGTCAAGGGTTGAAAATTACCTGGACGACATTATCATCTACAGACACAACATGTTTATGCATGACAAAGCACTTCAAGCAGTCTTACAACGACTATAAGCTGATGGTTTGCAGCTCAATAAAGACAAGTGTCACTGCAGGCAAACCTGCCTGCTGTTCTTAGGTTATACTATTTTTCAGCGGAGGTTCTTCTTTCTGATGAATCACGTGCACAGGCGATTCATAATGTCCCTGCTGATTATCAGTCACGGTTGCCCTTACCTGTTTCTCTTGCAGATAATGCTGTTTCTCCAGCTCCTGATGAGGAGTTTGTTGCTTTTCGATGCTGCATGTGCTTCTTGTCCTGCTCCAACCAAACTTCATACACAGATTTCTAATGGTTGGCCTCCTTCACCCAAGGGACTGGATGGTGTGGTTTTTCTGTTCTACAAACTTTTAAGGACAACTTCGTCTTCTGAGGCTCGTGGCTGATTGCACCTGCTGCTCTTCGATCTGTGTTGGTCTCCATAGTGCACAAAGGACGTCAAGGAGAGGTGAGAATCAAACAACCCCTTCGTGATCTCTATCCCATCCAGGGATGCTCAGGTTTATGATGCTGTCCGTTCCTGACACGCGTGTAAGCTCAATGACAAAACTGTCAAGTCACATCCTGCTCCTCTCCAGCCGGTGCCGCTGCCAGATGGACCATGGCAGAAAGTGGCTGTGGATATAGTCAGGCCATTTGACACTGCTGCATCCAACTGCAGGGTTGCTATTACATTAACTGACTATTATAGTAAATGGCCTGAGGTCTCCTTTACTGCCACTACAGATTCTGTGGTTTTATTTCAGTCATCAGTCGCCATGGAAATCCATTGAGTATAGTTACGGATAACGGTGTTCAGTTTATGTCTGCTGCTTTCGCTGCTTTTCTGTAAGGAAGGAATATTCGTCACCATCGGTCCTCTCTCTACTACCCGGCAGCTAATGGTGCTGTAGAGGTTCAACCGTGTGCTAAGTTTCTACATCTGCTCCTGTGCACACGTTAACTGACATGGCTGTTTTGCCGAAGGGTTACGTGGCTGCAACACAAAATGAAAAATTGCACAGATGCTACGCGGGGTGCTCGCACTCCTTGTTTCAGGAGGGGGATAAAGTGAGGGGCACGGAAAGTTCCTAAGAGACAGAAAGTTTACTGATCCTCTCACGGTTACCAAAAGACTTGAGGTGGGTACATACACGTACATTCTTAGTGATAAAAAGACATGGAACGCTTCCCATTTCACTGCACACCAACAAGTGAGAACACTGCTCACTTAGATCTGATGTGCTGTTCTGGATCTTATGTGTGGATGTGTCTGTATTGTCAATGATCTATTCTGTTCTTTAAAAAAGGGGGCAATGTTGTGTTCATAAGTGAATTAGTTGTGGTAGACTCAAGTCAGAACTGTTGAAGTGTTGTGTAATGACGTAATGAACGGATGTGTTGAGTAAACAAGATGGATAAAGTTCGCTACTCCTGTATCGTGCGCTTCATTTTTTTTTTTTAAACTCCTGACAGATACCACACATATAAATAGATGGACAGGATAATGACGCACATAGTTCTTACTAAATCGTTGTCTATTTCACCCCGTCATCAATACAAATTATAGGCTATATAGCCTAGAATTAAAGAATGCAGTTAAGACAGGTTGATGTATTCAACTCAATAATACACAATAAAACAATGTACAAAAATATTCGTTAACAGAACTGGGAGCTTGTTCTGTTCTTGTGTTGGTAGACTAGATTTTATAAAATGAGGGACGGGCCACAAATCTGTGAGTAGTTTGCAACTGTGGTAAAGGATTGCGAAAGCGTGGGTACGGATTGAAAAACCGAAGGTACGGTGTGCAAACCTGATAGCACGGATTGGAAATTCGTGGGTACCGTTTATTAATCCGTGGGTGTGATCTGTTAAGCCGAGAGAACAATTTAGGAATCTGTGACTATGATTTATAAACTGAGGTAACGAACTGCAAAACTGTGGCAACGGATTTGCGGGTCTTGTTTTTGTTTCTCCTACAGGTGACTTCCAAGGCTCCGTAGTGTGATAGTTTTCCTAATGAAAGATTTTTTACTGCCCTTCCTGTAGGCCATTCTTCTCTGAAACGGAAACTAATTCCTTCTTTTCAAGCACTTATGATCGCACAATGCCCTCTTCTGTTCACAAGGAGAACAACATTTGGTTACATGTTATTTTTATGGTCCCCTTTAGACATTCTGTTGATTATAAGTTATGTTGCACCTACATGCCAACTAACTCTCATTAGAGTATTAGCAGACTGTTAGGGGTAGGCTTAGGGTTAGTAGAATAAGTAGTTGCAAAGAATGACTGTTGGGGGAGAATCAAAATAAAGTGTTAGCAGATTGAGCCGACAGTCTACTAATACTTTAATGCAAGTTAATTGACATGTAGGTGCAAAGTTACTTATAGTTAACCGAATGTCTGGGGACCATCAAAATAAAGTGTTACCCAACATTTAGCACTTTGTTAAAATGTTTAATTAAAAATAAAGCAAGCATTTACTCTACCAGTCAAGAGTTTAGACACGCTTGTCTAAATTTATGTTTCTCAAGATCTTATGATTGCATCAATCTGTTGGCTCATGTGGAAATGCTTGGATTTAGTGTAGTAGAATATTGTACACTAATTAACTTATTTACAAACCTAAAAGAATAAAGTGAAATTGGAACAGATATTTTTCAGGGAAACAATAATAACACTCACAATAATAAAGAACATGACTGTCCAAACTGAGTGACTGCGAGACCTAAAGTCTACATTACATAAACTACCAATGACAATGAGAAGACGCTGACAAAGATAATTTATTTCCAGTGTTTTTGTTTTCTTTGCAGTTGGGAGTCACACGTATGAATATTCAGAGGTAAGATGAAATCTGCAAACACAAGTATGAGGTCATGCATACTCTTCCGAGGAATCACATGCTGGCTACACTGGTCAGCTCGGACAAAATATGTGACTTTTTAACAAAGGTAACATACACAAAGAAATATACACATTTAAGTTATTGCCTCAATAAAAGACCAGGGTAAAGACATATCCAGTGGCAAAGCATGAAATGACTTAAGACTATGACTGATGAAGCAGTGGAAGCGCAGGGTCTGCTTTTGCATCGTTTTGTATAAAAATTTATTTTTCTTCTTATTTTTTTTCTGATAAAATTCAGTCATTCATTCACAATACACATTCCATATTAACAAACAACAAAATTAAGAAATGGCACCTTTCCTGTCACCAGAACCAGTTGAGAGGCACTTTTTTGTAAAAAAAAAAAAAATCCTTGTAATTTCACGACTTATTTGCTGTCAGTTTGTAGTTTGCATTTCAAATGGTTTAACATGACAACACCAGTAAGCCTGGTACTGCTACAGATGTTCAGGCTCTGGCGCTTTCGGTTTAGCACTTACTTTAATCCTGTAGAAATATAAAAAGATTTCATTCTTCTTCCACATTTATGTCTGGCTGTTATGATGCACTGTAAAAGGGGTTTCCACAGCACACAGCTCAGAAAACAGCCCATATCAGGGCTAACCTTCAGCATAAAAAACAAAAACCAAAATACTTCAAGTACAGACATTATTTACATTTTTTCACTATGAAAACTGCAACAAGCAATTTACGTGTTAGTCAATATAACGGCAAGCATATTACATTCTTCATATGAGTAACATCAGGAGTTTTTTCTTGGACAAGATGCCTTTTCTTTTCCTTTGATATCAGTATCCTTCAGTAACAGTTTCGCAAATGCATGTCTGTCCAACAATTGTGCTGTCGCAGCAGCAGAGGCTGTTGGTAAACATTGGTATTGTACAGCCTCTGAATATCAGGCCACTTCACCGTCATGCATATATTACTAGCTTTCAAGAAAAGATCTCCAGTACTGATCCAAAAAAAATGAGTCAGATAACTCAAAATTGTTAAAATTACTCCAGTTACTTTTTTATAAGCCTATACATATAGATATATACAATTTATATTTATAATATATATTCATATTTATAGATACTTTGTTTAAAAAAAAGGACAGGGGGATGGAAAATAAAGGTGGAGTAACCTTAGCTCTAAGTACATTCATTCATTTTTAAGGCCTGATCACACCTATGTGCATGTTTGGCATGAAAATTGATTGAAAATCGTGATTTTCACATGTGTTTTGCCTTTTTATACCAAAAAATAAAAATGGCAGGTTAAATAAAAATGTAATCTGACAGTAGGGGGCGCTTATAGAAAAGCAGAAATACCCCGGTGACCGAGGTACATAAAACGCTGCGCAACTATCAGAATCTGACACCCGCTTGTCACGAGGAAAGTATTTACATGAGTTTTAACAGCCATTCAGATATTTGTATTTGCTATGATGCTTATCAAAGAGAGACAAGATACCTGGTTTTGGATTCTTCCTCTGCTATTCACAGCCGTTTAGCAAAATAGTCTCTTTGTAAAGTTTTTTCTAGAAATGTGACCAAAAGCACAAATCTTAATGGTTGGCCAGTTTTCTTTGAAGTGCAGTTGAAAAGAGATTAGAACCCCGTGTAAGAATTCTGTCACACTGACAGCATGCAAATGTTCAAATCGGTCTGAACAGATGCAGTAACAGTTTGTGTCAGTCTGAACAGATGCTGTTTATTCAAATGAAAATGTTTATCGCACCCAATTTTCACACCAAACATTCATCTTGGCTTGAACAGGCCTTTACACACACATTATGACACACTTCCACTCGTGCAGATGATTCTTTTCTTTTAAAGATATTGGTAGAATCGTGAGCGCACCACTTGGGCTCCTGACAATTTCTGCGGATGAGCATCAGCTCCAGAATTCAGGCTGTTTTTGGATTTGCCCTTTGACGTGCCTCCGTTTACTTGGTCAGAGCTGGATTGGGGACATGGAGAGGCGGAAGGAGTCAGTTGCTCAGCACTTTGCACACCTGCATGTGTATCTCCCGCTTCTGTTGTACTTATCCCAACTTGACCTTCCAGCTCTCGACTGGTTTGACGATGCTCACAAGCAATCCAGTCACGGATAGACAAGTCCTGAGAGTCGCACTTGGGTTTAAGGCGCTCCACAGCGGACAGTTCGGCACCTTGGTCCACCCCACCTTGTTCCCTCCAGTCATGAATGACATCTAGTTCAGCAAAATCCCGCTGGCCACCCAAAGTATGGCGTCGCCGGATGCTCTTCTTCTTACTACGCGTCTCTGTAGAGCGGGCTTTCTGCGTGCCAACACCGAACATATCATCAGCGGAGGCGCGTAGACGGAACTTGAGTCTCTCTGTGATTTTAAGATGCCATGCTGGCTCAACTCTGTCCGATTCACTTCGCAATGGGGCACTCAGGCTGCTGGTGGAACGACCTCTCTTCATCACTTCCAGTACTCGAGACAGTCTATTTGATTCATTCTTGCTGACTCCACCACCAGCTCCTGCCTCCACAGATGAATCGCTGTCCGTCTTTTGTCGCAGGGATCGCCTCCTAGACAGAGAGTCACATTCTATCAGTTTATGGGAGGGCAGCAAGCGGCAAGCTAGTTTGGGTGTGGTGTTTCCACTATCTTCCGTGGTTGGTATGTCTAGTCTGGCGATGCCAGGGCTAAACATTGGGAAGTCACTCTCGCTGTCCGTTTCCATTGGTCGTCCCTCACTGATGAGCTCACTGCGCTCGTCATCCGCCTCGTCTCCTCCCCGGCTTTCAGTCACAGACTGCACCTCTGGGCTCAATGTGATGGATTCTATTCCCGTCAGGAAGGTGGTTGAGGAAGTGGTTGAGTAGTCTGAGGTAATAGAGCTCACCTCTGCAGTCACTGAAGCCCCCCCATAAACTAGTAATAGCTCAGGGGCCGGGGGTGTTGTTGTACCCCATTTCCGAGGTCTGGTTCTGGGACCGGAGGCTCCAGAGCTCATGGTGCCCAAGTCTGAGGTGGTCTCATCTAACTGTGAAGAAGGATCCGAGAGGGTTGATTTGGGAGGACCAGAGGTGCGGCGGATGACACCGGGTGAACATGAGAGCTTGGGCAAGGGGGACAGAGTTGAAGAGGGTTTGTCTTTCATAAAGAAAGAGTTCCTGTGCTCCTTCTTGTTCTTTGGGGTGGACTCTGCATTTACGCTGTTGTCTCCTGTAAGTGATTTTCCGCATGGGCTGGACCTGCCTCCCTCCTCCTCCTCCGGGCTTTGGTGATTCTGCTTTTGAGTTGGGTTATCCTTCTTGGTGAAGACAATATCAAGGTCATCATCAGAGCTGCTGGGTTGCAGCTTCTCCTTGTGCTTCTTTCGTTTGCGGTTGGCCGCAGCAAAGATGGAGGAGACTCGTGGCTGAAGGAACTCGCGGCTGCAGTGGTCCTTCCCTGATCCCCAGGAGCCCTGGACACAAAGAGAAAAAAAGAGTGACAGATTCAGTCACAAGGAAAACAAAACAACCTTGTAATCCAATGAGCCATAAAGCACTGAGGCCTAGCGAGAAAACATGGAATAAAAAGCCCAACCGCTGCCCTTGCAGGTGGCTAAACCAGAGTACTCCACCTGCTTCTCTGATAGCAGCACAAATCAGAGGTTGAAGGACTGAACATAGAAAGAAACATTAGAGACAGTTACAGAACTCCAAATGAGGCTTCTTTTTCAGAACAGCCACATAGCATAAGCAGCACCCGCAACACCAACAGCAATGACACATGGAAAAAGCTGCATGGGTTGCATTTGAAAAAAAAGCTGGAGCCAGATGACAGAAAAGAGAATGGGAATCGGAATCCATTTAATGGTTCTTCTAGTACTTTTGAGGAAGCACCAAATATATGATTCTAACTACACTGTACAATATACTGTATTTTGTTTTATATTATATTCATTTTTTGTTTAGTATTGTAAAAATATTACACAAAAACTAATAATTTTGCAACGGATTTTCTAGCTTTTTAAATGTATTTTATTACAACAAGTCTATGTCCAATGTTTATCTTCATATTAGAAAATACATACTAAATATTGTCATATGGACAACTTAACAGCAATAATACTTGTTTGACAAAGTGATGACTTCATTCAGTGAATGCCTGTCTTATTAATTCAGTTATTCAGTAAATGACAGCGAATATGCTGTTTTAGATTAGTTTGAGAGACTGATTCATTAAATAGAATGTTCTGCGTCAGACATTCAATAACTGTTAACTTAGCTGAACGTCATGAAGATAATTCAGTTGTTACTTCGGTTAGTACTTTTCTAAAAAATGGTTCTCGATTCCCACCCCTAGGCAGAAATGCTTAATGCACGTTCTAGCAACAATTAATTTCCCCGTTACACTGAATGCAGTGCATGTTCAAAGCATGACATGATGGCCTCTGATCCATCTGTCCAATGTCTTTAAGATGGCAACTGGCTCTCGGGTGCTACAGTGGGAGTCGTGGAGCGTGTCAGCCTGGTGCAAGAACTACACTCACCCATTATACCTGATTTATCAGAAAAGTGCCCACAGTCCAAGAATCAAACTCACCTTAGATTTGGCGGAGTCACTGGTTGGTGAATCTGTGGAGTAAAAATAAATATAACACATGGTTAGTGGCTTTTGCATGTCCTCATACTGATCTCAAACAAACTGATATACCGAGAGAAGGTGATGAGTAGAGAAACATATGCAGTAAGAAAGGTTGTGCATGACGAGGAGAGCGTGGCAAACAAGGAAAGAGAGGTATGGTGAGCAGGCGTGCATGCAGACAAACAAGTGAGCAATGTTTTGTTGGAACACTCAGATATATATATATATTCACCAGTAGGGAGCAATATTTCACGAGTAGGACCATCCAGCAAACACAAACAATATAGTAACATGAATCTGCCACGAAAGGAATTTTTGTGGTTGCAAAAGAGATCAGCTGAACTTGATGAACCTCTTTATGAAGGAATAAGTGCAACTAATAGGATGCATGGAGAGTGACACAACACCACCGAGTACAGATGAAATGATAACAGTCTTGCAGAAAGTGTCAGTGACGGATATCATTGAGTGATATTTACTATATGATCTATATGAACATCTGATTCTGACATACTGAGATCCTTAAAAGCAGTTATACAGAACCTTGTTTATCTCAATGCTAAGAAGAAACCAGACAAATTTTTAATTCTATGTATATTTTAAGTAGAACACAACTATAATTTACAGAAATCAATACAAGTTAAACTCATCTGTGACATTCTGTGTCAATCACAGAAAATAATTTCGACTCGTCTCCAAGTAAAAACGCATTACCAGTAACCCTGTAAACATTAATATATATATATATATATAGACCTAAATTAAAATTCTTCTGGCTATATACATAATATATGGATATATACATACATTTTGAACCTACCGTACATCTTGGTCATGTTAACATGTATAATGACGCATAACCAGAAGTTTTTTTCTGTATATAACAGTAATCCAACTGATAAAGGCCCATTTAGACAGCTTTACAACTTGAATAACACATAATAGCTTCAACAAAAATACAAGATTCACATACCTTTAAACCATTTTCCCTTAGACTTCCATTCTAAGTGCATTACAGAACAATTTACAGACAAGTCAAACTTATTTTCTGCATGTCTCAGATGCTGTCCATACAGCTTAACTTGCTTTGAGCCAGGATTATTTCTTTAAGTGGGAAATTTTGCTTTTCACCAATTAAATCTACAACCCTTTACACTCAAGTACTATGTGCATGATGCAGAAATCATTAAAATGCTTATCTACATTAATTGAGGCGATAGACAAGGGGGGTTGGATATTTAATGACAGTGCTGATTCTGGTCTAATGTGTGCTGTCGTGACCGCAATGAAGACGAGACACTCACGGCATGAACCAAGGTAAGAAGTGACAGGGGTCAGAGAGGGGCTAGCTACGCAGAAAAGATGACACTATGGGAAGACAGAATGCCAGCAAGGAAAAGTTAAAAAATTGGTTCACTGATGTCTTTGCTCCCATTTCACTTTCCATGGCAAAGACTACAAATTTTTGGAGGCTTATTTCTTCTGTGTCCAGCCGAGCCCCCCTGAACACCCCTTGGTGGTGACAAATGGTATGACCGAGTGATATTCAGAGCCGAGTAGCATTACCATGCTGTCTCTCCGTTTGGCCAGCGTTCAGAGAGAGAGAGAGAGAGAGAGAGAGAGACAGAGGGGCGAGAGACGGCGAAGAGCCTTTGAGACAGCAGCACTGCTCTACGCCAGGTAAACTCACAAACCATTCACGCCCCACAGAACCCAACACCTCTGATGGGCTTTCCCTTTGCACTTTTTTGCTCTCTTTTCTCAGTCGCCCACGTCATAAAATGCGAGGGTGCCGGCAGACTAGGCAGCTACACTGCGGGCAACAGTCCTCCCTCTTCCTACAGTTCCAGCTGCCCATCACGGACACTACTGAGTCCATCAGTGACATCACGGTGTGATAGACTCCGCCCACTTGGCCTGTGTCAAGATCAGTATGTGTGAATGCTGGGAAAGCCTTTAGGACACGCGACAGAGGGGCACTAGGGACAGAGGGATCAGAGATTGACAAGCGTGCTCTGCGGTTTGGCCTTAGCTCTTAGCTTGTTCTCTCTTGGAGAAAGAACATGACGTGTTAGTGCAGAAGTCAGCAGAATTACAGAGACGACCCAGTGGAGTTTGGACACGTAGAAAAAGAGACATACACACTAAATGGTTGAATCTCACGGAAACGGTTGTATTTCTCCGCAAAATTAAAAAGAAAAAAAAAATGTATTTTGCATACAGTAGCCTATTTAGAGACCATTAGGATGTTTTACATTTTCTACATTACATTTTCTTCCAAAATTCTCCTTACAGTAATGCTTCTGAATATTCTTAATTGTCATGAATGCAAACAAATATTAAATGTTAAAAATAGCCTTAATTTTCCTTGTGCAAATTTTGTTTCTTCTTTTTTCCCACTTATTTTTACGTGAAACATGACAGTTTTTGACATGTTACAAAACAGAAATGGGATAAAGACAGAAAGTTTCCAAAATTAACTAATTAAATTAGGTAAAGGATGGAAAGTAAACAAATCATAACCAAATAATTCAAGATCGCACCAAGCAAACTAATGTAGGCAAAAAAATTATAACATTTTGCCTCACAAACTCACACAGGCATTGTAATTAAGTCATAGCACAGCTTTTGTTACAAACATAGAGAGAAGCTGCTTCTCTTCTCAGAAAAGCAAAGCAGTTTTCATCAATATTAAAAGCTGTTTTGTTTTAGTTCACATGACAAGGTGTGCTCTAAGTCTAAGACATAGTTATACTTTGCATTAGGGTGTAAAAGGTGAACCCGTGGCAGAGAGGGTCCAACCAAGGGCACATGTTACCTGACACTTCCCCGGGAGATGTGCCCGTCCGGCCGATGTTGGTCAGCAGGTGGTCGATGTTAGGCACAGGCTGAGACTCCACAGCGCTCTCCTCCTGGACTGTAGTCTAAGCAGACACACAGAAAAAAAACCTATTCACTGAAGAGTAGCAATGGCTTAGACAAAGTAATGAAAGAACAAGTAGAAACTAGTTCTTTCTTGCTTGTGCAAAATTCACTTCCACGATCTAGGGTGTTTCGGGTGATTTTTAGTGTAGGATGCTAGGTGCTACTTGCTCAAAAGAGCACATCCAGAGATACACTCCAGAGTTTAAAGGCCCACGGATGTGCCTTGGAACGCGCAGCTTTGTATGATGCGTTGATGTAATTTCCACTGAAACAGTAAACTAAAGGCCCGTACACACCGGGACGAATATCGGCGCGCGTTATTCGCCAGCGTTTTTCAACGCGTTTTTTGTGTTCACACCCAAGCGATTTTCGCTGACGATGAGCCGAGTGAACATGCAAATTCATTCCCTGACATTAGATGGCGCTTAATACCACTCCATAACAGTTCTCTTTTATCAAGATTTTTGTAGTCGCTGTCGCGTTTGTCATATAGTTCTTTATGTTCCGACACCAACGAGACCAGCAGCTCTACATTCATCTTGCCTTGCATCTTCCTCGTCTTATTTCTTCCCGCCAGTGTTTAGACGCTACTCGGCGTATATCTTCTTCGCCATTACGTATGTGTGCTCGGCAAGACCGTTTTGTGTTTGAGCGCCCCCAAGTTGTGTTTTACTGTAACTTCAGAAGCTCCAGACACGTGAGCAAAAGCGCCAATCTCATTGGTCGGATAGTTTTTGACGCGGCGCGTCAAACCAAAAAAACGAACCCGAGGCGTTTTTTAAAAAATGACGCTTTTATGCGTGGCGTTTTTCGCGTCGGTGTGCACACTCACATTGGCGCCCTTTGTTTAGTCACGAGGCGTTAAACGTCCCGGTGTGAACAGGCCTTAAGGCTGGACAAATTGAATGGCTCCTCCCCCTTTTCAAATAGCCAATAGCGTTTAGTTTACCTCACAGACTGCAATTCATTCTTGACAGCAGCATGGAAGCGAATCCGAGCACTGATGATGCGTTGGATTCAATAGTAGAGGTGTGAATAAAACTCGAGCGTTTGAGCAATCGAACACACATCTCCACCCTATATTGCTCCGTGATGTGTCAACAGTCGCATTGGCCAGGTGGTATTTATAGCAGGGGGCGGGCCGTGGGACGCTTTAGATTCTAGAGAGCATTTGATTGGACAGAAGATGTGATGAGAAGCTGATGTCATAAAAATCTGTGATCCATTTTAGCGGAAGTGAGAGACTGTAAGTTTTGAAAGCTTATATCTCCTAAATGCGAATTTTGTCATTGTTTTGGAACAATAACCTTAATGCCATTCATAAGGCCAACCTTAGGTACATATTTACACTAAAAGCTACAAAACTTAAATTTTGATTTCAGGGGGCCTTTAAGAGTTACTTAGGGTTAGGGGTTTGCACAAATCCATTTTCCACTATCGGGCCAGAGCGAGCCAGGGCTAACAGCGTGCCGGGTGAGACCAGTAGCCTCGGACCTTGAGCCACGTTTGGCGTTTCCACAGTTGGGCCCGTAGTGTCACAGCGCTACCTTAAAACCCGCCCTTAACACAACACAACGTTACACAACCCCACTGTTTCACCAGCAGGGGAAACCTACATGTAGCGCACTGAAAACTAACTAGTGCACATCAAACATGCTGAATCAAACTGTATATATGTTGCCCGACAGTGGAAATGCGACTTGCCCAGGCACGCACTAGCATACTCGCTTTTGGCCCGACAGTGGAAACACAGCTTATGATGTCTACCCTAGCAAACACATCTAAAAACGGTGTAAAAGAAATAGTGGAATAAACAAAGCATCTGTACTAATACACACCGTAGGCTCCTTATCACCCTCCTCGGTGAAGAACCAGTCGTACTGCAAGAGAAAACACCAGACTTCATTCAGAAATGTTTCACTAGTGGTCAAAAACATGAAATTTAAAAGTTACTTTCTTTTCACATGAGAAGAATGAAGAACTCACATGCTGAATGAGCGTTTCTACAATCTTGTATTGGTCTGGCATGTGTGTCACCATGTGAGTCATATTGTCTTCAGATGTTCTCACTAGTGTTGGGCCGAAGACAATGGCCAGATTACGTGGCTCCATCTGACACAATGATAAATGAGCAAAATGAGACATTTCTCCCTTTTCATACTGTATATGAAAAACAAAGAGAGTGTTCACGTGCATTCTTGTTCCGTATCTGTCCTGGTCTTATTGTGTATGATGTACAGTAACTCTAAAAATGACTTTTTGGTTGACGTCACCAAGCCCTTTTAATTTTAATCAAGTTCCACCACTTTTGAATATCTTTTTTTCATGCATAAAACTTATTTTCATGCTTGCCTTTAAAAAAAGAGCTTGAAAGTAAATATCTCCATCACTGAAAATCTGGCAGAAAGCTTGCGATGTCTCGAGAGCCCTGTATTATGTGTTCTTTTCCATTCTGTTTTTGAACGGAAGCGCACATTCTGTGTACATGCCAAAATTGTTTTACCTTGTTTTTTTCGGAATTATCAGCCACAGTTTTGAGATGTGCCGAGAGGAACTTCAGTGTTTCATAATGATGATCAGGCAACTCGTGAAGCTGAAGAATGAGAGGTTTATTCAGGGCTTCCATAACAAACAGAGAGATTATTACCACTGAAAACAAATTTTGTTATTGAGGCAAACTGCTGCTTACCAGTCTCTTGAGCACTTTGAGTCTCTCTACAGGATCCTCTATTCTGTTGGCATCAATAAAGTCTGCATACCTATCTATAGATGCCAGATCATGAAGGAACATTATTTTAGCTGTGTCAGGTGTTGAAGTTTCACTCACAGCCACTAGATGGCTAACTATACAATTAATGTTGAGCAACAGAAAAATATATAAATACAATATGAGTCATAAAGAGCCTCAAGCAAGGGAATTCCAACAAAGACTTTTACCATTAGTGAAGAGGGGTTCAGGAAGTTTCCTGAAGAAGGATTTGAGTAAACTGCTGATCACATTCAAGTCCTTCCATTTCTGTCCAAAAATAGAGAACGTATTAAAAAAAAGAAGAAGAAGAGGAAGAAGGACCTCAAACAAAATGCAGAGAAAATGTTAGACACTTGAACTAGACAGAGACAGAAATACACACTCACATCATCCTGAATATCAATGTCACCCATGCCCTTGTGATTGAGCTCTTCCTGCATGATGGAGATGGCAGAATTATTTCCTGGCACTCTGTAAATGCCTGTGTATTCCAGTCCTCGTTCTTCCACCAGGTTACAGCACACTTCAACTATCAGAGGAACAAACTAAAACACACAAAGTTCAGTTAAATACCTGCAAGCCAATATAAACCTCTGAGACTGCACGCCATATGAGAGTGTGCTGCTTACATAGACAAATATGACTCCAAAATCAGCCGTATGAAAACCATATCAGTTTCCAAATGCAATTATGTTCATCCCACACACTTAAGTAAACAATTACTCTTTAAACATTATTAAACAGCTACGGCTAAAAATATCACAACGGCAGAGAGCTCACTCCCTTGTGAAAAAAGTGTTTAATTGTACTGAGTATGCACTTAAAGTGTACTTCAAAGCTTAAATGTATATAAAAAACTGTGCTTGTAGATATTATATTAATGAAATGAAAGCTCACTTAAGTGTACTTTAAGAGAATACACTTTTTAATGGCTAACAGTTATGTACACTTTCAAAAATTGCACTCTCTAATAATGTCAAATTAAATGTTTTACTCTAAAGTATATTTTAAATCGTTGTGTTTTAATAATCATTTGTCACAGTTTAAAAAAAGTATTTGATGTGTTGACTAAAATACTAAAGCACATGTAAAGTGCTTGATTATAATAGTAGTGTTATTCTATATTACATTTAAAGTTAATATATTTTAAAAGTATTCAATTGCTAATTGTAATTACAAAAACATTTCAATAGAAATGTAATTAAAGTATATTTTAATTTACCATAAATGCTTGTCAGTACATTTGGCAGTACACTTTAATCTTATTTCAGTTAATATAATTCTGAAATTGCATATAAAGATGTACTTAAGAGAGTCAAAAATGCTCTCTAAAATTCAGCTAATGGTATTTAATATAAATTAATAATAATTAATAAACTATAATATACATTTACTTGCAATTAAAATGCAATTATGGAAAGTTTTCAAAACATGACATTCAGTTCACACTTAAGTATATTAAATTAAAGTATATTATTATAGTATGCTAAAGAGTACTTCTTTTTCACAAAGGAGAGTTTTAGGATGTCATTGACAATGCCAAGTGAAACAGTAAGAGAAAGAGAGAGGAAGGTTTTTTTGTGGTCTTACTCTGTTGTTCTGAGCAGGAGGACAGTCATCTAGTCTTACTCCAAATGTAACTCCTGGAGACGGTTTCTTCTCAAATGGCTTTCTCATCAGTCCAGGGATGCCCTTCCTCCATGTGCCCTTATCCTTGGGTGGGCTGGTTTCATCTATTAACAGACAACCATAATAATAATGTGTTAAAGAAACATAAGCACTTCAAACCTAGGAAGCGGTCTACCTAGCTCTCTATACACCTTCTAAGGCAGCATCCTACCCGAAAAGGAAACTCTTAAGTGACTGTTTTGCAATGCTCTACAAAGACAGCAACTCTGTTGATGGTCATTCAAGTGCACAACACAAATAGCAGTTATCTACAGCCCTAATTAAAAGACTTGTGACTCGTTTACAGTTGATTCCAGTAGAGTTTTATGTTAGCATGTTGCTAAGCTGACATCAAAGAACGTCTCGGTTACGTATGTAAGCTTCGTTCCCTGAGTAGGGAACGGAGACATTACGTCACTTATCAGACGTTGGCTGACTGTCTGCTTGGTGTATCAGGGCCTTAAAGGTAGGGTAGGAAATTGTGGAGAGCCTAGCAATCCCTTATGAAAAGAAAATATATTTCTCTATATATGAATTAGCAATACATTAAATGGTTCAACAGTATATTTGAAAATATTCAGAATAATATATTGTGTTAATATATTACAATATATTGAATAATACATAAGGAATTGCCGCTTTTCATATATTGACAATATATTTACTAATATATCATAATAACGTATGTAATTTTATATTCAGTAATATAAAATGATGTAATATGTACTACACGAGCAGGGTGTGCAGAGATATGGAAATACATATATTGACAAGCAGATACGTATTATTGAATTCAGTCCGACTGGATGAACCTTTAAAAAGTACTTAAAGGTGCAGCAAGCAATTTCTAAGAAACCGTTGATATTTGAAAATCAACCCAAACAAACACACCTCTCCCTTCATTGCAAGAGTGAATGTCTCTTTGTCATTGCTGAAGTGAAGCAAAAAAATAAATGAAGTGAATATGATGAACAAACTACAAGAACTAAAGATGAACATACAGTACACAAGAGTATATACAAGCAAGAGATAATTAGTCATCAGCAGCACACTAGCTCCAGACAAACAATTACACCCAAAACTGTCCTGTTACTATAGCTAACCTTACAACAACAGCATATCTTGGTTCTGTGAAACATAGTCTCTCCAGCACTGGAAAGCTTTTCTAATATTAGTGCAGGTCCTAAAGCTCTAGCCTGATCAAAACCATTTTTTCCCCAGTGATATCACTCTGACTGTTTCTCTTTTGTAATGTCTCTCAGCTATCTCTCTTTCTACAGTGTTTCTTTAAATCTCTCTTCCCCCATCATGAGTGTATATGCCCCCTACTGATTGGCTTCAAGTGTGTTGTGGTGCACCTTTAACACACACAAGTACTGAATAAAATACAAAAAATCCAGAGTTAGTGCCCTTGATGCTGTTACCTTTGTGCATGGCTTTCCTGTCGTGGTCCTTGTTTGGTGAGTGAGGACTTGTGGCTTTATTCTCGCCCTTACCACCCAGTAATGTCTGCCTGATGCTCAGGGACTGACGGGAGGCCTTGGGCGAGGGTTCGGTCTTACTGCTGGGTGGACTGCAACACACATAATACGAGTCAAGATCTAGATAAGGAAGAAGTCTAAAAAAAAATTGATGGGAATTCTTCCCTTCTTCCTGCTTACCTCATCAGAGTGTTGTACTCCTTTATTTTCCGGTTGATGAGGTCTGTGCTAGTAACAGTCACATTCTACAAAAGGAAGAAAGAAACAGAGAGAAGGCAGACAAAAGTGAGTGGATGAAATGTAAGAGTGGAATCCCCAAACACACCAGAGGGCTTTTGGATAACCCTGTGCTATCAGAAGAAGACACCCTATAGTGAAGATCGCATGTTTTTGCTCAAGAGTTACTATTTCTTACAAAAAACCCCTAGGTTATGTTCAGCTATTGTAAAAAGTATCTTTAAATAGGGCCTTTTTCCATGATTCATGAGGAAGTCCAAAACATCCACCATATTGATATCAGGTCCTAGACTTGGATAGACTTACCCCGCACCACTCACGTCACTAAACAAAACTGCAAAAATGACGATTGTTTAAATTTTTTTTTTAAAGGTTTCCCGTCAGCCTTTGTGATCCTTTGGATTGAGATTAAGCTATATTGTTTTTATAGTGTTGTCTAGCCCACTTTGGGACACGTCTGAGCATTCAAAGGCAATTAATGGATTTAAATATTGGTTAGCATTATTCTCTTAAGATATTTAAATATTGATTGGTTTTGTTTTAAGCGAGAGTAAGCGATTCTCAAACAGTTTATTGAAAATATGTTTGGATGTCATAGGTAAAAATCCTGAAAATGTCTGAAAAGTCTGATGCTCAGTAATGAATGGACATAGCAAATTGTTGTTTTGTTCAAATCAAGAGTACAATACTCAAAAAGGTTATCAAGGAGTTTGATGAGTGTTTTACAAATTTATTTAGTCATTTAAGTGACGATGTTGAGAAATATATGGTACGGCTTTGATTTACATTAGTAACGTCTCTGAATTCAGGCAGAATTACTATATTGTGATGTCTTTCCTTACTGTGGTTGAAGATTACTAGATGGATCGCATACCACTCAACGCCACGTCTTTAAAATTCAAACACATTGTTTTCTGTGAGTTTTCAAATCATTGTTAATGTATATACTGACTTCACCCTCAGCTGAAAAAGTGTGTGTAAAGGTAAATAACTAGAAGAATAACAAAGTGCAGTAAAAATATAATACTATTTGCACTACAAACCAGTGTTTATAATTACGATGATACATAAAAATAATATGCTAAGAAATGCCATAACCAGAATATAGATGCTCAGCGCCTCGTCATGCTGGTGGCATTTTAAAAAACGTGGCAGTCACATTGAAATACACTAGCCTTAGGAAAAAATGCTTTGGTGGACACAGGGCCTAGGGCTCTGCTCTGACAAAACTCTTAACAAATATTTCATCTCTGAATAAAAATAAAATTAAAAAAACATCGAAAAGTGCTGATCATTCACCTCGTCATCCAAGTTGCTGTTCTCTTGAATGACTCGGATCCAGGACAGCATTTCCTCTCGATCCTCCGCCTGGAACAGGTATTCACAGTCTGACGTCGTCAGCCGGAGGACGTTCTTCCGCTTTGTGTCACTGTAGGAGATGTCAATGAGACAGGCTTTGATGCTGATCGGCAGAGGCTCGTCTTCGATCTGGGAGGTGGCGTTGGTTTGTCCGTCCCTCTTGTCTTTGTACAGGTAGAGGCAGTGGCCACGAAGCACAGCGTAGATCTGCTTCCATGACCGTATTCCACTGCCAACACGCTGTAGAAAAGATGACAGAATTATGAAAATATGACTGAGCCAAGTTAAAATAGCAAATATACACAAGCTGCTTGTCAACTGTAAACATCCTAAATTTTAATTAAAGTTATGAATGGGTTTATTTGATACAAATTATGGTACATTATCCTGCTTATTATAGGATGGACACAAGCTCTGGATTGACAATATTAATTTCTCGATTTTAATCGGTAATAATATGGATGCTGCTGTCATTTTACACCCTTAATTGTGGTAAAATCACTATAACACACAGTCTTATTGTTGGCTTATTGTTTAAATGCACCACATATTGTACATGTTTTAACCTTTAAATCTGTCTGAGTGGTGTAAAATATGACAAGACCTCATAAGACAAGATCTCTCGCACTACAGTACTTTGGCCAACATTAAATGTTTCTGAAAGCCTGCCAGCCATTCACATTCAGACTCGTTTCAACACGTTTACAATATGTTTGAGAAGGACTCCTACAGCATCACAGACCAGCATGCTCTGCCGACACTTTCATTCAGTACTGAGACCTAGAACAAGAGAAAACATGATTGTGAATGTTGGTGTTTAATGGTGTTGTACCTTGCCCTTATCTAAGTTCAGCTGCCGGAAATGAAGCGGACCCTCCTTTGTGGCATCAGTGAAGACATCTGAAGTAGAGTCTCTCCTAGAGTCAGAGTCCTCAGATGACCTGTCAACAGCCTGAAACACACCAAATGCAAAATTCACATTATTTGACAGCTGCCACTGAAATGAGGACCACTGAGTTCAATAGTCAAATTGAAAAGGACATCAGACTATTAGATGAAAAGCAATGCTATAGGCAGAAACTTCACTCTGATTTTTTTTTTTTTTTTCAAATTTAAATCAAAATAATTAAATATTTTGTTTATTTAATCAATATCCATTGTGGATGGTTCTATACTCATTCTGTGCTAACAGGTGGGACTATGAAAAACATGAATGTGACACTTTAAACTTACACTTCTCTCATCGAAAATCCCATTAAAGTCAGATTTAGAGTCCTATCATGCACACGGCGCAATGCATTCTTTGCTAGTTTCAGCCCGACGCAGTTATCATTTTCACGTCCTGCGCCACGTTGTTCAAATAGCAAATGCATTTGCGCCCATTTGTACGCCCATGGGCGTGCTGGTCTGAAAACGAGGTGTGTTCTGGCACATTGTTGGCGCGTTGCTATTTTGAGGCAACAGAAATAGACTGCGCCATTGACCAACTGAAACCTGGTCTAAAGTCAATGGCACAGTATTTTTTTTGTTATTTAAAGAGTGTGTTTGTAATGTGCGCCTATAGGTGGGTCCACAACGTGCGTACACTCTGCTTATTAAACACACATGCAGCACGCAAACATGCCAAATATTAAAAATAAAAGGATTACAATGTAAAATATTATTACTGTGGACATAAAGATATGGTGGAATCCGACTTGTCCGGTAGATGGTCTGCTTAAGCGCTTTAACCTTGAGCACGAGAAGTTGCTCTGGAGAAGCGTTCAGTTTTTCCGCTTGCAAATTCCGCCATGTAAATATCACATCCGCCATATCGCGAGCGCAACTGGCTTTTAAAGGGAATGGGAAATGAGACTCTGATTGGTTTATTGCACATTATGCTCAAAACACACCCATTACTCATTAAGAGAATAGGGACAACCCTTTTAGACTATGCGCTGAGCGTGCCAACCATTTTTCCCGTCGTTAAACTAGCAAAAGTGGATTCAGACACGCCCTAAGAGCACTTGCGCTGTGCGCTTTAGACCGTTAAAATAGGGCCCCTGATGTTAGCTGGAGATCAGGTGCCAACTGGACCGAACTTTATCTAAGGTGTAAACTAATCATAATGCAGTTAGGGTGAGTCTTAGTCCTTTATTATCTCTATTACAGCAGTCTCACCTTTCTAAGGCCCTTGAATCCATGGGTGTGTTTAATCGACCGCCTGTACAAACACAGTAAAGACAGAGGTCATATAATGCGAGATGCAGTAATGGAAGAAGGTTGACTTTTCATCCTTGTGGTCACTGTACTGATTTGATTTTAAGTAGTGAATGTAAACATACCTTCTTCCTTCCTCTCTGTAATTATCCAAGCCCTCATCGAAGGATCTGGAGCGCTCTGTTTTAGCTCCAGAATCAGATTCCAGAATTGTGAGTCGTAAAGAATCTAGGTTGGAGATATGGGTGAATTCATAGTAAAAAAAGAAACACATTTCTGATGTCACCAAGATATTGTATGTGTTGGCAGAGATGTTCCTCACCCTGGTCATGGGACAGCTGTCTGCGTATTACGGGAGAAGGGGAAGTTGGACTGGGTGGGATGGTGGTGATGATAGGTGTGCTGGAAATCACGGCAGATGCAGGAATGTGTGTTGTGTCATGGTCATTACTGGAGCTTGACGGCTCATCTGATGACAACAGACATGAGACACTCATAAGATCTTTTATCTTTGTAGTGTTTTGCATGGAGTAATGTAGTCCAAAAGACACAACAGAATCAGACAGTCAAGAGGAAAGCTGCTTACTCATACAGCTAGTGAGCAATCATTAAATTGATAAGACTCCCACACCTTTTTATACACAGACGCTATACAAACAATAGAGCAGACGGGTTGCATCAACAAGCTGCTTGCTTGTTGGAGCACCCAACACAGACAACCAAATTAATCATAAACTCTATCATAGTCATAGTCTTTAAAAAAAAAAAAAAAAAAAAAAAACCCAAACCAAAGTGTATCAAATTAACGTAAAAAAAAAAGTCTAATAGGGCTGCCCCGACTAACATTTTTCCTAGTTTACTAGTAGTAGTTCATTTAAGCCGTTAGTCGACTAATTGCACATTTAGCCTATATTAATTTAATTACTTAAATATTTCTGGGTGCGGAAGCCAATTCCGCTCACAAGCACATGCCACAAAGCACTGGCAAAAGTAATGATTATGAATGTGGAGGAAAAAATATCAAGGAGTCATTCAAATTGTTTATTAATAAACTAGTGCTTTATACTGACTCGACATCACAGCATAGTGAACAAGCCTATAGAGAGAAAATTACATTTCATATGGATTACATAATTACGGATTACATATCAGAGTATTTGTTTTCAAATTGGTTTGTTTAAAAGTAGACATTTGTAGCTTTCTACAGATATATTTCTCATTTCTGTGAGGCAAGTAGCCTATACGCTGAGTTTCGGTTAATTTTTGTGACACACCCCAGTTCACAGAGACAGAGACATCAAAAAGCACATCCTGTTTTTTTTTTTGTTTTTTTTACACAAAGTAAAAAAAAAAAGGCACAATTGTTTTTTGTTATTGTGAGTGTACACAATTAAAAGTAGACTGTTTGGAATTATGTATTACTCTTATCTGTATGACAAAAAATGGTATTTTAAGTTTAAAAAATGAAAGTGATAAGTTAAAGTAAAGCCATCTTAAAATTTACACTGTATAAAAAGTTGCTGCCTTAAAGTTTTAAGTACAATCAACTTGGATCTTTAAGTCATTTCAACTTATATTACATTGAACTGACTTAAATTGCTTAACAACTTTTGATGAGTTAAAGAAATGCAAAAACATATGTTGTCATAACTTATTGATCATATATATTTTTTTTTTTACAGCTTCCACACTCAGCACGAACACATGGATATGCACCTAATAATAGCGCACATTTATCTAGGTTAACGTTAGAGTTATGTAAAGTTGCTACTTGCATGTTCCAAATGATAAGCCATATTTTAGGTAGATGGATGATAGAGGAACGTTTGGATTTCCTGTATAACACATTCTACCAAATCAAACATTAAAAAAAAAATGTTTTGAAAGAGATTAGATTTCAGGAACTATTCAAAAAAGAGAAATCTTTGAGCTAGTTTCCACTGGTATGTTCCATTACTTTGTCATATCACTTTACTGCCCTCTTGTTTGTTTGAGGTTTCCAAGCTGTGGATGAACTGGGGGGAATGGGAAAGTGTCAGGGAATGGCCGTGGAAGTGGTTGCCTTGGGTGGAATGTGTCAGTATGTCACATTATCTGTGCCCCTGTGGACTATGATGTCATGTCCTATCACTGTACTGGTGTACATTAAAATTTGGAGATGCTCCCAGAGACTGACCCATGCACTTCACGAACACACTGAACTAGTTGTGTACATATCAAAGCCCATGACACATTCTATAATTAAATGTGCAGGCTGGTGGAGTATGGAACTGTATCTTGAGAAGCACAACCATTTGTGATAAACAATCAACAAATTCTAATGTCTTCATGTTGGACATACCCGAGGAATCTTTATGTCTGTAATATCTAGAAATTGGCCAATATAGTGAGGATGACCAATGACTCGAAATACACCTTAGAAAACACTGTGCTTCTTTAAGCTGCCTCCCCCCCCTCTCTCTCTCTCTCTCTCTCACTCTCTCTCTCTCTCTCTCTCTCTCTCTCTCTCTCTCTCTCACACACAGACACACACACACACACACACACACACACACACACACACACACACACACACACACACACACACACACACACACACACACACACACACACACACACACACACACACAAACAAACACAGATTACCAGAGCTCAAATTACTCATCACTCCTCTCTGCAAACTTTGTTTACATTGAGTTGAGCTGTTCATCCTGCTGTTATTACTGTTAACATCATAAAACCTCACTGTTGTACACCACTTGATCAAAAGCTCTCTATGCAAAGCCTGGCCCATTAAGAACGAAGAAACAGTGTGGCCTTTTATATGATTTATCTGAGCAATAAAAAGCAAATTCATCAAGACCTGCTCTAGTGTGGCAGCATAATGGAGTAGACAATGACAGCCTTGTGTAAAAAGTAGGGAGATGAAGTTCAGATGTTTAGTTAGATGTTTAGCTCTGAATAATATAAAACAGTGAATGTTGAGACAGTCTTTTCCCTGTGTCCCATCAGCTGCTTAATATTATAAACAGAGATGCAGCAGGAACACATGTTCTGAGAATCACTTTGCTAAACACACTACTAACACAACATTTTACCTACACAAAAATTAAGTGAGCAAACAGCCAAAAGAGATGCAACTGGCATATGCAAACCCCCTTGAATATGTAAAAGTTTAAATTTTTATATGAATTTGGAAGATGCTGGAACTACAGGACAAAATTATTTAAAAGTAAAGTAACAAAAAATATATTAAAAAAATGTTAACCTTTTCAAAACTCATCTCCTTTCAGGGTAGACTGAACAGTTGCTATAACAACAGAATATGTGGTTATCTTGTATAGTTGAAAAAGCGTCTCACCAATGAAGGGAATGGAGTCCAGTGAGTCATCAAGGTTGCTTGAAAAGGAGGTTTTACACTGGTCTCCTAGTTTCCTCATGTACATTTCGCGTGGGGTATTGTTAGGCAGCCAGCATGTGTTGGAGACTGCAGGTGGTTCAGCCCCTCCCTCTGTCTCATTCACCGCCAGAATGTAGGAAGTGTGGCGGATAGGTTGAGATCCAGACTTCTCCCTCCGAACCACTACTACAGTGGCATTTGGACCCTCTATGCCTTCCACCACCTTCTCATTGGGAGTTTGTGGTTCTATGTACCTAGGCTGCTGAGGAACTGTTCCATTACTGGTCAGTATGGGCTTGGATCCACCTTGCTTTGTTCTGTTGGATTTAGTGACAGCAGAACAAGAAGAAGAGCGATGTCCACGGGCTACCTCTCTGACAGGCTCCTGAAGGCTGTCAGCCCGCCCCCTAGGCTGTAACTGCTTTGCATTGTAGGGCATGTGGTTGGTAGTGAGCGGTGTTCTTTGGTCTTTGATGGGGCCTGTGTTGGAACTACCAGTGATGTGGCCTTGTATTGAGGCCAGGGCAGAAGCTATATAAGAAGCAGCAGCAGTGGAAGGGTCTGAGACATAATTTTTCTCAGGTAGCAGTGAGGGTCTGTTTACGGAAGGTGCAGAGGTGTTACCCAGGCTTTCAGCTCTGGAGGTAAGCAATGAATCCGTACCTCTGCTGAAGAGAGGGGTGATAGGCAACCCTGGGTAACTGCCCCCTCGTCTGTCTGGGCTAAATACACCCTGTGTTCTGTGAGGCGCCATGCGTAAGGAAGAAGACTGTCTGCTTGCTCTTGCCTCATCCCCTCTGTGCATGAGTAACCAATCTTCTGTCTCAGTTCTGCAGCATGCCTGCCTGTCCAACATGGATGTTGCATTTTCATTCTGTCTGCCCAGATAGTCACAAGAAAATGCTCGTGGTTTGAGCATACCTGTGGGGACCGACGGGAGGGCATCCTGGGAAGCACTGCGGGGCCAATTCCGTGCTAGAGCAGTCTGTTCTGAACCACCAAGCCTCTCCTGAGAAGCGCTACGCAAAGGCAGCACAGTAGATACCTGATAACTCCGATCATGTGAGGCGCTCCTCCGCCTCAGCTGTGATCCAGAAAAGCCCCGTGAGGGCGTAGCTGTTGTTGACGCGCTCTTCGGCTTGCTGTATTCGCCTGTACTGGAAGTGGA
Organism: Scardinius erythrophthalmus; assembly: GCF_964197995.2. NCBI lineage: Eukaryota > Metazoa > Chordata > Actinopteri > Cypriniformes > Leuciscidae > Scardinius > Scardinius erythrophthalmus. The sequence continues at coordinate 8,094,512 of NC_138242.1, forward strand.
TGCAGCTCGCAGACTGTCCAGGCGTTCCTGAATAGTCCGGGAGCCATACATGTAGAGCCGTTTGTTGTCAATGTACTCCTTGTAGGTGGTGTAGTTCCTCCAGTCAATATTCTGATGGGGAGAGCAGGGGGAAGGGGTGGCTGGTGGAGGAGATGGTGTGTAAGGGGAGGGAGAGGTGGCTGATGGGAAGGTTTCTGCTGTTGTGGTTAAGGTATGTCTGTGGGAAGATACAGGCTTCATGTCTATGCAAGTCTGTGCAGTTTTGTCAGAGGACCCAGTGGGCTCTGCAATTCTGTTGGGTTTGTGCGGTGATTGTGCTGCCCCAGTTGGAGATGAAGTGACATGAGCTCTGGACCTGTTAAAGCTTGGGTCTGTTGAAGCCGCATTCTGATTCTCCTCCATCCTGTGGCAGGAACCAGCCCAGGCCACATGTGAAGTTTGATCTATAGTTTCAGGTGATGCTACCATTGTCCTAACGTTCTCATTAAATACACGCACAACAGTTTGGGTCTTGGGGACCTGAGAGGTTTGAGATGGGATAGGGTGAGATACAGGTATATCAATGCGGCAGCCTATGTCAGGCTTGTGGCATCGATTTGCTCCTTGTCTGGTTCCACATGATGCCTCGGCAGAGCATGATGGCTCTGACACCTGTGCCATGGCCAAGGCATTGGGCTCTATCCGTGGGTAACATATTGGGGGCGGTTCGGGGATGTTCTGGGCATTTCCACTATATGCCTCATTTCCTTTGAGGTACGCATCTTGAGAATAGGCCTGAAAAGAAGGGACATTTTATTAAATATAAAGAATGAGTAACACTACATGCACTAAACAAATACTGAAATGGAAAATAGATTATTTACAAACATAATTAATGTTGTATCAAACGTAATTTTTTTACTACTTTACTATTTAACCAGTAAATTACAGGGGGCAGGTTGACCCCGATGTCTTTCTCTAAAGTTCAAATGCATCCCAGGAAAAGTGAGAGAGGGGAAAAGGTCAAGTAGCCAGGCTCAAATGCCTTTAACCTCATGGAGGGATTAGGTATCAGAGGCTTACCTACCTTTAGCTGAGGAGAGAGAGCAGTGCGCAGACAAGAGGAAAAAGCGAGAGGAGGGCAGCCTTTCACCGAGCACTCTACAGACGCTAGTAGCTGCTCTGTTATCATCTTACAAAGTCAACAGCCAACTAAAATCCTTAAGGTCAAAATACTACATTCTGCACAGGAAATTACTCCATTTACAATGCGTCTTCTTATCCCAGGTTAATATATAAAGTTATTTCTGCCTCAGTTGTCTCTGTGCATATGACAGAGCTCAGGCATTAATGAGAGCACAGACGTGATAGCTGGACTTTTGACTCTACACCTGAAGTGTCGAGTTACACAGGCATGTCCCTCCCTCTCTCTCTTTCTCTGTCTGCTCCGCCTCTTCTATGGAAATAAAGATGACTCAGAAGCCAACAAATTTTAAGGTGCAACCTTATGGCAGTGGAATAAATAAGGAGAAATTTTTTTTTGTGATTGCAGTTCTTAAGATAGGTAAAGACTGGATTTTAACAGACATTACAGGTACAAAGGGAGATGGAATACACATGCATTTTTCATGCAAAGGCAAAGAAACAACCGCAAAAGGTTAAAATTACATAACAGAAGCGAGGTAGCAAGTGACAGGTTTAGCTCCTTCTTACCAGAGCTGTGATATCCCTGGAGAACTGCAGCCGGAAGGTTAGATTGACAGTGGGAAAAACAAAGGAAGAAAGAACAGGAAAAAAGAGCAATGGTGAGGGAAGATGACAAGAGCTCTACAGGTACACCAGAAGCAATCAGCCCCTATTCCAGACAGTGCTGCTGTCATTCTAGTGCAGGATAAAGCACGCTATAAATACACACTGCAGCAGAAAGAGAGAGAGACTACTGGAGGCCTGCCAGTCCAGCACCAGAGATGAACCAGACAGAGGAGGACACACTTGAGATCAGAGGGGGACAACTGCTGCTCTTTCCAGAGTGTCCCTGCAGCTTTAAACCAAGTAAAACTTTTACACACAAACTCACAGTCAGCCAACATGCTCTTATGCATTGCATATGTGGCTCCTTTCCACTTAAACACACTCTTAAAAACAAAGGTTCCAAAAAGTTTTCCCCAAAGAAACTTTTAATGAACATTTCTTAAAATAGCCACTTTTTTAATAATCGTAATAACTTTTTTTTCTACTATAAATAACCTTTGTAATGGAAAGGTTCCATGGATGTCAAAGGTTCTTTATGGAACTATCAATGCCCAAAAAGAAGCTTTATTTTTAAGAGTGCTGTGACTGTCCGCACAATTCTGTTCTTTTCAAATGGCAGCTTCATATTCCTCTTTTCTGTTGTTTGTATGCCCTTTGGACCTGTTTACATCTGATATTAATAAGGTGGTCCAATTGCAAGTGGTCAGCTAAGACTCATTGCTGTCTATACCGGGGAGTAATACAGGTCTCAGATGTGTCTTCTATGACCACTTTCACATTGGATTTCAAGGGGATGGTCTGTCACTATATCAATCTAAAAAATAAAATAAATTATAAAACTGCTAAAAATTATATTCTCATGATTTTCTCAAACAAAAAAGTGAAAATATTATCCAAATTTTTTACACATAATCTGGCAACATGGATTGAAATGTAGCTAATGCAGTGCAATGGAAGAATACCAAATGAATTGCATCTACAAATAAGGCAAGCAAATGGATACATTTAAATCTATACCTGCTATGAGTTTGTCCTTTACCTGTTAGTTTCACAGTCAAAATAGGCACTTTGCAAGGTGCTGCTTTGGATCTGATCAGCTGACTACTTTGCATACAGTACTTGCCGTTCCCTGAAGTCCATTACATATCTTCTGCCTATGATTCCCAAGCACACATGGTAATATGATCCTTTTATTTTCTGCCTCTACTCCACCTACACCCATTCTTTGTGTTTTATCCATAATTTCTAAAGCTAGTTTGTCATCAGCATAATTTAAGGCAATTTAAGACTACAGCCTTTACCATAAATGTATGAAAACTGTGGTTGTAAATCAGGGTCATTCCACCAAATATTGATCTCTGAACTCTTTCCAAGTTAAAGCATTAGTATTGTGTTGTTTGAGTAAGGAATAATTGACAATGGGCTGTTTTTAGAAAATAATGCACACACAAAGTGGTAATTCAGCCACAATGCGAATCGCCATATTTTTCAATAATTCAATGGCCCGGAGTTAATTATTCCGCTTATATACTACGGTTACCACACCTCAAAACATTGTTCCGATGATGTATTTTAAGACATTTGTCAGGTTTTTGTCCTTAAAACGCTCTTGTGTGTAGGACTAATTTCTTACGCATCTAATCCCATGTAGCTTTTAAATTGTTTTAGGATTTGGTTCTTTTTCTGTTTGACATTTGAAATAACTTAAATTTATTTTAGTATAAAGTGAGGTGGAACTATAATGTGGTCAAGACCTGCCTGGAACTACTTTAGATGTGCGTTTCCCTGAAAATAATTGCACACCTTAGAACATTCGTCAACCAATCAGATTCAAGCATTCAAACAGCCCCATAGTATAAAAATGAATATAAACGTGTTTTCTTTGAGGTATTCAATGTCTTTTGAGGTTTGTATTTGATGACAAAAAATGACTACAGAGTTTACAAGGGTTGATAAAATATTAGCATTTTCCTAATCTTGGATTACTATTGTTTTTGTTGTTGTTTTTTATTAAAGACATTAAATTACTAATAATGATAAAAAATAATATCTAAAAGTAACAACCGTAAAACTGTTTATTCTAATAAGAGTTATCTTCTCGCGAGGAGCGTTATTGGTATGTGGTAAAGATTTGCTGAGTGTATGCAGGGTTTCAAATCAGTCACTTATGAGGAACATAGCTGCCTTACAGGGAAGATCCCTATGCAGACAATAGAAGACTGTAGGTTTTGGAAGAGAACTTGTTGCTAGAACTGCTTCCTGTTAGCTGAAATAACAAGCATGAGTGTCATTCCTAAGTCTAAAACTCTACTCTGGATGGACTCATTACTGTCAAATCAGAAAGTGCCCGAGGGCTCCACAGTGGAAGATGAGTTTATGTGGCTGGCATGTACCAGCCTGAGATTTGGAGTTCCGTCTGGAATGTGCTCAGATATGGGATTGGCATTACGTCCCGAGTTCTGATGAAAACCTCATTATAGCTGAATTCAAAATAAGCACACACACACACACATATACACACACAGGCGCCATCACGCTTCTCTGCTCCACTGGATCACTGAACTCTGCCTGGAAGAGCATCTTCACCTACGCAAACTGGTGCCATCTGTCTCCAATGCTCTGCTTCCCTTCCAACAAATCCTTTTGCCTAAGTAATTTCATCCATTTTTCACCCAGAAACTCATCTTCCAGAAACAAATCTTTTGACCACAACTCAATGTTAAACTTGAAAGGACATTACTGGCCACAAAATAAAAAAAATAAAAAAATTTATCTCAAATAAGAATTTACACAAGTTTAACTGATCAAGGTTAACTAGCCAATACAAAGGCGAGAGAAATCCTGAAGATTAATCTATGTTTGCCCAAGAAATTATGATTTTTTTGGATGTGTGACAAGTAAACCCATGAGAAATAAAACCTACCAGCTGTAAAATGTCTTCATCTTTTGGCATTACGCAGAGCTCCAGAGATGTGTCACTGCAAAGAAACATTTTTAAAAAATAAACTGAAAATTATATCTCAGAGGAAGTCATGAATACAGTCACGAGTACAGTGCTTTTCATGATATTCAAGAAGAAGTAAGAACTGCTAGCTGTGTCATTACCAAATAAAATTATGCAATAAAGAGCATATTCATTAAACTTCCTCAAGGATTAAGAGATTTATCTGGAAGACTTAGCAGGAACAGATAATCAACCCACAAAATGAGCAAAAAGGGAGCATGTGGATACAGAGCAGCAAGTATTCCTGGATTAAGTATCTTATACAATTTTATTTACGTTAAAATCAAAACCTACAACTAGTTACCCAGTCAGATCCTTAACTATTGAGGCTACACCACCCCTCAGGGGCTGGAACAAGCAGTGCAAGTTGCAACATTACCTGTTCTGGATAAGGGCGATTACTTGGGAATACGTCTTCCCAATGATGCTTTCTCCGTTGACTTTTACAATGCGATCCCCTGTGAGAAGGAGAAACAGGAAGAGAGCCAGATGCTATAGTTCAGTAATGTAAAAAGATGTTTGTTTTTTTTTTTTTAAATGCGTGTTTTGAAATCATGGCACATGATGCCATGGTAAAAATAATTACAGATTTGGACAGGAATTCAGAACCCTGGAGTAAGTATGTTTGTTCAGATACAGTATGTTGACTGTTGTGTGCTGAAGATGAGATTCACAGGGAAACAATCAGAGTGAGCCAGCAGCGAGATATTTTGGATAATTGTGGGAACATGTGTTCTGGACCCTCCCAAAAGTCTGTCCACTGAGACCAACATAGTAATAACTTCTCAATGTTTCTTTGGGTCCAGACTGATCACACTTACATAACATTTCAGCTGCTTATGAGGAAGTCCTGCCAATGCATTTTGGATGCTGGCTGATGGTATGACCTCTTGCCTGGTTTACCTCCAACTGTTTAGTAGTGATGCCTTCATGCATCAGTTAACCAAAGATTTGTGTCTTAAGGGGGCTGACAAGCAGGATGTGTGGTCTATCTGAGCTATTTTTATATTTGCTAGTGTACATACAGTATGTGTCAGATGGATGTATTTGGAAGTTGCATTTTTAAAGTGCCCTATTGTGCTATTTTAAAGGTTCCTAATTTTGTTTTCGAGGTCTCCTACAACAGGTTTACATGCATCTAAGGTCAAAAAGTAATACATAATATAAATTGCAGAATCAACTCTTTTCTCATAGTGTCTTAGAGAGCCTACTCTGCTCTGATTGGTCAGTCTGTTGTGACTGGTCTACCGCTTACAGCACGTGTCAGAAACGAAAAACCCACTACCATATGTGTATTTAAGCTCCGGAGGCTTCCTCAGCACTTGCATACACAGTGATAAGAACAGTAACAACGTCCTCATTCTTTGGAAGTGCATGCAAAGTGGATTTGCTTTCGCAGAGAAGAAAACAGTGCCTTCTCCATGTGTCGACAACACAAACCAAACTCCTCAGACCTCAGCTACAACTACAGTGTTTGAGGGCGGGTCAAAGTAGACGTTGTTCGTAAGAAGCCAATGAAGACCATAGGCTGGCATTATGCAAATTTGTTACAAACCTTTGTAGGTTCAAGCAGGGCTGGAATTACTGACGACTCGTTTCAGGAAGTTCAGAATTGGTTCTTTCTTTTGGGAGACAATAACTCCATTTATCTCTAAAAACATTTTACATTCACACACAGCTATATTACGTGAAAGGTAATATCAGAAAAAGCATAATAGGGGGACTTTAAGACGGTATAATAGATAAATAATTTCAACAAAATCTCACCTGGTGTACAACTCACCAATGTTAGTTTTAAAACAATGGACTAGGGGTGTCACAATATACCAGTATTGATGATATTGATGATAACTGTGATATTTAAAACAAATTAATACTGATAGCATCTTAATACTACACATACATTCATATCACAAATGATCCAGCAACTATCTGGTTGGTACTCCAATATAGTTAGTGGTGGTGGTGCACATTAACGCTGGTTGGTCACCACCTGTCGAAGAAAATTGTAAAAATAAGAAGCAGTGCACAGCTACTTCTGCCACAAAAAATAATCGTGTTGTAGGAGATGACAGATGAAAGCGAGACACTCTACCCATACCCCAAAATATTTAGCTCGCCAATGTGGAAGGTTTTGGACAGGGCATTAGACATCCCAGTCTGCAGGAAGTACCATTCTTTTTGAAGGCTTTTGTAACATTTTTGGTTACAAACACTCTCTCCGCCTCCCAATAGTTGTATTTTGAGATTGTAATTCATTGGCCAAAAAAAGAGAGAACACAAAAGATGAATCTGACTTATATCATCATTTATATTTTTCCCCCAGAATTATTGTGATAAAAACGTTATTGTGAATTCTTTCGCCATGATAATCATCTAGTGAAAATCTGGTATTTCGTGATAGATCTCCAACGGACCAATCAGAACAATTTGTACAGTTTTTTACAGTCTTAAAGGTGCATTGCGCAACATTTCATGTTAAAAATACCCGTTTTTCTAACCCATACATGCTTAAACAATTGCCTGATGGGCTGAATGAGCCCTTCTCTGATCACTGTGATTGCCTCTATAATCCTGTACAGTAAAATAAATAAGAGGGATTCGGGTCGGAATTTGAGACTGGGCGTGACGTCATGCGCGTTCAGTTGCAGTGTTGCAGTTTCGCTTGTCGCCAGAGGGGGCATAGTTCTGCAAAAACTCAGAGACTTGCGCAATGCACCTTTAAACTGTAATTTAGTAATATCCTAATTTTGAATAACGGACATCAAATACGGACATGTCTCGAGACTTGTACAAGGAACCAGTACCTGTGCAGAGTCCAGCTCCATGTGCGGGGCCGTCCTCTTTCACCTGCTTGACAAAGATGGTGTCCATTGGCTCCAGTCTGTTCCTCTGTCTCCCTGATGGCACGAGACAAAGAGCAAGTCACTTGAGAGTCATCAAAAACAAAAATTCTTTCACAAATTCTATGATTTTTCATGTTGGAATATCCAATTAAACTTTGTCAAGCCTAGGTCATGTCCTCTCTTTTTCTCGTGCATTTTCCAAATGAAATCGGTAATATTGCACAGACTTATACTGCACAACGAGACAGCACATGTTAATCTACTGTGCTCTAGTCATGCTCACTGTGAATCCTCTGCAATCTCTCATAATCTGATCTGAGTAAAGCATAAGATAATATAAGATATGCCCATGCCTACGTGTGAGAGTGTGTGTATGCACATATTTGACGGGGCTAGATCATGCTGACAGAACATGATGACTGAACGCCAACATTTTGACACACTGCACTGATTAGTATGCAATATCTAATGTTGATGCTGCACACCATATTGTGAGTCGTAAACATTTACCAGCTAACTCGTCCGTTACTTTTTGGACATTTTGTCAACAGTAAAAAAGAATCTTACTCCATTATACATAGAACCGGCATAACAAAGCCTTCGAAAAAGTGCATCATCTCTGGGACAACTGCGACAAACCACATACTGAATTATCAGCTTGCATAGACCAACAAGGAATCTAAACATTTTCATCATTTTCTATGATGGAGGAAAATCTGTATAATTCTGTGGAATGTAGGGCTGCACGAACAAATCAATTTGCTATTGTTCTCATAAAAATTACAATATATATTTTTTTTCCAAGGTTTAAATGTGCTTGCTTGTAGGGCTGCACAATTTCGCCAAAATGTATGATTATATACCAATATGAATATATAATAATGATAATAATATTGAATAAAACATTATAAAAACAAAATAAGAAATATTGCTATTATTTTACTGTAACATACATTAACGGTATACAATAATACAGTTCTATTAAAAATATTAATTTATTTTACATCTGTAAAATTACAATTCTAAGATTTATGGCTGACTTCATTTATTTTGACTTTTATTTTGATGGAAAAACAGGAAGCCCTTAAAGTCACTGTGAAATCAAAATGGACAATATAATACTGAGGTATTTATTATAAATTATTTATCTATTCACATCATTATTATAATTATTTTTAATTCATGTGTCCTCATAATCTTTAATAAAAATAACTTCCTCTCCCTTTTGCAACAACATCTCTTCTCTGATGACTTGTTTACCGGCGCAAGGGCGTGACAACCTGACGGTCAATAGCAAACCACAACCATATAATCAATTGCAGATGAACAAAATCAAGTCCCACTCTACAATTTTATTTTGTTCGAGAAGTCATTTCACACTGATACATCACAAAAGGGAACAAAAGACTATCGCAACTTCGGTTTCATGCAGACTTTAAAGCTTTTGTTGTTGTTGTTGTTGTTGTTGATGATAAGCACTTCTCATTCAAGTATTTGAAGATTGCTGGCACATATTGCGTTCCCAAATGCACATTAAAGCGACCCAAACTCAGAGCAGACGCAGAGATACTGCGAACCGCTCCGCTCTGAGATACTGCAAACGCCAACGGATAATGAGCTGCACAGAGTAAATATTTATTTACACAGCTTTTGAGTTTTGATAAACTCACAATATCTGATTTATTTCCTTTAATCGTGCAGACCTAGTGGAATATGTTTAACAGAGCTGACTAACCGAATTAATAACAAACAAACGCCCAAGGGGCAAGAGATGTGTAGCTTTGCAAATGTCTGCTGTTCAAACTCTGCAAAAACCTACAGAGGCAGATTATGTGCTGACCTACATGTAGAGTAGTTTGGGATCAGATCCCAATCACACAAAATCACTGATGCAAACAGATACATCTTACTTGTGCTTGCACTAACATATAGCCACACAAAAAAGCAGTGTTAAAGGTTGTTACACTGATTTGTGGTGTCAGGCTCCCTCTATGAGCACATGAGGTATTGCAGAAGATTTTCACCATACTGAATGATGTGATACCTCACTGGCCACATCTAATACTGAGCATTCTCTGGCTCTGACATACTGTACATCTGAGCGTGTATGTATGCACATGCAGTAGTTTCTGACTATAACTTATTTTTCTAGTTTTTGAATTCTACAAAATGAATGTTTAAGTGTCAAATCAATTGTATTTATATAGCACTTTATAAAATACAGCTGTGTGAGCATCACAAAATTCAGGAATTAGTAGTCGCTAATTCAAGTAGAGGTAAAACAAAGCAGCTCTACAGAAGTTCATACAGTCTAAGTGAATTCAATGCTACTGCTACAATAGTTTCAGTCTCAGCTTCAAATATGTCACTATGCCACTGATGAGAAAGCCAAAAGAAACAGTGGCAAGAAACCAAAATGAACTTATAGATACTATAATATTAATTAAATGAAAGGCCACCTAAGTGTACTTAAAGAGTGCACTTTCATGACTATAAATATACGTTTAAAAGGTGCACTTTGCACTAAAATTATGCACTATTAATGCACTAAAACTTTTTAATTGTATCCCTTAAAACTCAGCTTTAATCACCAAAATTAAACATTTAAATGTTTTTTCCTTAAAAAAAAAAAAAAAAAAAAATCATGCCTTAAAATAGCTTGAATGCAACTCTACATCCTTGCCTCATTTAGCATACGTGGTTCTATGAATATGCAAATGAGCCCCGCCTCCACTCACTCACACCAGCTCAGAGAACTGCGTTCCAGTCCAAAATTGTCATGCCCTTCACTTGCTAACTTTCCTCCGTCTCGTTCACTCAGATGTACGTCATTGCGAGTGCCCACTACTGGCGGAAACTGCAATGGGCTGAATTGGAACGTTCTAAGCCCTTGATCACTTGGAATCAGCTGTGTATTTTCATTTGTTTTCCCTTTAAGAATTTGTTTAATGCAGCATATAAATGTATATATGGTGTTTGGGTTGTTTTCAATTAAAAAAATTTGAATTAATATATCATAGAGTTGTTTGTTGTGGTGGTGATTAGCCGAGATCTGTGGTGACGTCACAATCGTACTGCATTGTGGGACATATAGGTGCCTGAAGTGTACATATGAAGAAGACTCGCTCCCTCGGTCAAAATCGAGGGAACGAGTGTCTGTCCATCTAAACTTCCCTCATCCACTTCACGAAGTGGAACGTACTACAAAACGGCGGGGGGGATTCCCCCGAGGGGAAGTGCTTAGGGAAGTTTGCAAGGGCATGTCTAAAAGTGGACTGGAACGCAGCACTTGACGATCACACGTTGACCTGATTGGTTACAAGGTAGTTTGTGACGCCAGAAACACCAGCGATTTCAAACCGCGTTTTTGAGACTGTCTTTGGTTCACTGCAGTTTTAAGGAGAAAATACTCAGCAATGGTGTTGACTTGTGAATTTGCACATGGTTTGTTTTAAAGCATATTAAAAACACCACAGACATATAAATATAACATTAAAAGCTTGATTTTCATCACAGGGGGACTTTAATAATCTTTTGTCATGCTTTAAAGAAGTACACTTATTTTGATATGCTGACTAACAAACTAAAGCACAATAAGTATTTGATTATTTTAGTTTACCATAAATGCTTGTCAGTACATTTGGCCATACACTTTAACCATATTTCAAAGACAATAGAAATTATTTTGAAATTACATATGAAGATGTATGAAGTCCTACTTTAGTTAAGTTTGTACACTTTTTGTAAATATGCTGAGTGTACTTCTTTTCACAGTGGTTTTGCACTACAATGTATCACTGCTGTATAATTTGAAAAGCTTCAAGGACAAAAAGCAGGATTCCTTCAGCCCAAAGAGGTTGTCTAAGAAGTCAGGTTGAGAAGTTGTGGTATGTGATATGAACAAGATCTTTTCTCAATAAATTGCCACAATGATGAAAACATAATCTTGGCCAAAAAAAAAAAAAAAAAAAAATGTTCAACTGAGTAGCCCTGGTTTACCCAATACTGAACATTGATCCATATCCTGTAGAGGGCAGTAATTCATATGATCAATTGAGGGCTCTAGTAATGGGATACCATCAATGGCTCAGTACCAGACCAGGAGGTTAATATTTTATTCCATTACATATGAACTGTGATCCTATCTGATTACTATTGGCATCTCTTGTTAATATGATATGGCTCATCCTCATCTATCGAATCAGGCTGCCAAGACTAGACTTTTAATGGCTGTGCTTTACTGAGAGGTGGAGGCTCCAAAGGATGTCCCACTGATACAGTTACACTATTACAGCCATCGACTAATGGGCTGTGGACGTTAATCACAATATCTGTGTAATGGTCATTTCAAAGGTACTTAGAATTGGAATATAGTGCATGAGTTATACGTACTATATTAATGTGCTTTTTATCTTTCTGGAGCTTGGCAGCCACTTCTTCATTCACTTTTGTTGTATGGTAAAGTGCAGCATGAACATTCTACTTCGTATTTCATGGAAAACAGGAAATCAACAACTTGACGGTGAATAAATTATGATTTTCTGAATTCATTTTAAAGTGTCTTTTCAGAGTTTAGAGGCTAACGGCTGTAACTCCAGTCTGATGTGAATGTGTCCACATGTGCGATGATGTTTCACACTAGCCTCTATGCCAAATTCTCTGCCGTCCCTCGGGTGACTCATTCAAACATGCCTTTCTTCAACACATCAATAGAGGGCAGAGGAGGGCATGCTGAAAACCGTCTTTGTGTGGACAGGTTTGTGTTGCCCCCTCAGCGTCTGGAATCTCTTTTGTTAGTCTGTGTGAGTGTGTATGAACTCAATAAGGAATAAGGAACAATGCTCCCACAACAAACACACTGCTTTTACCAGCCGTTTGCTTCTCCCTAGATATAGTATAAAACTAAAAGCCCCAAAGTGCAGTTCATATCCCAGTGTTCTCGTCTACCGAGGTCTTTCTTCTTTCAGCGCGAGGTGTATACAGTAAATGACTGATGTTTTAGCTTGAACCACACTCACCCTCAAAACCCAGCCAGTGTCAACACACAATATGACTTGTGAGAAATCGAAGTCTGATCTGCTGCAATCTGCACTTGAACCGCAAACTGTTGAACGAGTGTCAGGGCGTTTTCGGGTACACAGTGCTCTAGGGTTTGAGGAGAAAATGAGTTCAACCCAAAACCAGGCTCTGTGGGAACTGCCGGAATCACTTGATTTACACTAGTATACCCAACTCTGCTGTACTGTACATAGACCCCGATATGATCACAGTGAATTTCTTCATCCTTAGCTCGGGGGAAAAAAAAAAATCACCAACAGCAACAAAAATCAGCAACCTGATTTTGTTCTAAATGACATCACATGCATTCGTTGTTCGATTTTGCTTAAAGTACACTAGCGTTCAAAAGTTTGGAATAATTCGGTTTTTAAATGTTTTTGAAAGATGTGTCTTATGTTCACCAAGGCTGCATTTATTAAATACAGTACAAACAGCAATATTGTGTGATTATTACCATTTAAAATGACTGTTCTCACTATTATCCATGTTGAAAACAGTTCTTGCTGCTTAATATTATTGTGGAAACCATATACATATTTTTCAGGATTCTTTGATAAATAGTAAGTTCAAAAGAACAGCATTTATTTGGAATATAAATCTTTTGTAAAATTGCAAATGTCTTTACTGTCACTTTTAAACAATTTAATATATCCTTGGTGAAATTAAGTATTAATTTATTTTCTTTTATCTTACTTATCCCCAAACTTTTAAAAGGTAGTGAATCACAGTTTCCACAAAATATTAAGCAGCACAACCGTTTTCAACCCCAAAACTAATAGGAAATATTTCTTGAGCAACAAATCGGCATATTACAATCATTTCTGAAGGATCACGTGACACTGAAGACTGGATAAATTACATTTTAAAATATATTAAAATAGGAAACAGTTATTTTAAATGTTATTTAAATAAAATGTTATGTAGGGTCCAATTCTTTCTATTAACTAGTTGCTTATTATTATCATGCCTATTACTAGGACATTGGCTGATTATTAGTACTTATAAAGCACATATTAAAGCCTTATTCTGCATGACCATATTCTACATCCCTTAATCCACCCAATACCTAAACTTAACAACTAACTTACTTACTATTAATAATCAGTAATTAGGAGTTTATTGAGGCAAAAGTTGTAGTTAATAGTGATAATTGGACCCTAATCTAAAGTGCGACTGAAACTTCTTTCCCTAAAAAAAAAAAAAACGTAATTATTCCAAACATTGACCGGTAGTGACCGGGGCCTTTAGCCTGAGACAGTCAGTGAAATAACTTTTGCATACAAAAATTGTACAATCTTTATAATATCACCATCTCCAATTTGTTTGGCTGATTGCACAAATTTGATACAATGAATGAGCTGTGCCAAACTCTGCTCTATATTCTTTTCTCGAGTATTTTCCACTCTCTCTATTTGACCTAATCTTTCCTCTGTCTTTTTTTCCGTCTCTGTGTGTGTTATTTTGGCTAAAGTCTCTCGTGCGCAGCTGGCCCTCCTGTTGTTTTGTGTTGGATAATGTTGTTTGGCAGCGGTTGGGAGGACGCCCATTCCCTTGATTCCCCTCAACATTACACAGCAGGGCCAAATTCCTGCACAACACAGCACTGACTCTCTTTCTATCTCTCACTCTCAGACAGAGGAGGGAGAGAGGGAATGAATAAGGAATTGGACTTGGTATGCTGCACAAGTGTAAAATAAAGACATGAATGCCCATCATTCATCTGACTGACAGAAACTATTGTGAACAGAAAACTGAACTAGGCTACTTTGTAAACCATGATAGTATTATGACAGTGCAGAGAAAACTCGGATGATCCATGAACTTAAATGAAATGGAAGTAGGCTAACTATTTAAAATTGAATTCCCTAATATACAAATATTTGTTTCATACAGTATATTCTAACTGGCAAGTCATTTTATTTGAAATCCAGTATAAAAACCAAGCCAAAAGATCACTGGCCCAATGTGTGTTCTTACCCATCATCACTCTTAGCTGTCACCCACGTCTGTTGCCTACAAACCACTTTTCACATATCTCAATAAGAAAGCTGCACAAGCTGCCACCTCAGTTTAACACAAAACATCTGGGTAATACATCAATCCATTACAGAGATCACTAGTGACCAGTCATGTCTGGCATTAACTTTACAGTTTTTCCAATGGTGATACCAATATCTAGGGAGCATGGTGATATACAGATATATACAGTAGGCCAAGTTTGGATATTATGAGATTATCTGCATTTTTTTTTTTTTCACATTAAATAAAGTAGTTAAATAGTTAAAGGTAATGTGTTTCAATAGGTTTTGCTATGGTATCGAAACTGGTACAGCGAACGGTGAAATTTTACTGGTAATACACCAACTACTGAAATTTTGGTATTGTGACAACACTAGAACGCAGTATCTAACAATAAAAATGTTTCAATGTTCTTTTAAACAAGAGTAAAAAATAAAATAAAAAATGTTAGACCTTTTGCACATCTTTTATCTAATATTAAATGTTTTAAGTGGATAGTTCAGCCAAAAATGAAAATGCCATCATCATTTACTATTGGTCACCCTTTATATCTGTCTGTGGGTTTTGCAAATATTTAACCAATCAAAGTGTTAAAAAAAGCTTGTGGCTAAACCTCGTAACCCCATTGGATCCTCAAACTGTTGGTAAAGACTCATAATTCCACCCCTCCTCTATCGTGAATGAAGTACCACACATTTCGGACCATCTCTGCTTGTTTGCAATGCAACAATTACGATTCGATTCAGGAGTATATCTATCGATATTATGATGTGCCTATAAAGGTGCCTATAAAAAAAAAAAAATAAAAAAAAATAATATATATATATATATATATAGTGTGTGTGTGTGTGTGTGTGTGTGTGTGTATTTATATATACAAATGTATATGTCTCATACATATATTATATAAACACAAACTTTTGTTAGATGCGATTATTCACGATCATGGTCTACAGTATTCCACACACTTTGTTGTGTTGTACATTTTGGCAAAATCTGCACACAATATACATAATACACATTGCAAAAAACATATAATAATATTACAAGTATGGTTTTACAACACTACACTGGACCTGTTCATCTGTAATCAGGTGCAGAAATATAGTGGAGGTTGAGGACAGCAGCCGAGTTTTGTGTGACAGGAGAGCCAAAAGCACATTGTTTTTGGGAACCCAGAGCTCTCTTATTTACGAGCGTTCTCCATATTTTCTGCAGTCAGGCAGCACTAGTGTAATAAAGCAGCGGAGACACTAGAGTTGGTGTCTGGAGTGCATCCAAACTGAGTCTGGCCCCTGCAGTGTAAGGTGGGGTTTTACTGGTCCTCCAAGAATCATGCAGAATTCTATTTGCTTGTGCTTGTGCTCTTGCTCCAATCCCTGTCCTCATGGACACCACCCAAAACATTAGCAAGAAAACAAAATGAAATGAAATATCTCTGGAATGTATTTTCATAGAAAAGGAAAACAAATATTTGAACAGATGTTGACTTTTTTTTTTTACTGCATATTTTTTCAACTGTAGCAGTCTTAAAGCACAACACAAAGGGGATAATTCACTACGAATGATCTGTGACTGCTGATATGTTTATTTGCGTTGTTTTAAAGTGCCTCTTTTTTTTTTTTAAGGTTCCTAATTTTGTTTTAAAGGTCTCCTACAATAGGTTTACATGGGTTTCATTTTCTCATAATATATATTGCAGCATCACCTCTTTTCTCAGTAGGCGTGTTTCCATTACAGATTTGCGCAAAACTCCTACGATTTTTTCTAAATGTCGACAGAAAACTATTGCGAAATGACGGACTTTCCATTAACCGATGTTATCCAACTAAAACTTAGTTTTTTCCTTTCGCGATAAGTCATTCCAAAAATCATAGCAACGGACGTTGGTAGGTTTATGCATCTCAGCCACTGCGCTGGCCATTATTATTAATCAAAGGAGACGTATCCAATCATTAATGGTAAGGAAAGACTCTTATACTTGAAAGCGGCATATATGAGGTGTTTCTGGGTGTTTCTCACTCATTTCTGCTTCGAGGTCTTGATTGTGGCATTTCTTTGAGGTTTAGAATCCAGTATTCCTGTAATTCTTCTGTCTATTATGAATTTAATAAAGAACACTGTCTCGTATTCTGTCCAAACATACTGTCTATGTCTACTATGTCTATGTCAGGTGACCTGTAAATACGCAAAAACTCACCCACCTCATGCGAGCGTAAAAACATTTTTGCGATAAATGGGAGTTTTTGCAAAATTGACGTGTTTCCATTGGGCGTATTTTCAATTTTCAATTTCAATTTGCGCAATTTGAAGGGTAATGGAAACGCGGCTAGTGTCTGAATCAGTTTGATAAAAGATTCAGTCTCTATAGACCCCTCCTTTCCAAGAGCCTACTCTGCTCTGATTGGTCAGATGACCTAGTCTGTTGTGATTGGTCTACCGCTTACAGCACGTGTTGGAAACTATATGCTCATTACCATATCTGTAGTTCAGCTCCAGAAGCTTCCTCAGCAGTGACACGAACAGTAATGATGGTGTCGGTTTTATCGTATCAACTCGAGCTTGAGTCTTCATCCTTTGGAAGTGCATGCAAAGTGGATTTGCTTTCGTAGCGAAGAAAACAGCATCTGCTAAACATGTCGAAAACACAAACCAAACTCTTCCAGGCCTCAGCAACAACTACAGTGTTTGAACTTTGCAGACCTTTTACATTCACAAAAAGCTATATCACACATTACAAGAAAGGTAGAATCCAAAAATGCATTTTAAGGTATAATACAAATCACCCAGTTTAGCAAACAAACTGATCTCAATTTGCAAGGGGAAATTGCCCTTTTAATACAAAGAAATGCGACCATACAGTGGCAGAAACTAGTGAATGAGTGTTTTCTTGAGGGTGTTCCTAACCTTTTCCTTGTGGAACTTGGAAATTGCTTTAACATCGGATTCTAAACTTCCATAATCATCTTTTAGATCCGAAGAGTTTTCACAGTAGGCGGGGCTACCTGGCACAACACCCCCCAAAAATGTAAAGCACAATTCAGATGGATTGTAGTTTTGCATTTGTGGTTGGTTAGGACAAATTATTTGATTTGAATTCTGATTAACATTTTTATTTATATATTACTTTATATTTATGATTACATTTTATATTAAACACAATTAACTTTTTATGTCACATCTGGATAGGAGATTGTTTTCCAATAAACCTGTTTACAACCAGCTTTTTGTGGGTGGTTATAGTGTCCTGTTAACTGAAATTGCTGAATTTGGTGCATTCTATAATGAAATGCACAGTGTTTGTGCAAAAAAAAAAAAAACTTGCAAACAAACAAACAAAAAAACCAAACTAAAATGACAAAGCGGTTTAGTAAAAATGGCGCAATATGTGAATTTTCCCTCAGCTCAACACCTTACACATCTAGTTTGAGGGTGAGAGGAATGATGGAAAATGAGTGAAATATATTCTTGGCTGTACAGCTTTAAAGCAAAAGTCAACAAAGACACACAAACATTGTGTAATTCTTTCAAACATATTTTAAAGGCGGTAAGAGTGCTGATCTCATAAAGCTGATTATACACAGCTCAAATGGGAAGATATCCAACCATTCCACCCAGATTGTCTGCACGTGGAGAGCAGATCTCCATCCACACACATGCCTGTGGCTTCTTCTGCATATATGTTACACAAATAAACATCCTAATTACTGTGAGGAAACATCTAGTCCTATGCAATGATAAGAAGCAAAAGAGGAAGAAAACATCCTAGTTTGTCTTGTTTGGTGACATGATGTAGAAACCCGAATTTCTCTGAGGTATTTCTTAGTGGTTGTTTGTTCATATGACGGCAGACTAAGCTTTGAAAAAAAAAAAAAAAAACTCCCACAGGCAGATGAGCGCAAATGCTTGATTCAAACACTTGATTTCACTTGTTGCATTCTGAAAAGTGTAAGCCAGGATGTAAGTTATAAAGCAAAGCAATCTGACATTTAAAGTAATAGTTCATCAAAAATAAAAAATGAATACTGTCATCATTTCCTCACTCTCAGGTCATTATAAACTTGAGATAAATCGAAATATTTGCTTTCTTTCTTCTGTAGATCACACAAAATGAGGTCAAAAGAATAACAATAATAAAAAAAACATACTGTAGATTTAACAGTTTTGTTCCTATAGTGTGTGGAGTGTGACCAAGACAGCGCATCACACACTAACAGATTCCATTCACAAACAACCAGAATCCCGACCAGTGGCGCAGCTTGCAAAATCTAAATCGCTGTCCATCATTTTGCAAGCAATTGTTGATAGAGAAAATTTTCGCACAATATTGGAAATATTTCCATTTTAAACCATAAAGGCAAGCCAGTAGATATCGCACAATCACCGTGCAAACTTTGCTCTATTATGGTGATGAAGAAGTCGCAAACCTCAGTCAATTATTCACTACAGAAAGTAAAAACTTTAGAGTAAACAAACATGGCGGATGACGGGAAAGAAGAAATAGCGATAATAATATCTGGACTGCTTTTTACAGAAAATTTGTGGAAAAAAAGAAAAAATGTTATGGTTCTGTCTTCCATCAGCTTGCTTTCTGATTGGGTATCATTTCGTTCCATGTGACAATATACAGAGCACGTGCGAGTGTGTCCTCGGGTTTGTTCCCTCCACACAAAAGGAGTTCTGATCGTAAATATTCAACATGTTGTATACTTACGATTTGAGATCAGTGCAACCCCGACGTTCTTCTGAACAGATTCAATCACTCTTAACACACATCTCACAACAGGAAAATCTGATAAGATAATCTGTAGAACCATAAAGATAATCAGGACTTTACCTAGGATTGTCGGAAGGGGAGAATTGGGCCCAAAATTGGCTCGATTATCTTGTAGTGTGTCGGTGCCTTAAACCAGGCTCAGACTACAGGAGTTTCAGGCTGATTTATACCTGATTTACCCCTGCCGACATTCAGAGGAAAAAAAACGCGTCAAAGGCATCAGTTGGTTCCGATGTTCGGCGCAGATTATCTGGTAATGTGAGGTGTTTACAGATCAAATCTTAAACCTCCCGACCTGCTCGCGGACACACCGGGGCCGTCCCAACAATATCAAACATGTTTGATATTTAGGATTTTAAGTCGTGATGATCATGACTATGATTGCGTCAATACTTCCACAATAGCCAATGAGAGACAAGTCTACAAGGAGACTAGCCTGGAAATCCAGACCTAAATCTAAAAGATTAATGGTCTGGCATCGACTAATGAAAATTGGCCAGCTCGAGGGGCGGCACCAAGCATGCATTTGAAAATCTCACTGCACGCAATTGGATAACACTACGACCAATCACAACAATAAACCCCATAATCTTAGCTACCAGCGGAGCTAATTGGTAGATTAGACTCTTACCGTATCCGGTCGGCAAAATAGCGAAAACATCCTTCTTGTAAAGGAACAATTCAAGCGGCGTCTTCTGTTCCTCTTATAGATAAAAAGCCAAGTCTAACTCGTTAATTGTAGCGGCCAAAGCCGTTTCAAACAACTGGTGTTCGTCCATAGCTATCTTGCAATGTTTACTAATGACTTCGACGTCACAGCGCTGTCGTCATCTGTTTAGCTCGCCTCTGGCCCGCCTATATCAGATTACCCGATGTGATTGGTGCAGCTCAGATATTTAATGAGCCTATTTAATGAGCATCATTACTCGACACCAGAGTAACTCGCTGAGCAAATTCAACTTGTGCTCTCGCGAGAACTCTGGATTACCAGGGTACAAGAAGACGGAAGTGACAGAATTTTTGAAAAGGCCACCGCGAAACAACAAGCAGCTGTACGGGTCTGGTGGACAACGAAGATGGAGGCTGGTCGAAATGTGGAAACAACACGACTGCTTGTCTTTCATCATATAATATCTACAGCAAGTTTCCGTGACACAGCATCCATTTTATTTACATCCGTTTCCCTGTGAGATCATGTGAGGTGCTAAATCTGGCATGATTATCTTAAGAATATATTGTAGTGTGTGATGTGCCTTGCATGATTTTCAAATTTTGTAGTGTGTGCAGGTTTGAGATTTGATCCTCCATATGTGCGTGATGCAACCAGATTTCACAATCCATTAAGATTTAAAAACTCTTGTAGTCTGTGCCCAGCTTTAAGGTAAAAATCACTATGATAAGGAAAGGCCTTCAAGTTAAACCAGAATATCATAGAGACTCATTTGGGATTGGGATTCTTTTGGCATGGGCCAGAAATCATCTAGAAACAAACAAGCAATGTTATAGCAAGTACCAAGAGCACACTCCGAAGTATGAAGAGTATTAATGCCCTTCAGCAGAGTAATACAAGCTGCCAAATGAAGGCGTGTGTTACACATGCGGGCAGCATTTCCTTAACACTTCAATAAATCTGTGTGTGTGTGTGTGTGTGTGTGTGTGTGTGTGTGTGTGTGTGTGTGTGTAAGTCTCAAGTTACACACCCCCCGTTGCAGAACTCTCTGGAATGCACCATTTAGGAACGGTTACAAGAAATTTCTGCTGCTCAATTTCCTGCAGGAAAAGCTCTTTACCAAATATTTAACTGAAAGGCAGATCAATTCGCTACAGCTGTTCTAGGGAACATCACTACACATCCGTCAGCTGTAAGTGGACATCAATATATCTTTAGCTCTGCCTGTAAATGGGCTGTAATTGGTGCCTTAATTACTACAAACAATTTAGCATGTTGGAATTACTTTAATTGTGAATTAGTTTCCTATTTGGGCATACAGAACTTGACTGTAATCAAATCTCGAATGCCTATTTGCTTTTATATGACTACATAACAAAAATATTAAGGACACAAATGAAAATTTGTGAATGTTTCAATTTGTCATTGAATGTTTCAATTTGTCATTGAAACATTTAGTTGCCATCCTTCTATACAGAAAAATCTCTAAGGTTAAAAGAGTCCTAAAGCTGGAATGCCGTATTGACTAATCAGCTACTGAGAGTGTGCGTGCAGTAAAAATTACAAATACGTGCAGGAGATGAAAGCCAGAGTGGGTTTTCCTGTTGTCATAATGGGGCGTATCAGACGTGATTCGGATATGAATGAGGGGAAATCTGACAAACACTGCAGCAGAACAGAGAGAGAGAGAGAGAGAGAGAGAGAGAGAGAGAGAGAGAGAGAGAGAGAGAGAGAGAGAGAGAGAGAGAGAGAGAGAGAGAGAGAGAGAGAGAGAGAGAGAGAGAGAGAGAGAGAGAGAGAGAGAGAGAGAGAGAGAGAGAGAGAGAGATGGTGCTGCTTTGACCAGAGCAAGTCATAGACATGGATAGACTACTATAAAAAATACTTATTGCAAATTAATCCATTTCTAGACAAACTAGACAGTGATTCTCACAATCTACCAAAAAAACAGTGGTCCATGGACATTAACATGTGGCTAAGAATCGGGTTTTCCTGACATTTATATGAACCTGATTTCAATGCAGTATAAATACATAAAGCAAAGCCTGTGAACCCTTTATCTGATATACAACATTATAAATACAATATAGGTAGATCTAAATCCAGTTGATCACTTACATCAATGTTATACCTCATCATATCGCCCAGCCCTAAAACTTAGTAAAGTACCAAGGCTTTATAGACATAACATTATGACTTTCTGCAAAGCTGCTTTGAAAGAGCAATACAAATAAATTTGACATGACTTGACGCTTGGCCATATTTAATTGATGAGTTGTCAATACAATATATAACCTAGGGTATGATTTTACCCCAAAAATCTATATATCTGACACAAAATTGTAACTGCCAATCCACGTTTCGCTGCCTAGCCTAGTTTTTTCTGGGAATTGCACTGATCCATTTGCTTCTCTTTTCTGTAGCATTTGGCAGTCTGTAAAAAGAGAGCTCTGATTTCTTGTTGAATCTATTTGTACAGTCATTCACACAGCTCTATACCATTTTAGATGTGTTTTGTGTGTTTTTCACAGTATACAAGCTGAACACCAACTCCCGCCTCCTGTGACATCATGTGCATCTATACTGGAGCCCTATTCCTGTAAACCTCTCTACTTCACGGCTACTGATAATTATTTTATAATTATTATTATTTTGCAAATATCTTGTATGATTTGTAACTCCACAAACCTTTATGGCAATCTTCTTCAGTAACCAAACACCAGCCCACAGCTGATCAACCGCCACAGAGCACGCTGCACTGCCAGCTGGGAGTTTTCCTGCCCCGGGAGCGTGCGTTAAAGATTCCCAGCAATTCGCAGAGTGCAAGGTCAGACACAGGCCACTGAAGATAACACCTCACTCTCATGACAGACACAGTAGATACAGAACTGAAGTTCTGAGAATCTCCTACCTATTACTATGAAGCATAAACCTCAAATCACAGTGAGTTTGCTGCTACGACCTACATCTACTGACTGGCCAACAAAAATGCAACATGAAAAAGCATATTGATCAACGCGACATGATGCTAAAACTTAAAACTACTGACTTCAAGCTCCATTTGTAAAATTGGCCTCTTTCGCCTATTCTCCTCTTTCACTCCATATTCTCCTTTTTCGCTTCCTCCTTTTTTCAGTGCACATAAAAACCACAATTGCCAAAGTGCGATTCATCTTACTCTATTTGTTTACCACTAGCGCATGCTAATGACGTTTTATTCTTCTATACTAACTTGCGTTGTAGACTACGATTCAGTAGGTGTCATCATCATACAGTCTACATACATGTTGTACCCAAGTTTTTTAGATCCATGTTGTACAGTGTGATTTATAATGATCTTATAGGATTGCAGAGATCTGTAGCAGGCATCAGAGAAAAGCCTTAAATAAACAAATGCAGTGAATGTGGATCACAGACCAGTTAAACTCACCTCTGCTGCTATTGTCTTCATCCTGAAAGAGAGAGAAGATAAAAGAGTGTTAATACTCAGATGTTTCAAAAACGTTCATGAAATCAAAAGCTGTGTGGGATCGAAATCATGTTCCATTTGAAGTGTAATCCAAGCTACACCTAAAACCTAGTTAAGCATTCCAGAAAACTTTACATTAATAACAAATGAATACCAATAAAGAATAATAATAATAAAAAAACAGATTATAATACTGAAATACTGTTTGGGGTCAGTGAGACAGAAAAATAGATCTCATTCCTATGTTTGTGTCAAGTTTTGATGTCATATATTTGCCTGACATAGGGATTAATGTGAATCACATGTTTGCTGACAGTAATCTGTAAGGAAGCATTATCTGAAAACAGTTGATGGTACTAGCATTATCTGACGGCTGGTGATGGTGGGACAACAGAGCTTTAATCTCTTTATGGATGAGGGGCCACTAGGCTGATGTCACTCAGAAATAAAACAGGAATGAACATTGGACGGTGTGTTAAAACAACCAGTACAACTTGCTGACATGTATTTTGTCTCATGTAATCACTCAATCAGTGTTTCAACCGCAGAAACATTTGAATAAAACAGTTTGTAAACAATATCACATAACGTTGCATTTACTTCAGGAAAGACATTCAGCGATCATAAACTCACTAGTAGTTAGCTAGAAAAAATGCTCTACGGAGGAGCATTTTCTAAATATACCCACTACATTACATATTCGTAATATTTTTACTCAAGCTTCATTATTTGATGCATGTTTGAATAAATCTGTCATGAAAACAAGTTATTACAGTCCTTTTTTAAATATCAAAACCCTGACTGTATATATAATCAGGGTTGTGATCATTTTCAGTGTGTTTTAAGTTCAGTGCCTGTTTGCCCGTGTGACCCAGTTTCCCAGTGTGAGCCAGTTTGTCCCCTTGATTGTATATCCCACTCACCTGTTGCCCATTAACCCATTTAATCCCAAATTTTTCTCAGACACAAAAATATCCAAATCATGTGTCATTAGTATCCCTTTGAAACAATCAATCATAATTTTTTAAAATTTTCATGGAAAAATGTGTGAAAAAGTGTGTTTTATGATCGGTCACAATTGTGACCGGTGGGATACTGTGTTGTATCAACCATTGGACAGACTGAATATAGGTCTATTTGACCTGTGCAGTGTGTTTGTGTGTGTGTGTGTGTGTGTGTGTGTGTGTGTGTTTTTGTGTGTGTGTGTGTGTGTGTGTGTGTGTTTGGGTGTGTGTTTTTGTGTGTGTGTGTGTGTGTGTGTGTGCGTGCGTGCATAAGAGTGTATAAAATCCTTAAGATACTATCTTGAGGCCACAAGATACTATCTTGAGGCCACGGGATAGTATCTTGAGGCCACGGGATAGTATCTTGAGGCCACGGGATGGTATCTTGAGGTCACGAAATGGTATCTTGAGGCCACGGGATACTATCTTGAGGCCACGGGATAGTATCTTGAGGCCACGGGATACTATCTAGAGGCCACGGGATAGTATCTCGAGGCCACGGAATAGTGTCTCGAGGCCACGGGATAGTGTCTCGAGGCCACGGGATAGTGTCTGGAGGCCTCGGGATAGTATCTTGAGGTCACGGGATAGTATCTGGAGGCCACGGGATACCATCTCGAGGCCACGGGATAGTATCTCGAGGCCACGGGATAGTATCTCGAGGCCACGGGTTAGTGTCTGGAGGCCACGGGATAGTGTCTCGAGGCCACGGGATAGTGTCTGGAGGCCTCGGGATAGTATCTTGAGGTCACGGGATAGTATCTGGAGGCCACGGAATACCATCTCGAGGCCACGGGATAGTGTCTGGAGGCCACGGGATAGTGTCTGGAGGCCACGGGATAGTGTCTGGAGGCCACGGGATAGTGTCTCGAGGCCTCGGGATAGTGTGTGGAGGCCACGGGATAGTGTCTCGAGGCCACGGGATAGTGTCTGGAGGCCTCGGGATAGTGTCTGGAGGCCACGGGATAGTGTCTGGAGGCCACGGGATAGTGTCTGGAGGCCACGGGATAGTGTCTCGAGGCCTCGGGATAGTGTCTGGAGGCCACGGGATAGTGTCTCGAGGCCACGGGATAGTGTCTGGAGGCCTCGGGATAGTATCTTGAGGTCACGGGATAGTATCTGGAGGCCACAGGATACCATCTCGAGGCCACGGGATAGTATCTCGAGGCCACTGGATAATGTCTGGAGGCCACGGGATAGTGTCTGGAGGCCACGGGATAGTGTCTGGAGGCCACGGGATAGTGTCTCGAGGCCACGGGATAGTGTCTGGAGGCCTCGGGATAGTATCTTGAGGTCACGGGATAGTATCTGGAGGCCACGGGATACCATCTAGAGGCCACGGGATAGTATCTCGAGGCCACGGGATAATGTCTGGAGGCCACGGGATAGTGTCTGGAGGCCACGGGATAGTGTCTCGAGGCCACTGGATAGTGTCTCGAGGCCACGGGATAGTGTCTGGAGGCCCCGGGATAGTGTCTTGAGGTCACGGGATAGTATCTGGAGGCCACGGGATACCATCTCGAGGCCACGGGATAGTATCTCGAGGCCACGGGATAGTGTCTGGAGGCCACGGGATAGTGTCTGGAGGCCTCGGGATAGTGTCTGGAGGCCTCGGGATAGTGTCTCGAGGCCACGGGATAGTGTCTCGAGGCCACGGGATAGTGTCTGGAGGCCTAGGGATAGTGTCTGGAGGCCTCGGGATAGTGTCTCGAGGCCACGGGATAGTGTCTGGAGGCCTTGGGATAGTGTCTGGAGGCCTCGGGATAGTGTCTCGAGGCCACGGGATAGTGTCTCGAGGCCACGGGATAGTGTCTGGAGGCCACGGGATAGTGTCTCGAGGCCACGGGATAGTGTCTCGAGGCCTCGGGATAGTGTCTCGAGGCCACGGGATAGTGTCTCGAGGCCACCGGATAGTGTCTCGAGGCCTCGGTATAGTGTCTCGAGGCCAAGGGATAGTGTCTCGAGGCCAAGGAATAGTGTCTGGAGGCCACGGGATAGTGTCTGGAGGCCACGGGATAGTGTCTCGAGGTCACGGGATAGTGTCTGGAGGCCACGGGATAGTGTCTCGAGGCCACGGGATAGGATCTTGGCCATTTAGGACATTTTGATGGGGTTTTTTTTCAGATTTTCTTCCTAGACCACTTGTGCGTGTGTGTGTGTGTGTGTGTGTGTGTGTGTGTGTAAAGTTAGGTAGAATTAGTTAGCTAGCTAGTCTGTGTGTGTGTGTGTGTGTTTGTGTGTTTGTGTGGAAAGTTGCAGTAGGTAGGAAGTTAGGTAGCAGCACAATTAGCTAGCAGAATTAGCTAGCTAGCTAGTCTTCCTTGGGTCCGTGTGTGTGTGTGTGTTTCTGTGTGTGTGTTTCTGTGTGTGTGTCTGTGTGTAAAATTAGGTAGAAAGTTAGGTAGCAGCAGAAAGTAAGGTAGAACAGTTAGCCTATGTGTATTACATGTAGATACAATGGGTTATCCCACCGGTCACTATTGTTGCCGTTGACATGTTTGTGAGTGCTATGACCACATTAAATAAAGTTGAGTAATTGCAAATGCATATATCAATACTAGACACCTTAAACATGATGTGTACCAAAAATCTATGTCCTATCTTTATTTTAACATACTTTAATAACCTTTTCTTTGGGAGCTTTCTTGCTGCCATCCTCTTCTCTTGGCGCAAACAGGAAGTAAACAGCTCTGGTCATGTGACAATTTACAGTAAACATGCGACACTGCACATATTTCATTGAGACCCTTTATTATTTCAATATCTGCTGGAAATGCATTGATAGATCATTCAGTAACATTTTTATAGCCTTAGAAATGAAACATTTTTTTACGGTCACTATTGTGACCGGTGGGATTAAATGGGTTAATTAGCTTCAGTTCATTGTCATCAATGTAAATGTGCATTTTGTCTATTTCCCTGAGCTCTCCTGTGATATATTTGGATTAAAGACTATTTTGTTTGAATCTTCGTCATTGTGTCCTGTTATAGCAGCCACCTGTGACACACACACACACACACACACACATATATATATATATATATATATATATATATATATATATATATATATATATATATATATATATATATATATATATATATATATATATATATATATATATTCAACAACAAACTGGAATAGAACCAATTATATAATTAAGAAGTTGATATAAAAACTACAATTTAAATGTTTACAACTCAGTTTATGTTTTATACGTGTAGATTATTAAATTTTAAAATTTGGGGGGGGGGGGGGGTTAGCTAAATGAAACGTTAATTTTGGTTTCAGTGTGTCGGTAAAAAACCTAGTTTTAGTGCATCACTACAACTAACTGTCACAGTTATGCTCAGATATGGTTTTGATTTCTATCAGTCTGTTTAGACTGTTTTGATTAGTTGATAGTTTTGATTTCTATCAGTCTGTTTAGACTGTTTTGATTAGTTGATAGTTTTGATTTCTATCAGTCTGTTTTTCATGCATACCGGTAATCATTTGTTCATCACAGCTGTTCATCATTTAGTTCATCACCATGTGTATTTAAATTCCTCACCTTCACTCATTCTTTGTCCAGTATTGTTTGTGCATGGCACACTGTTTCGAGTGCTTGGCTTATATTTAATAAAGACTGTCGTTATTTATACCTTCTTCTTCGTCCTTGGACTTAAACTGTTACACCAACAAAATCCCAAAATGTGGCATAGACTTTATAAAAGGCTTGACAGTAGCTGACGGTGAAGGATAGGATCCCAAAAAAATTTGACTGACTGACACTGGAACGGCACTTTTGAGAAAGGTCAGCTATAACACTGCAGTGAAATATGCTGAAATACACAATTTATTTCTACAACCCACAGTTCAGTATACTGAGAATTGACAGCGCCGAAAAACACAAGGTGATGTGAGGCCTGTAGATGTAGATGGAGAAAATAGACTCTGAAGCTGAATTACGTTTAGGAAACAAACTGACAAAACCAATCGACCCAATGATCTGGGTCACTCTTATGCGTGTGTTTGCTGTGAACTGACCTTGAGAGAAGACTGCACAGCTGACTCCGGCGGGTACACGATGAAGTGACGGAGTGTGAAACCAAAGCCATGAGAGGTGCGGCGTAGGTGCAATGTTTTAGGCCCTGGCCATGAGAAGGGCTCCTCTTCAGCAGCCGGAGACAAAGCTGATGCCTCGCTGCGCTCACAACCATCCTTCTGTTTGGCCTGAGAAAGAGAACAAAATGCTAATAATTAGTCATTCGGATACTTTTATGCAATGGCAGTACATTAATGAAACAATCTACATAGAGGAAATGATGGTTATTTTTTTGGCTCAAGGGCCTTACATTCATCCTATAGCTCTACACTCAATTATTGCAGCTACCAGATCAGATATTTAACCACTCAGTAACAAAAATATGATGATACTAAAATTTTATCCTGCAGGATAAGAGTCACAAAAAAGGAGAACAAACTTTTGAGTAATTTGACATTTGAGTTCAAAGCTTATAGTGTCCCTTGTGACAATGTCCCCATGTGATAACGGTCATTAAGAGCACTTCTGTTTACCTCATTTATAAATGGTTCTGTCATTTATTTTTCCACATGTGCAGTATAATACCGTTGTCAATTCAAGAAAGGTTTAAAAGAGTTGGATCTCTAAAGGGTCTTAATGGAGTTTCACCCAAAACTGACATGGTACTCATTGAGAGTGAAAAAGAACTTCTTTGAAGAAGCTCATCATTACACAAAGCACTCTCTGTCCCAGTGCAGCAGAAAAACATTTGCCTTTTTAACCTGCCACATCAGCACTCACACACAGACTCTTGGTGTTCCAACTGATTTTAATAGGCACTGAACTGTGTTATGATCAGGATATGCAGATAAAATGGTTCTTATGAGCAGACCATGAGACCCAGGACACAATCTACCATTGAGGAAGTTCATCAAAGTTCACTGAAGCTGAAGCGGCACTAGCGTCAACACAGAACTGCAAAAATAATGACTGTTCTAACTGGTCAAAGTATTTACAACTGAAAAGTACTGATGAAAACATTTAAATGCATTTTGTTTTTTGTGTGCCTAATATCTGTATGCATTATCAAAGTCCCTTTAAGAGAAGTCATTTCACTTGGCGGCCATCTTTGAAATCCCTCTTGGGCATGCAAGTGCAGCTCTATCTCTTTAAATGGGGAAACATCAAATTCTCCAAAACTGTTCGCCAAGCTTATGATTAATGTCATATTTGAAATCACCAATGAAATCTGATAACAAATGTCTCATAAATTGTGTTTCTAAACGCTTGAATCACGTCTGACTGTTTCTATAGGAACCGGAGCTTCTAACGGCAATCGGTGATTGGCTCTTATTTAGAAGGCAGGACTTATTCTTCCCCATTCAAAACCATACGAGTGACCCGTCTTGTGTTATTCTATAGTCTTTGTCATTATGTATTTTTATGTTAATTATATTACTGCATCATTAGCTTAACAGCATGCTGTGTTTTACATTAGGCATGTTGTTAGACGTAAATGTTGCCTTTGAAAGCAGCTGTCTATTCATGGCAGGTTCACACAGAAAACATTTTTGCTGTTAAAAACATGAAACACAGGCAGTAAGCGAACGTGATTGGGCTAGTTTTGGCCATGATTGGGTGGGTTTTAAATATCAATTGGGCTATTCAAAAGCAATTGGTCTGGTTTTGTTACACAACCCCAGACACAAGTCAGTGCAATGGGAAAAAATCCTGCAAGCTATGGAGATGCATTTTTTAAAAGCTTAACTTCTTTTAACTTGAGCACCTGTGCCAGGTTGCATAAAGCGCCTTAAGTGTAATTTTCCCTTAAGTTCGCCCTTATGTTTCCCTTAAACCTAAGGGTGTTGCAGAAAAAAACCCTTAAGTGTTACTTAAGGGTTTCTTTAAGCGAAACGTCATAAACACTTAGAATTTCCCTTAAATGCTTTTTTTTCACTTAAGTAATCCCTTAAAAAGCGTTAAGTGTTGCATAAAACCCCTTAACGGTCATTTCCCTAAGTATAACTTAAGGTTTGGAAATCGTAACCTTAAGAGTAAAGCAGACAAAAATAAGACGACATGGCTGAATTTATGGAACCAGCTGAAGATCATTATGTGCCAAGAAGAATTTTTAGGGATAGGGAGAACCCTTTGGACCATCTTAGCGATGAAAAATTGTTGCAAGAATACCGATTTGATCGACGCGCAATATTCGACATCGCTTACAAACTAGATGGCGACCTTGATCATGTCACACATAGCAACCACTCTTTACCTGCGGTGTTACAACTGCTTATAGCACTGCGTTTTTTGCAACTGGAAGTTTTCAGACGTAGTGGGAGATGTTTTCCACGTGCATAAATCGTCTGTCAGCAGAGTGGTTCACTGGGTTGCGGGGGCTCTTTCCCGTCATTTAAACGCAAAGGTCAAGTTTCCATCCCGTCATGACCAGGAGGTCATTCAAACCAATTTTTTTTCGGAAAGCAGGTTTTCCTCGCATATGTGGTGTTATTGATGGCACACATATCAGAATACAGGCGCCCCAAACACACGAAGACCAGTGCGTAAACAGAAAAGTTTTGCATATCTATGGCAACAACAGACTTTTATAACGTGAATCCAGGATCGCTGTCGTGAAACACTTAAATGTTTCCCTTACCTAAGAGAACCGTTTAAGAGATTATACTGTATGCAACACCCTTAAGTTATTCTCTTAGGTAAGGGGAAATCGCCCCTTAACCCTCTGGGGTCTGGGCTGTTTTTGGGGTCCTTGAGATGTTCTGACATGCCCTGACATTTGTGCTTTTTTCAGTTGCTTATAAACATATTAATGGCAAAAAAAAATTACACACTATTTAGCACAAACAGGGCTACCATAATATGTGAGCAACAAGAATGTACATGTCTGCATTTTTGAGAGAATAATGTTTATGCATGGTTATTGAAAAAACTAAAAACTAAAGTTTCTGAAATAAGGCCATAAAACACATTCTAAATATGTGCCAATAAGACTTTTGTCTAATGGATGTCATCACCTAGTGTTTTTTCTTCAAAATGATGTGAAAATCACCCTGCCTTATCATTCACATAACACAATACATTGATTTGAATTTTGCAAAGCACTTTCTGTTTGGAAAGGCAATATGCGGAGTGGGCGTCAACGATCATGCATATTTAGTGGTTCACACCTGAAGAGACAATGGGGCCTGCATACTTAATGACCCTTTCATTCAGGTGAGTCACTGAGCCACAAGAATGCAAGAGCAACAGTTGGAAGCAACTCAATTCTTTTTTATTTTTCCACATATTGTGCTTGCAATTTGGCCTATAATATCCAAGGAAAACATGTCTAGTAATTGTGCAGTTAATTCTCATACTGTATTTTCAGTTTTGGAATATTTATCCTCTCCCCAAATTTGTCACTAATAAAACACAATAAAATTATTTAAAGAAAAGGCTTATATTTACCTTTTAATAGTTTGTTTACATCTACCTTGTAAATATATTTTTTTATTAAAAAGGTTACAATTACAACAATTCAAGTGTAATCTTTCTTTGTAAAAACTAAAGTATACATTTTATCATACATATTTCAAAGGTAAGGATTTGATTGATTATTTGATAACTTTATTTTTGACAAAACATACTATATTTAATATGAGCAAATATTGGCAAACAAAAGCTTATTTGAGGTGGCAGATATTTTACAGTAAAAATGTATAATCTATCCAAAACTAATCAACGAAATGTTGTCTTTCATATGTATCATACTTAAGGGAAAAACTTAAGGTGCTTTATGCAACCGGGCACTTGTTTTTAGAATGCCATGCAATATGCAAGATGCTGCAAAAGATGCAAGCGCGATGGTTAATGATATACGTCTCACACATTTGCTATGAAAATCAATGGAAAAGTAGCACAGTGAAATGGAAAAATGTGTGAATGGCCCCGCCTTAGACATTAAACAGCAAGGCATCTCGCTAGGTTCTGGAACAGAGCTTTTCTGTTTCCAAACAGTCATGCATACGCTATCTGAAAACAATGGGTTTCTCTTAAGGGCAGAAGGCATTGCAACAGAGTATCCTGTGAGTGTTTATAAAGCATCGCTGACATGATTTTACACATCTCAAATATCTGCCACTACAATGAATGAAGGTCACACAGAAAATGCTGGGACTCAACTGAGACATTTCTTTCCACATGACCAATGACCAACACATATGTACATGCACGTCACAACACCAGTAATGTTCTTCTGGCGGGGGGAGGTGGTAATTCACATTAGCATCTGGGCCGGTGACGTCAGTCCGTCCCCCCGTATCCTCGGAGGAAACGTGTGACATTTACATTATGAAATAATGGCAGTAGACTCTCATTCCTCCACAGGGTGTGTGACTGTGGTAGACTCTGACAACACCACATTGACTCCGGGTCACTCTGACTGCCAAACAGACCAGACTGTGGTTTAGCATTGCAGGAGATGGATGTATTATAAGGGAATGGATGTATTTTAGCTTGTGGCTGGGCTCAGGTACAGACAGCTGTGGATGTCTCTAGAGTCTGGGCTGGGCTTTTACACAACTGAGCCTGAACATGACATCACCAGAGGGAATTAAATTACGTACATTTAATGTTGGACACAGTCCACTGCAAACTCTTACAAAGAAATGAGGTGCGTTTGGAAAGGCATACTACTAGTCCCATACTATTTGTGTGTAGTATGCAGGATGCATCCTGTGAATAGGATGTCAATTTTTTTATGATTTTTAACCTGTTAAGCTGCAACCCCACTTTTGAAAAATCCCCAGAAATGACATACCCAAACTGAAACAGATACAGTTCATGAACCCTTTGTACTAAAAGCACAAGTATGATCTCATTTGAAAGCTGACACCTGGCAGTTTATTGTAAATGTAGAATTAATTATTGTCATAATGACAAAAATTGTTATAAATAGCTTCAAAGTTTTGTAAAGTTATTAGAAATAATTTTTTATGAAATATCCTCATGAAAATAAAATTGAAGTTGGCACTGGAGCAATCTAGAAATGCACTACAGCTAATGCCACATGTCTAAACATTTTATGTTTAAAATCTTAAGATAATAAGTCCAAAACTCTGTATTTAGTGAAATGTTTTTCAAAACCATGTCATGTGACTTTATTTTGATTTGGCTAAAATGCTACTGATGTTTATTGTCATCTTCTAACCATCTATCCAGTATATTGTCTTTATTGTTTTGTGGTGCAAACGAGCCCCATTCAGTCTCAGTCTCCCCCTGCACACATTCACATCTCTCCAGCCTGGTTATGGCTGTAAATATGCATTTCTTTTGTCTGCATTATAGTTACTAACGACTGGCTATTCACAGGCTATTCATATGGTTTCAGTCACTAATTTCTTTTCTCAAAGTTCACCCTTACATTTTAAACTGTATCAAATGCATTTCTTGAATAAAGAAACATTTCAGTAAGCATTCAAAAAAATAATAAAAATATAACTTCTAGGTGGCAGGTGCACCTAGGGCTAGCTAGCATGTTAGCTTAGCACACCATCAATACACGACAATATATGAGATTAAAACCATGTTTGTGCTTATAAACTTACTTTATAAAGCAAATCGAGTATTTTAAATAATTTTCTGTGATCTAATTTGGCTTCAGATAAAAAATCAGACAGAAAATATACTATTGGATAGTGTTCTGCACAACGATTCTATATAGATTAGCATTACATTATAAATATAATCTATTATTATGGAAATACCTGGCATGGATTGAAAAACACAGGTAACTCAAATATCATAGCAAACATGTTTATTGTCTTCAAAATGTCTGTATCTGCATGTTACAGCCATAGTTACAGCGCGATCTCTTGTTAGCTGTGTGTGTGTTCGAGGCTTCCTGGATTGTCACATGATTATGGCACTTCTTCATGTTCTAATACTGTGCACAGGGCGGCGAGGGCGCCCTCAGGCTATTGGTATGAATTGAAAACACATTAACAGAGTATGCAAACGCTCATAATGATTACATCGACGCATTTGGGTATAAATTCAATAAATATTATTCCTGTCTATAGAAATCTGATGTAAACATATGAGAATATATCAATATTTCTCCAAATCTGCACATTTTTGAGCTAAAGCCTAGAAGGACGTTGTTTTGTGTATCGCTGTCATGACGACGGCACGGGAGTTTTTTTATGAATGAAAGGGGCTGACGCGCATAATTCATATTAAAGGTATCGACTCATTTTTTCATTTCATAACTCCTGACACAAATTAAGAAATAACTGTCGCTATAAGTTTCTCAGAATACAATAGTGGTCAAATTCTGAAACTTGAGTCTTTTATCTTTTTAATGATGTATAGTTTGTCAAGGTATAACATTAAATCTGATAGTAACTTTGAACTATATATAAATAAAACCGCTTCAGTGCGCCCGCGCTCTGGCAACGGTTAACAGGTTAAAGTCCCCCTGTGGAGAAAATCAAGTTTTTAATGTTGTCTATATTTCTTGACATTTTCTTGTTAGGGTTCTGTGGTTTTGTGACAGAGCCCTGACACTCCTGTTTTGTCTTTTCTGCGTCTGAGTGCACGGTTACGAGCTTGCTCGAGGGGCATGGTGTTTGGATCCCGGCACTTCGGTCTAGTTTGGCTTCGGTTCTGTGTCGAGATTCAGACACTCATGCTTTCGGCACTTATTTCTGTTGTGAGTGCACAGGATGAGCCTTAGCTCGTTCTTGTGCGCTCTGTCTTGTCACGTGAGCGTGCGGTTTCAAGTTCGCTCGGGCCGTACACTCTTCTGTCTGCCTGTGTTGTTGTGTACTGTGTATGTCACGTTTTGTCTTGTGCTGTGCAGCACACAGCTTTTATTTTGTGTTTTACACTAGTTGTGTGCTTCCATGTTTTGTGTGAACAAGTGGCTTATGAGTGTTCTCATTAGCTGCGTTTTCCTGTCTCGTTTTGTGTGAGCACATGGCTGGTGATTTGTTTTAGTGGCCATGTGCTTGTGTTCTAGTCCCATTTGTTGTGAGCACATGGCTTGTCATGTATGTTTCCTTGTGCCATGTGCTCTCTTGTCGATTGTCTAACCCCGCCATCTTGTTACCTGATTATTGCTTCATTTGCCCCACCTGTATTCCCTTCATTACCTGCCTTGTTTGCTCCCTATTTATTCTCCCTGTGTTTTCAGTCCTGTGCTGGATCGCTGTTTAATGTTACCTCGTGTCAAGTCAAAGCCAAGTCTCGTTTCTTGTTTTCCCCCTCGGGGTAGTTTGTGTTTTTGTCTTGTTTTTTATTAAATAAAAAGCCTATCAACTCTGCAGTCCTCGCTCCTTTCACCACCCCCACACCTGACGTTTTCTAATGTGCTTTAAGACAAACCATGGGCAAATTCATAAGTCAACACCATTGTTGAGTATTTTCTCTTTAAAACTGCGGTGAAACAGCACGGTTTAAAATCGCTGGTGTTTCTGACGTCACAAACTACCTTGTAACCAATCAGGTCAACGTGCCGGTGGGATTTAGCATATCATTAACAGCAAACTAGCAGGGGAGTCTGGAGAGATGCCAGGTTATCCTGGTATGTTTTTCTGTTGATATGAAAAATCAGGTAGATTTAGCAATATAATGGCTGTATGATGTATATTATGAATGTATGATGAACTATGTGCCTTTCTCCACTGACGTTATAAGTTGTTCAAAGCGTTTCTGATGATTGTTAGAAGGCAGCTGTCTGACTCTGAGATGCAAATGGGAACAAATGGGAGCTGTTTGATAACATAGTCAAGCAAAAGGCTAATCATATTAATAACCGTTATGTGTCCGATGCTGTAAAGACAGAGCCATACCATTGTGCAAACTTTACTACAGTAAGCTGGCCGAGTGAATCTCTGAACTGGCGTGAGTGAGTGGAGCCGGGGATTATTAGCATATTCATGAATCCGCGTATACTAAATGAAGCAAGGGTGTAGAGTTCCATTCAAGCTATTTATAGGCATGAAAAAAAATTCAGAGGAAAAAAACATTTAAATGTGTCATTTTGGTGATTAAATATGAGTTTTAAGGAATACAATTATTGACTACAGGGGGACCTTTACAATTTCTTCTTTTCAATTATTTCGCCACCCTGCCAAACAGTGAGACAGATATCTGGATTAAAAATGCTAAATGACTATATTATAAGTAAAATAAACAGACACAACTTTCTATATTAAAAATACAACGTAGTTAGCTCAAGAAACAATATTATTGCTGCATAATACTGCTGATACTTGGTGAAATTAAAGGTAGCCTACATCTCTGTGTCTCATCACCCCTACATGAAATATGACATTTGTTACTGTGTTTTTATAGTTATTATTGTAAAATGTAAAAATGATGAGAAATAAGCTCAATTTCAGAACATTCTGGCATCATTCCATATAATCTAACTGCTGTGTGAAGGATTCTCTTTCCTGTCTTTGCTCTGCTTCATATGCTAATGCTACCTTGACTCATACACGTGGTTTTCCAACAACACCCACTATAACATCACAACTTTCCTCTGCCTTTCATTTTTCATTTCCCTACCATTAGCCAGTCATAGCCTTTGTGGTGGGCACACAACCCTGTTTCCAATGCTAAATTTAACCTGTTAAATTATACAGCTGGAAAAAGCTCTCAACTGAATGGCGGAAAGTCCAGGAAATGTGAATGACTGCCCTGTGTGAGAGCCCTTTGCACCAGAAACAGCATCATACAAACCATCCAGTCCATCAAACAACATGAATAATACACACAATCCCATTGGTCATTAGTCAAATTCAAGAACTAGTTACATAACAATCACATTTCACTACCAAGTACATTTGTTTTTTAAAATGCACCAATTACTTTAAACTTTAAGAAGGAGTGGTGTGTGTTTAATGGTTTTCAGAAACTTGGTTTGAAATCACATTCATGTGTTCTATTGCCAGAAAAGTTGACATACTGTTCAAAGCTGCTAATTCCCTAAATAAATGTATTTATCAGCCCATGATCCAATCTACTGCATCTTTTTTTTTTGTCTAGAAAACAATAGGATTAAATTGAGACTTTTGCCAAAAAGTTTTTTGTTGTTGAGAAAAAGACCACAGCAATCTGACATTCATAGGATATCTCAACAAGGTCTGAAAATCATATTTGGCAAGATACCGAAATCTAATCTCACAATGAACCCAAGCTTTTCTCATCAAATTCTTCAAAGACCAAATTATTTGAGGTATACTATCCACATTCATTGTATAGCTTTATTCATCTACTGTCAACAACTGTCTCTATTTTATTTTCTCTAATGTAAGGAGAAACATCTGAGACAAAGCTAATAGTTAAATTAAAAAATAAATAAATCCATTTTATGGAAGTTTCCTCAGCTATAATAGAGCAACCTCTAAGCAATAACATTTTCTTGCTAAATGCTGTCATGACGAAATACACAAATATTCATGTGTGTCCTGTAGTTATGGCAAGCGTGAGTCACTTGAGCCACAGCGGAGCTCACTGTGAACACATAAATGTCTCTCTTTCTTGAACACACACTTTTCCAAAGATAAAAACACAGAAACAACTCAATCACAACTGTGTTATCTAGATGAAACCATCATCCACAGGGTTTGGGTTTAAAAACGTGAGCAAGTACCTAGTCAAAAGTCTGTTCAATCCCAAGGTTCCTCTTTTGGGACCGTTGCTTACATAGGAACAATAACTGAAACGTGAAACCAGGGCACGTACACACACAGTTGTCTTGCTGTGAAAAATATGTTACATGTTGGCTCAATGTAGGAGACCTAACCAACCACCCTGGATGTGAATGATGAACAAAGCATTCCTAAGAGCCATCTCCTTGCCCCCCTCAGCCCTGCGTAACTCAATACACCGCTGGGAGCCTCTGTCTATGTGGAAGCCCTCCATCCCTTATATGCAGGACCAGACTGTAACTATGAACCCATCTTCTCCTTTTTAGTTCTGCTGCTCTAACCTACAGCAGATCCAGAGAACCTTACCCAAGCCCGCATGCAGTTCCTCGGAGTCGTCTTCTTCAATCTGCGCCAAGAGACATCCTTCTGGGCCTCCCGGAGCCCCAGTTCCACGTCCCCCCAGTATGCCCTGGCCAGGAGCTGGAACCAAAGGCAGGAAGTGTCCGATAAACAGCCGTCCACCCCTGTCAGACAATCCCAGGCACAGGTACACCCTGCCACATCCATTTGATCTGAGCCGTCCTTCCCGGGCAGAACGCAGCCGGTACACGCCCCATTCCTCTGAGTGAGCATGGCAAAGCCTGCTGGTCCTTGCTATTGCTGCTTTCCTCTGCTGATCTTCTGATGATGTGATTCTTTCTCGCTCTTCGCGGTC
Organism: Scardinius erythrophthalmus; assembly: GCF_964197995.2. Lineage (NCBI taxonomy): Eukaryota > Metazoa > Chordata > Actinopteri > Cypriniformes > Leuciscidae > Scardinius > Scardinius erythrophthalmus. The sequence goes on from NC_138242.1 coordinate 8,133,471, forward strand.
CCTCCCTCTCTCTCTCTTTCAGAGTGGGAAGGCACAGTGCACATGCATGAGATTTCCATTGAGACACGGAGCATGTCGGAGAGAGAGTGAAGCAGGGAAAGAGACCGTCAGAGTGCAACACATCTGCCTGCACTGGACGAGATGGCTTTCTCTTCTCACTTTACATGTCCCTTATTTGTTTGTTCTCCATTGCTCACTGCAAAGCTACTCTACTCCCCTTCTTAAACATCTCTTGAAGTAAGAGTTTCATGCACCATGTAGACATAAATTAAATCAAAACAATGCAAAGACCATTTACTCGTGATGTATGCTAAGGCTAGCAATGCATTACTGTTACTATTCCTCACAATGATGGTTAGTCATCTAAAAGGGCCTTAAAGGAATAGTTCACCCTAAAAGGAAAATGAAGTCATCATTTACGAGTTCACCCCGTTGTTGTTGTAATGCCATATGGTAGGGATAGGCAACGTCGGTCCTGGAGTGATACTGTCCTGCAGTGTTTAGCTCCAATCCTAATCAAACACACCTTAACAAGCTAATCAATGTCTTCAGGATCACTAAAGCTACAGTACTAGCAGGTGAGTTTTTTTCAGAGTTGGAGCTAAATTCTGCAGGACAGCGGCACTCCAGTCCCACTCGTTCTTGTCCATATAAAGGCAGTGAATCGTGACCAGCATCAGGCTTTTTTAAAAAAGATGCTAAATTATCACATAGCTAATGATCCCATGCAACTCGCGAGTACCCTTCTGACAACTAAAATGACAAATGGGACACCCCACGGTCTCATGGACTTAACAGACACGCACACGTGGCAGCCATTGTAAGTCCACAAGAATGACTTCTGACCTGTAATGCTGCCTGAATCATAATCATACACTGTTCGGTCATTGGCCAGAGAAAAACTGGCCCCCGACTGAGCCTGGGTTTATTAACTAAATTAACTTTAAATTACTTTTCTTTTTTCTTTTTTTAATTAAACATCACTGAACTTACTTAAGCTGGACTGTGACGCTATTTTCTTCTGGAAACAAACTTTTTTGCATTATTTTCCTGTTATTTCTGTAAAGCTGCTTTGAAACAATCTGTATTGTAAAAAGTGCTATATAAATAAATGTGACTTGACTTTACTTGACAAGACCGTAAGTGCATATGAAGTGTGCCATTTGAGACAGGGCCATAGAAGTAAATGTTATGACATTCTACGAAATCCCTTATATGGACAGAGTTATCCAGCTTTCGCTGCAGCTGAACAACATGCAGATAGAAACGTTTTGACTGTAAACGTGACAATAAACACACAATTGAGACAATATATGGTTAATCTGTATTCTTCAAGCTACCTCAGGAATTTTCATAAGAATTAACAATATGAATAATCTGTACTGACTTTATTATTGTAGAGAATACTATAAATTAATATATTTTTTGCATCATTCCATGATAAGACACCACATAAGATCACAGAAGGTGGTTATTTTATTAATGGCACAAATTGTTGTCTTTTGATGCTATGCTAAGATAACATGCTGTTGCCATGAGCGATAAATCCACCTAAGCTGGAATGGCTCTTCTTTGGAAGAGCATGTGATACAAACGCAAAGACTGTGAAGCTAGATGTTTATAATCAAAGAAATAAGGCATTTTTATTCACACTGTTTCAATCGTCTTAAGCTTATAAATAAAGCATGCCATGCCGCCATCATAAGTACAGCAGTTATCTCGAATATCACATTAGGATATCAAACCTGTAAGGGTCACTGGTTCCCAACCCTGAGTACAAATTTTGAATGTCTCTCATATCTGAAACCCATTTCAGGTTTTGGTGCAAACCCCATGGTGCTTTGTTTTATGCAATGTTCAGGGCATGAATGACACATTTTGTCACTGTTTCAGGCTCATGATTCAAGGTTGTTAAAGCAGGGGACAACAACCTGTGAGTTAATGCTGTTTTCAAATAAAACGGTAAAAAAATGACTTTTGTATTGCGTATTTGTCTTAATTTAAATGTTCTAGTTTAGCATATTCAATGAATACAAAGGTTTAGTTACTTTAACTTAAAATAGTAAGTGGAGTTCATGTGACAAGACAATTAATATTACAAGAGATTGTAAGTGAAATCAACTTGGAATTCAGTGTTTTGAACTTAAAATAATAAGTCCACCCTTTCATGCATTTAAGTTAAATGCACTCAAGTTTTCATAACCCATTACTTAAAGTTTGTAAGGCAACCGGTTTCCTAAAATTTTTTAATGGAATTCAACTTATCCGGGCTTACAGTGCATTTGTTTTGGGGTCTCTACTAATGAGCTGATAAGTTGAATCAGGTGTGTATGTTTAAGGAAACAAAGGCTGCATACGAAATGGGCACTATTTAAAAAGGTCAGCTATTATGTTGTGGAGTCCAAAACCACAATGGACCTGCCTACACACTGTGAGGGTCGCAATGAATGAATTTCCGCTTAATGCCAGAAGATGGCGCCCACAGCAGAATCATACAGGTGCAAGTTATAGGTACTCAAGGACCAGGGTTTAGAACCACTGAGATAGAAAGTAAAAAGTGGTTATGAAACACTAAATTAAAGAGCACTTATTATGGTAGTAAATATGCAATATTTTTGTATAGTACCTTTCCTTTAGTGTGTAATATAGCTGTTTGTTCTGTAAATTATATAAAAAACTCATTATAGAAAAAACATTTTCTATATATAAATGAGAGCGCTCCCCTTCCCCTTCTGCTGCGAGGAAAAAAAAAACATGGTATGGACTTTCAATACCAATGCCATTTGGAATGACAAATGGGTGAGTAAATGATAACCACATTTCACTTTTGGGGGCGAACTATCCCTTTAAATCAGAGCCTGCTTTTCTAAACCACAGGATCATGTCTAAAACAGTAGTAGAGCATCTCTCTGTTCATCATCTCCTTTAGTGTTATGAAATATAAGCACACAGTGGCATGAGAACAACTCATGTGACCACCAGCACACAGACCTGCAGTAGACGCTCACAGCTGCTTTATTTTAAGACCTGCTCAAAACAGTGACCGGTCCTGGCGAGATAGAGCTCCAACAAGTGCACTGATAGACCTAAAGCATCTCAGCATCCCAGCATAAAAACCAAAATCACAAACAAAACATCTATATAAAGCTGCACTTCCTCTGAGAATCAATAATTCACTCCTTAAATCTCGTGCACAAACACTTTCCATATCCCACAAGCATGTCCTGGGCTATTTTTTGCGAGATACACAGAGAGCTTTCAGAAATGTGAAAACAGGAAACCAATGATGGCATGCTCATCTTCATTCCTCTACACTGGCATGGCATCTCATTACCACACACATTCCTTTAGACACACACAAGCGCTCACTCACACTATTGCGTTTGGAAAACATATCACAAAAATAACCCGTCCAGCCATCTGAGGCATCCTTGTTTATGAGGATCATGGTGAGACTGAATTCAAAGGGGACACTGTGTGATCCCTGCTGAATATACCAGCCCAAAAAAGAAGGCATGCGACGGTATTGGCTGGTGTTCATTCCCAATGGGTTTCGCAAACATAAAAAAAAAAAAAAAAAACGTTCAACAAAATGTGTCTAAAAAGAAAGTGGCCATAGTTCAAAATGCATTTTAATGTGGGTGACGCTAAGAATACGCTAAGAACAGATTTGGACGAGTGAAAGTTCCTGTCATTTATGACACCTCATAAGAAATCCTCAAATAAAAACATATTCCAGCTGGCTGAAGTCATACAGTGTATTTTAATGGAGGTTATTTCATAAGGAGGGGGCAACACCCTGCTGCCATGGAAACAAACAGGCCATCACACCGTGTTAGACTCTTACCTTCAAGTGATGTAATAAGAGATACAGTGGCCCTAAGTTTAACAATGCATGAATGCTGTTACATTATGTAACTAAAATATTAAACTGAAGGCATTTCATTTTAAGATTTAAAGTAAAAAAAAAAAAAAATCATGTACGGGTTTAAACTACTTTAAAAAAAAAACTGAAAACTGCTCATACATAATAGAAAATTATGGATGAGCAAACAATAATCAGATTTTATAACTTACAAATGCCTGTGTAAACAGTCAGTCCTGTGTGAACATAACTAAAGCTTTTTAGGGCAACTGTATATTTCCATTCCATCAGCTACAGAAAGTCTTCTTCTTCGGAAAAAAATACATAATCAAGTGGATTTCATTTGTTTTACATTTGAAATATTAAACGTGTTTAATGCCTGCTACAGACTGTGCGATTTTGGCAATCCTATAAGATCATTACAAATCAATCTGTGTGACATGGATCTAATAAACGTGGGTACAACATGCATGTAGACTATGATGATGACACAAGGCTACAACGCAAGTTAGTATAGAAGAATAAAACATCATTAGCATGCGCTAGTGGTAAACAAATAGAGCAAGATGAATCGCACTTTGGCAATTGTGGTTTTAAGGTGCGCTGAAAAAAAGGACGAAGCAAAAAAGGAGAATATGGCCGCGGTCATGGCTAGTTTCCCTAGCCAAGAGGCCAATTTGTGCAAATGAAGCTTAGTTTTAAGTTTTAGCGCCATGTCGCGTCGATCAATACACCATTTCATGTTGCATTCTTAATGGCTAGTCAGTAGACGTAGGTCGTAGCAGCAAACACACTGTGAGAAGATCATGCTATATTTCGGACACTGTCAGAAAATTATTGCAGGCTATCTTAGGTCGCAAGACCGGGACAACGGACCTCTTAATGTACGACGTTGGACCACCGTTTAGGAGCCACGACCACAGAAATCGCCACGATTGGTCATCTTTCGTCTGGGACAGCCCAAAATGGATTTTAGATGATTCAATTAAAGGGATAGTTCACCCAAAATTTTTAATTATGTCATAATTTTACACACCCTCGTGTCAAACCTTTTGTTCATCTTCAAAACACAAATGAATATACCACATCAAATATGGTAGGCCTAATCGGAAGGCCACCAAAGCTAACCAAACCTGGCTGGGGGGGGGGGGTCAGTGATATCTGGTGTATTTCAACAATTGAAAGGATAAAAGCATGTTTGCACACTATTTCAAAGGTTCACAAGCATGCACTTCAAACAAACCACAATACACTGAGGATCTTTTGAAATCCAGAGTGTTAAAGCCTTGTGGCATCACAGGTGTGTCACTTCAATAGGCCTGTTGACCTTTCAGCGTATTGACTGACATGTCGTTCCACACCCCTTTGCTTTTTTTTTTTCTGTATGGAGACGAAGATGTTTAGCAAAAGGTAAACGCTGCTCTTTTACATACAATCAAAGCACACAGTGACCAGGGAGTGTACAACACCAAAAAAACACCATAAAAGTTTCCCAAACTACTTGTGCACTATGTTCCAGAAAAAAAAAGTATTCTATGTTAAACTAAAACTACTGGTTTACACTTTAATTCGATAGACATTCTACTAACTATAAGAAACTTTGTAACTACATGTCAGCTAACTATTAAGAGTATTAGTAGACTGTTAGGTTAAGGTTAGTAGAACTACATGAACTTACAAAGTTACTTATAGTCAGTAGAAATGTCTCTTGGGGGACCAACACAATAAAGAGTTAGCAGCTTATTATACTAATACTCTAATGGCAGCAAGTTGACATGTAGTTGCAAAGTTCCCTATAGTTAGGAGAATGTCTAAAGTGGACTATCGAAATAAAGTGTTACCAACTTGATGTCTTCTGTAATAGATGCTAGTGGCACGAAACCGAGCCAATTTGAAAGTAGAGGTTACGGCAGAGCAGCTGACAGCTTTGAACTAGATCATCCTCAGACAGCAGTGTTTCATTAAAACTCTTCCTGTAGCAGGTGAGCGTTCTTACCACAAAATACCAGCCTGTAAAATTAACAGCAGTTTAAACATCCCTCTGAGCTATTGTCTGCCTGCTACCTTTATAAACCAGTAGCAGACTTTCTCAACTAAGTCCAGAAAATATATAAAATACAGTAGTGTAACATTACAGAATGAACTAGAGCCATATCCATGAACTTTTGGCAGCTGTAGGAATGGCTTTTCTGATCAGCTGAACATGGCAGTGGGCACAAACTAAAAAAAGTACCATTATTAATGTACCACCACAGTACTTTTTAAGTAACAGGGTTTCACACTTTTTTGTCTGACTGTGGTCTCTTAACACCCTCATGTCACAGCTGAGGGCAGCTTTGCCAGGGGATTGTGGGTAAATGCATTAGCAGACTCCAGGCCAAGCAGAACATGCTGTAACCATGGCAGGGCAAGAGCATTGTTTGGGGTTTTTCCCCTTTATTGCTAGGTAAACTAAAAACCAAATTAGTGCTAAAGAGGGCGTCCTAAGGGGAAAAAGCGAGCCAGATTGTGGATTTGGACGTTCTGCAAGTTGTGGACCAAGAGCCAAACATAAACACATGCCGTTTACTTTACCTCAATTGACAACAAGTGAAAAAATAGGCACAGTAAGGCCGTGTGTCCACCAAAGCATTTTTAGCCAGCTGAAAGCGCTCTGTTGAATTTTGTTCTGTTATTATGCTTGTTGTCATCTGTTGACTTTGTACAAGCAGAATGTGGCGGTTGGTCGGTGTGGTACTAGTCCCGCCCCTCCTCCACTGTGATTGGACGGTTGGGTAAAAAGTGACAGTGATTAGTGCTGCGTTTTACCCAAAGTTGAACATTCTTCAACTATCGGCGACCTGTAAAAAACGGCGAATGCTCAGCGCTTCAGCGTGAAAAAGACGTTCAGCGCCTCGTTACGCTCATGGCGTTTTAAAAAATGTGGCGCTCCCATTGAAAACAATTGAAAAAATACGCCAGCCGCGTGAAAAACGCTTTGGTGGACACACGGCCTAAGTAGGGATGCATGATCAAAGGCTGCAAAATATTTAAATAAATATATGTGCTGAACAGCTCATTATCTGCCAGTGTTTGCAGTATCTCAGAGTGGATCGGTTTGCAGGACATGATGCTCCACGCGAACTCCATCTCTGCACACGCTCTGAGTTTCGGTCACTTTGCGCATTTGGGAATGCAACATCTGCCCTTCCCATACTTGTAATAAGCGCTTATTAACAAAAAAAAGAAAAAGGGCTCCCTGAGTTTTTTCGTCCAAATATAAATTTATATTAAAAATAAAAAATTAAATTAATCATTAGGCTACTTTTTCCAGTGTTTTGCGACAAGCTTTATGCACGTGCTTGAGTGGAAGGCATATATTCCGCCCCCCAGTGGCCTATAAAAATAACACCAAAGGTTTTTTTTAGGTAATATGTAATGGAATCTTGTTAGAACGGATTTCATAAAATTGGTATCGAAAAAAGTAGCGTTCAGGAACCGGTATCAAAGTAAAGGTATCGATAATTTTTTAATGATACCCAGCCCTACCTATAGCTTACTATAATGAGGGCGAAAAATATATAACTACAAAAATATATAATTTAACTTATAAAGCTTATTCATATTTCTTGCAAAATTAAAAATAACTCTGATATTTAATTTAATGTTTAATTTAAATACGAAGCTTTAGACATACAAGTAAATCTTTGCAAACCATTGAGGTTTACTTATTCAAATCCTAGTGCCTAAGATTTATTGGCCGATTATTAAGGTGGATTTGTGTGACAGAAGGAACAAGACAAAAGGGATGGAGTGGATCGGCAGCGAGAGATTAGAGCCACAAGAAGACCACAAAGGAGCCTGAGGAACCCTAGGCATTCATACCAGAGCGAGGCAGAGGAAAGATTAAGCTCTATTCAGGAGGCCTAAGACTCATAGAGAGGGCAAATTTAATCCGGGCAGACTGCATCTGGACTCACTGAGGTATGTCTTACAGTAACAAAAGCTTCCTTAATGGAGGCTACGGGAAGAAAAATCACATGAGACCCCTCATAACCCCCTTACCATATGGAGTTCAGTAATATGCCAGCTTCACCCAAAAATCCCTGCCTCCTGAACTGGTGTCACTGGCACACTCCAGTATGCTGCGCAGGAAGTGAGATAGCACAAACAGACGGGCCATTATGTGTAATAGTGACTCGTATTACTTATTTCCGAGGTAGGCAGTTGTGGGAAAGTCATTCCCAAGGGTAGAGGTATATTGTGGCATTTCTGCTCATGAGAAAAGCCATTCTAAACTGTTTGTGTGGCTGAAATATGGCAAATAACAGTCAGTTAGGTAAGTGTTGGGTAAGTTACGTTAGCCTAACACTGAGCATGACTGAACTGAGAAGGTTAGTCACACTGGTTTTCCCCGTCCACATGAGGGAAAGAAAACAATATCCTAAAATTCTGGTCTACTGATCAAACATCAACATAATCTGTTGAGGAGTCAGTGAGTCATACCTATAGATTGTCTTGGCCAAAAAAAAAAAACAAAAAAAAAAAACTTGCACACATTTCCTTGCACTGGAAACCATGTAATGAAACAAAACACTATGATGTGTTTTTTTAACATCAAATGTGAGTCACATTTCAACCACATTTTAGAGAACTTTTGGTGTGTGTGTGTGGCCTGGTAAACCCTAGTCTCAGCCTCAGACGTCACACCCATGGACCGTTTGCTGAACTTATGCATATGGCACACTTTTCTGGAAACATTTCAGGAGTTTCAAAGCCGCAATCTGATTGGTTGAATTAAACAGGATGTCCGGGAGACGTGCATGTCGCATTCTTTTTCGGTCCGCCTGGAAACAAATGTGTGACGCCAAAACCCCTTGTGGAAGAAGAAAGCCATAGTGTTTACAACTGTGACAACGAGCGCTTACCAGGATCAACTAAACGCTGGATTTACAAAAGTATGTGAAGTTCGCGGATCCATTGTTGCAGTAAACTTGCACAACGTTCTTGAATGAATCATTTATTAGATGCACGCCGGTCTGTTATTGTAGGGGCACTGACATTATATTGCCACGCCCCTAAACATGACGCGGAACAAAACGAACTGTGATTGGTCAAGAAAAGCTTCGATAGATTCCAGACCTTCGGCCGTCAGTCTGAAGGTCTGGTTACGCTAGACTAGGTAAACTCTACATTATGGGGACAAAATGGGCCCACAAAGATGGCAATATCCAAAATCCTTGTGGGGACATTTTTTGTCCCCATGAGGAAAATAGCTTATAAGTCATACTAAGTAATGGTTTTTGAAAATGAAAAACTGCATAAAGGTTTCTGTGATGGGTAGGTTTAGGGGTCTGGGATAGAATATACAGTTTGTATAAAGTATAAAAATAGTATAAAATCATTATGTCTATGGACATAAAGAGAGTACACTTTCATGAACTATGTTTCTTAACACACTTAAGTACATTTTGATTTAATTACAAACTGTGGGACAGGTAGACAGTATCCAATATACGGTAATACGACATATCAGGATAATGAACATGCAAGGTATTATTATCATGGGCATTTCGAAATACCAAATTCCATATTACGATTTATTTCGATTTTTAGAATTCCACTTTAAGAATAAAGTTATAAGTAGCATTACATTATACAAGGACTATTATTTTACACCTGGATCTACAGATACGGAGAAGATTCCTAGATCCCTATTGAACACCAACAAAGGGCCCAGGACCCGATGGTGCGGGTGCAGGGTCTGAGGTGTCGTAGCTATTGCTCAGTGAAGGGCCCTGCCATTGTCACCATGGGTCCCCAGACACTTACATACAAATGCTGCTGTCAATCACACACCCTTTCATGCGTTTAACAGCAGCTGCTCCCATGCAGAAAAGAAGGCAAAATATGTTTGTGACAAAGGAAGAGTGTGGCGATAATCTGAATATTTGCATTCAGACAGATTCTGCCTGAGGGATTGAACCCAATCTGACAAACAAAACCAATGAAAAATTAAAGGGCTGTGAAAGGAATACAAAAAAAAAAGAGAAAATTAATAACATACAGTGCATATACTGTACGTAACATTCCTTATGAACCATATAATACAATAAATTGGATTTTATGCAATGGTTTTATAATTAATCATTTTATTTAGAATTAAACATTTTCCAACACATTTAAGTGCACTTTTAAAAGGTTTTTTAGTAAAGTTTTAATAATCGTTGGTCGTTCTTTAAAGAAGTACACTTATTTTGATGTGCATGCCGTTTTAACCCTGTATGGCTTTCTTTTTTCAGTGGAAAATTTTTTTTTATATATTTTTTTATAATATTCAGAACTCCCACCATAATAATGTTCATTAGCAGAACTATATGCATTTATGGGTGATATAGATTTGAAATAATGCAGTAATTTCAAGTTTTGAATTCCTACTCCAAAGACACAGCATTCCGATAACATACACTCAGACACTAGCCTGGCTAACGTCAGACCTCTTTCTCATTGAGACGTGGTCTGGGAACCACATGTTCATTTTCTCGTATTTGAGGTGTGGTTTACGAATGCCCAGAGCCGTTTATTAGGCGATACGAATGTCTATCAAATGCGCTCATAGCCAATCGTTTCAATTATACCAAATGACGTATGTAGAGCGACAGAAAGTCGACGAGGAAGACGACGAAATAAACTTGCGTTCTAAACTACTTAGAACACTATCTAAGGCTGCATCGAAAGGTAACTTCGCGTCTGATGCCATGTTGGATCCATAGATATAAACAAACTGCTTCGGTGTGTCGCATAGACGTCGTCATCGTCTTGCTGCTCCCTCCCCGTTCTGTGATTGGTTCCCTTTTTGAGGGGAAAATCTGGTCCATGGTGTCCAGGCTGCCTAGCAGCATGAATAAAATCGCGCTGCGCGCAAGGCAGCATGGGGAAACCCAGGCTACTCAGACACACTCAGGTCTAGACACTCAAAACACATTTATCATTCATACAACCACCTGACTCATGCACAAACAGGCAGAGACATAAACATTTGGAAATATAAGGAACATGTGAAGGTATGTGTGGTGTGTCTAATGATTCAAGCATTCCAGTGGGCTGAAAGAGGTCTCAGTGTATAATGTACAGCAGCACTGGAAAAAACTCACACAAACAGGGCCGTACAGCAGCAGGGCCAGAGCAACTTGCACATATCTCTGAGCATTCACTCAAAAATAAATATTCTGACATCACTTAATTATTACATTTAAAAGTAGGCTACTCACCCTAAAGTTCTGCCAAACTTGTATGAATCTCTTTCTTCTGTTCAATACAAATAGATATTTTGCTGAATGTTCAACCTGCTCTTTTCCATACAACGAAACTGAACAGGGAATGGGCCTGTCAAGCTCCAAAAATGACCAAAAGGCATCATCAAAGTGGTCTATGTGAATTGCGCTGTATTCCAAATTTTCTCTTCAGTCATACAACAGCTTTGTGTGAGAAAAAGTCCAAAATTTAAAGGGATAGTTCACCCCAAACTGAAAATTGTTGTCATTTACGCCCTCTCATGCTGTTTCAAACCTGTATGACTTTTTTTCTTCTGAGGAAAAAAAAAGAATATTGAGAACAGTGCTATTATTGACATCTAAACGTAAAACTATTAAAAATAATTTTTATTAATTGATATAAAGCTGAAATAAAAAAAGTCTAATAAATATTAGAAGAGTAAAATAAATATTTATTAAATAATCAATAAAATCATAAAAATGACAAAAGCACAAAACAAAATTACTTGAACTTAAACAACAATTAAAATTAAAATGAATAAAAATAAAAGTTTAAATATTAATAAACACTATAATAGTATTTAAATAATGCTAAAATAAGACTAAAAAAATGTTTAAGGCGTTTATGAAACCGAATTTGATCAATTCACCAAAAAAAAAAATATTATTTGTGTTCAATTGAAAAAAATTATATGGGTTTGGAACAACATGAGGATACATAAAGGAATGGAAAAAATGAAAATGAAAATGAAAATTCTGTCATTTAAATGACAGCACTCTCACACTGCTAATGTAGCAGATCTCCAGACACGGTCATAACCTTGCAGATGTAAACATTGAGAGATAGTCACAACATTTGCTTTTAAAAGTGAAATTCAGCTAAATTACATTTCATTTTCCAAATGCATTTCCAGGGTCAGTGATGTAACCATCTTACTCAAAGGAAACAGTAAGAGACACTAACTAGAGAGCTAATGAACAACATAGCACAGACCCTCCACAGCTGTTTAGGAAACAGAAATTGAAACTGAAACTGCCATTAGAACTTGCCATTGGACTTTCTGAACTTTATTAGTAGAATTAAAACACAACATATGAATGGAGCGTTCTCAGATAATACCACGCACACACAACCGTAGCTGAGACATGTCACGCATGTTATCAACTGCGTCTCCGATATCTATTTCTGTGAGTGGTGAAATATTCACAAGCTGGATCCCAAATTCATTAGTGCTTTGAAAGACATGCTTAAATCTAAAAATACCCCGCCTGCACATGAAAGATTCAGATCGATATGACTCCCGTGAGCATCCAGTATGAGCGTGAGCTCAGGTCTTTCTCGCCATTGGTTGGTCTCTCAGTTGACATCAACATTTGGATGGAAAGAGTTTCCAGCATGATGACTTCATATTGAAAGAGCCAAGTGGCTGGGGTTATACTGGAGAAAACAAGACTTTGGCCAGTTCAGTTGTTTTTACGAGCAGTTGCTGTGGGCTTTGGTGCAGTTTGCAGGACGATAGTCCTGACTGCTGGAAACAGGATCTTCTAAAGATTGCTGGAGCCGTTAGAATGACAGCAGCGGTCCACACCCTTAAAGCTGAACACGGAGTCATAAATTAGAGGGGGAGTTTTAAACAAGAAAGAAAAAGAAATCAAGAGAGAGGGGGAGTCATGATCACATAAATTGAGTGGTTTTGAACTATCCACAGCATCTGCAAGTGAAATTAGCATGCATTGAAACTGGTGTTTTCCTCTTTTTAACAGGCTCAGGGCCCCGGCACATGGAAGAACACTGTGTCTCCGCCTCCATCAGCTGATGGGTGTGTGTACCGCTCTCCTCTCACACTGCTAATGTAGCAGATCTCCAGACACGGTCATACGGTCATACTGAGGTTTTAAACCCCACCGAGTAGTTCACCCCACTTATCTGACTTATGTCTAAAAATATCTATTATTTTATTTATTTATTAATTCAGGCTATTTTTCAATACAGTTAACTTATATGGTACACTGGGGGAAAAGCCATGTGATATCTATGTGTGAGAAACAGATTTAAATTTCAATTATTCACTTACAATGTTCCCAACAGTGTTAAATGTAACTAATGTCAAACCAGTGTTATTATATACAGGGTTTCTGCAGGGTTTGGTCAGTCAAATTTAAGACTTTTTAAGACCTTTTTATGACCATTATGATTGAAATTTATGACCTACACGAATTACGAAAAATTCATTAAAATTCCTTTCAACATTTTTTTTAATTGACTTTCATTGAAAGTAACAAGATGTATTATTTAAATGCCTAAAGACAGCTCCAACGCCTTCTTGCAGTGTGCAATATGCTTGATACTGATTATTTGCAACGGGCTTCAGCCAACTAAACACACCATCTTTGAGCCATGGCTCGTTAAATGTACACTTTCCCATTTTGATAGACCAGGAGATTTCAGTTAGGGCTGGGCAATATGGCCAAAAACAATTATCACGATAATTGTTTTATATTAGTCAATAGCGATAATTATCACGATAAATGTCAAATCTTTATTTCTTTCAAGTTTAAAGGCAGACTGTTGCTTCTAAGTGAAAGTTGTAGAAACCAGAGCATTAATTGTGGTTTTAAACTAACTTTACTCTTTACTGTCAGAAAATATAATGACAAACACTTGCTAAAACAGGTGAACATTTCACAAATCTGAGGTAGGACATTCAAACATTTGTCCTTAACAAAATAAATATCTTTATTGGGAAAATAATTACTTAGTTTCTGCATGTGCTATAGGGGTCAAGTCTTGAAACAGGTTTGTGTTGCCTAACTTTGATGGCACGTATCTTCAGGAAATGTATGAAAAACAGTAGCCTAAATACATTATTAAATACTGTAAATATTCCATTAGTCCTTTAATACATTATCAGCACTAATAATATAATAAAATTCAATATGTATATCCCACATGGTGCAGTTAATTTTACTAGGCTAACGTTACAGTATATCCATGATAAATGATTGGAGATTGTAGACGGAAAAGCCTTCTGACTGTATCGTTCTGCAGAGTTTCTCCTGTTGGTCAGCGCGGTTTCATCTGCCTTTAAACTGGTTTAAATCACTGAGACACTTGTGTTCCTCGCTGAATTCAAGCACTTCTCACTGGATCTTGTGACCGAGACCGATCAGAGTAAACGCGTCTGCTCTATTGAGCTCGCGCTGCGCTGCCGTTTGGACTTGGAGCCGAGCGGGTAAATGGTCCGTGTGGCGCGCGTTTCAAATGAGCGTTCCGCTTTTGGCGCATTTAACCTGTGCATTTAACATTATGCCGCCAGCGCATTTTCAAGAGGAAAAGGCAATGGTAGAACCAACGAATGAATGAGCATATCAATTTATGACGTGGCTAAATTAAATTTATGACCTTGTATGGAAAATCCGGACGTTTTTATGACTTTTTATGGCCTAAAATTCTTATTATTAAATTTAAGACGTTTTATGACTTTTTATGACTCCGCGGAAACCCTGTATATAAGTATTTATTTTAGTATTTTTAAATAATTTAAAATAATTAAAAAAATAATTTAAAGGGATAGTTTACCCAACATGAAAATTATCATCTTTTATAACCCTCATGTCGTTCCAAAACGGACTCGTTCTTCTGTGGAACATAGAAGATAGCTTGAGAAACGTTTGCAGTATGAAAATACTTTTGTCTTTCACGGGAGAAAAAATTCAACATGGTGAGTAAATGAACTTCCATTTTGGTGTGAACTCTCCCTTTAAACTACTAAAAATGACTAACATTGTCACATTTATCATCAGGCACATGTCCAACACCTGTGCACTCCACTTGCCTCCTTGTTGGGTCTGAAGATATGAGAGTTCCTGTGATCTTAGAGACCACAAAAGGGTGATATCACTGATCTAAAATATATCAGGGTTCTCTAAGGACAGTGGAGGAGGCTGTAGGGGAAATCCTATCTCTGAACAAGCCCATCTGTCCTAACACTGGTCTTACGAGCTGTATGCCCAACTGTCTCCTCCGAGGCATTCCTATAGAATTGAGTAGAGAGATCCCAAGCAGGATTTGCTTTGATTTACTGTCTGCTGTGTTGTAGTGCTGTAATCAGTCGTTTTGCATAATGTCTGTTCTCAGCTGAATCCCTTGTGGAAAGCCAGAGGCTGGAGTCTACCACGAATATAGGGTGGAGGTCAGGTCAGGAGACTCGGGAGGAGAAAGAGGTGGAGCCAGTGAGAAGACGTAAGCCTGGAAAAATGGACCTTAAGGTGGAGTAGTTTCTAAGTTTCACAAAACAGAGAGAAGAAGACTTAAGATAAATACTTGGATGTTAGATAAATTAAACTTATGATGATAAATCATAGATCCTTGAATCCTTGGTTGACAAAAATGATGGAAAAAAATAACACTGACAGTAAATTAATACAAAAACTCCCAGAAGTCATTCATTAGTATTGAGGGTTGGCAATTTGAGGCAATATGAGTGCCAGACTATTGACAAAAAAGCGTAGAACTTTATGCAAATACGTAATGACTAGGTTCCAGATTTACTAACAGCTTGCGCCAGTGCAAACTCTCTTTTGGCATAAAAAAACTACTGTCAGGATTTACTAAAGACACACAGTGAAAAATGAGTGCTGAAAAGGCGTGGACACAGTTATTTTTGCAGCTGACCTGATTGCATATGCATTTGTAGGAGTTTCCTTTCAGGCGCAAAATTTATAGGAGGAGAATATTTAAATGAATCACGCAAGGTGATTTACTAAGGTTTGCGTTCGTCAATGTACTGGTGTTTGTGCCATTATTTACCGCCCCAAAAAAGTACGTCTTAATAAACCAGATGCTACGTGGTAGAATGCATTGGTCATTATGAAAATGATCTGACTGCGTCTGGCTTCTTTAAATTGCGGGTCATCAGTAGATCACATGCAGAACTTTCCACTCCCATCGGTGCTGTTTTGGAATTTTAGTAAATCTGTTTAGTAAATCTGCTCCTAGATGGCCAATAGGGGTATAGACTGTGAACCTCATGTGATCTGCCACATGATACAGCTGGATACTTTTTAATTCTAATGTTTAAAAATAGTTTAACATATCCAACTCTACGTTCTATCTAGCAATTTTGAAAACAGGAACACATCTTTAAAGGCAAACACACACATCAAATAGACGTCTGGGCATCGTACACGAGCAGAGCTATCAAGGAGGCAGAACACACAAAAGCATGCAAGTTCAGTGGTGCCCAATTCTGCTCCTGAAGGGCCACCATCCAGCAGAGTTTAACCCCGACCCCAAAAAACACAACTGAACCAGCTAATAAAGGTCTGCAGGGTAACTAGAAACTTCCAGGCCGATATATTGGGGCAAGTTGGAGCTAAACTTCGCAGGATGCTGATAAAGGACTTCAGGAGCCGGAATGGACATTCCTGTGTAAGTTCTTGGTGAAATCCACCACTGTGACAGCACTGTGTTAATGTTCGAAAGGGGAATACCAAGGAACAAGGAATCTGGATAAACATAGTTTTCTTTTCCACTTTGACATTTCAATATGGTTTCACATTGCTCAAAAAGGTCTGCAGACGTATGTAGCGTTTGTCAAAACACAGGGTCTCTCTGTGGTGCTGTTCCTGATTTGTTTTTAAGTTCTGCTTATGCAATCAGGACCAGGGCCATATGAAGCTTAGAACAGGCCATTAAACCCTCCACACCTCCATCCCAGCAGCTACAGCTTTAGAAAGCCCTTTACCATGAGCTCTGCTGCTGGGGTAGACTCACACAACACCATAGAATCACGTTACAGATTACAGGTATAGATTATTGAATGATTTCACATAAAATTATAGTTTCACAACCTCTTTTAAGCACAGAGTTACCAAGCATCATTCAAATGATTGTATGTTAGCATGTGTCTTCTTGACTGAGGCAAAGATTCTGAAATGTGTTTACTGGATTTGATGTAACATGTTCTGTTCCTTTATTTCTCTTTTGAAGCAGTAATGGTGTTGTGTAATAAAACAAGAGGCATTTAAAATTGCAGAGAATGTCTAATGAGAGTAGGACTGCGTATGTTGAAAGAGGGGGTCACACGCTGGCTGAAAACATTACTCACCTGGGTACAATTACACTTAAGATAAAATCTCTGTTGCAAGGAAGTTTCTCTCTCATTTTCTGTTTTTGCTTGTGGAAAAGCATTACTTCCGCATAACTTAATTTTCTTAGCTTTGGCATTTAATCAATATTTCATTCATCAACTGCTGTCAAATATATCATCTATTTATGGCAAACCTGCACTTTGCCTGACACTTGGCAGTCTGGAGATAACCAAGACTTAATCAAGCCAGATGAATCGATCAATCAGTCAATCCCCAGTAGGGACCAGAATCAACAAAGCTTACTTTAGGATCTCAACCTCTCACACAGGCTGATCTTGTTAAACCCAGTTCTTTGGGCACCACAGGAGCATCATCAATCTCCTTCAGTTGTGTAGTAGAGTGATGTTTGGCACATGCATTTAGCCGAAAAACAACGAGGTGGTTTGCATTGTATTAGAAACAGAATTTTTTTATGTCTACACATGAAAGACCAATATATTGGTTAGATGAATCTGTGCGCTAATATTTGGCCATTTTGAGATGGCATTGACACCTTTTCCCATTTGCGAATTTTTAATAAAACACTGTTTAGTATGTTTATTTAGCTGTTTGAATTATGGGGACAGTTGACCCAAGCACAAACTCTCTGCTCTGTGCAATGAGAGTCATCTTATTTCGGGGTAGACTAACTAAGGCAAGGACAACTCTTGGTTCAGGAGCAGTCCCAGATTGACGGCCAGATGGCCCCACCAGCTAAGACCACCATCAGCCTAGGTGGGGGGTTTGTTAAGCTTGAGTGACTGATTAAGAATCAGCCTTTAATCTGGACCCAGGAAAGAGTGAATAAGTGTGGGCACCGGGCAAAGCCCATGGACACAGATCAGTTGGTCTGTATTTTTATCAATGTTAAGATAGTTATGAAGAAGTTTGACAAATAGGGCTAGTAGTGGAACAAAGTAAGATGGAGAAACAAGTAAAACTCTCATGAACTAAGATTAATTACTGTCTATTAGATTGCAGGTGCATTTAGATTCATAATTGTCTTGTTTAAAGGCTTTTAGAAAGATGTTAGGGGTCAGAGTTTATGGATTAGATCATTGTAAAAAAATTAAGAATTTGAAAAGACTCGGCCCAAATGCTGCCCTCTGCCCTTTGATCCTTGTCTGAGCCAACACTTTGGTGACATGCCAGATAGGCTGTCAGATAGTGGTCCTGGGGAGCCCATACCAGAGAAGGCTTGGCAAAAGGACTAATCAAGGATGAACAGCTCCCATAAAGGGGGCACTCATGATCACCCTTCTAAATTTTTAAAATCCATGTCCACATTAAGTACGTCATTTGAGACAGGGCCAAAGATGAGACGAGCCGCTGTGGACAAACTGTCTAATAGGAACAGATGGACACAGCTCAAGGACCATGGTGATGCACTGTCCTGATGTATGAAGTCTGTCGGTGGGAACAGGGAGTAGCCTATGCCTCGTTGGCAGTGAGTGTAGATCATGCTGTACATTTGTGTTTGAACTACATAGAAAAAATGAAGGTACAGTAACTGAATAAAGACAGGACATTTAGCAGCAAATCTTCCACACTAAAATACAGCTCCCTAAAATCTCATCTCCAGCCTCCCCCTGAGCTTGGCAGCAAGCATGTGCCCTAAAGTTTGAGGCTTTAAAAAAATAAATCAATCCTTTAAGCCTTTTAAAAGGAACTGGAATTTATCCGAAGGTTCCATGATGAAATCCTGATAGACAGAGTATGTTGCTCTATGTGTAACATAAGCCCTCAGAAGAGGCCAAACACAAAGACTCAAATGGTTCAACTACAGTAACCAGGTAACCTGCAAAACACTGCCCAAGCTTACACTGTGAAAAACAACTCCAGAGTCCTGTATGAGCAACTCAGGAAATTACATAATAAAGAAAAACCTACAATGACAATCTACAAAAGGGCAGTAGCAGATTTATTTTCTTGAGAAGGCTCAGATCCATCAATGTATTTTGCAAAATACTTTGCTTGTTCTTTCAGTCTGTTCAGTTTATATTTTAGTGTGCTGGTGTACTTGGAGATGCCAACCGGCTAAATAAACTCATCAGGAAGGTAGATTCTGTCATTTGAGTGGATTTGGAACCTCCAGAGTTTGTTTCTGAGAGAAGAATTAAGTCCAAACTGCTGAACATCATGGACAATATGTCAACCCCCCTCTATGACATGATTGTTGGACTGAGGAGCCTGTTCAGCAGAAGGCATGTCTTGCTTTGGCGCAAAAGGGAGAGCTAAAGGCAGTCATCCCTGCCTATTGAGAGATAGGCATGGATGAGACTGTGCAATTCTTCCATCACATGCAGTGGCATTATGGACTTGAACTTGAATGTGAACTTTGGTCTCCCTGAGGGCCTCTTTAAACAGACCAAGAGTCTTGACCAAACATGATTCAGCAAGTTTCCAGTGGCAAGTAATTTTTCAAACGGTTTGTGGGGGTATACAGTATAGAGTTCTCAACGGGTCGGGTCGGGTCGGCCCGACAAACCCAAAGGGACCCGCGGGTTCGGGTCGAAAATATAAGCAAATGAATCGGGTCGGGTCGGACCTCGGGCTTAATCTTTTCCGCTCAGTGAAAAACAAAACAAACAAAAAAAAAAACATTTATTAATCATCGCTGCTGTTCACCGTAAAGAAAGTTTGGCTGCTGCGTGCAACGTGCATCATGGAGAGGGGCGGGGGCAGACCTGAGGCCGCTGCGTGCACGCCTTTAGCCTGGAGAAGAAGATGGAGTTGGTGAAAAGTAAACTTGCCGCATGTGAATTCACCGTCGCTACTACAGGATTGGGAAAATCAGAGGTCTGGAAAGTTGAATTGTTTGTATTGTTAAAAGGCGTGAACATTAAAGGTTGATTTGAATTCCCGTCTGCTGGTCATGATAATACGTGTATGAGAAAAAAAAAATTATCGTCGGGCCGCGGGCCGGGTTCGGGCAGATAATTCATGTTGATGTGTCGGGTTACATCGGGTCCGGGCTTTAAAAGACACGGGCCGGTTTGGGTCGGGTTGTAATTTTCAGGCCCGTTGAGAACTCTAATACAGTATATAACTTAGAGTAACAAAAATAGAGGCCTCGTTTCTTATTGTGGGTGGCTTGTTGCAGTCACATATCCAATGATTGTACGACTAAAAAATCTTTCCTTTTTTCTAATTTTTGGCAGTATCTTGAGGTCTGACTGGTTAGCATTGGGTCAGCATGTGGTCCCGACTAGAGAACTAAAGTGAAACTGTGTGCACAGTGATGCCTGAGATCAATGATGTAAATATCCCCAAGAGTACAGTACCTACTGAGTACTGAAATGAAATTGACAAAAATGCCTATGCCTAATTTATTGCTTTTCAGACTATCACACCGTGCAGGACAGTGTAGGAGTAGTTTGCTAGAGGCAGATCACTTGGAGAGGGGGCTGTCCACTCTGTTGCTAACATGACATTAAGACCATGGAAAATGACACTCCGACATTTATGGCAACATCTATGGATTGTTATGTTGTTTGCAGTGATGGAAGAACATGCTAATGACAGTGATTAGCATGTAATAGACACCCATTATCATAACAGTGAAATATCATCATCACCTCAATGACCTATAGAGTTCTCAAAACTGAACTGAGAGTGGTCTAAGCAAAAAAACAGACCTGTCTGAGCCAAACTCTCCCTTTCTTGACAGTCCTCAGGCCTGATCTCAGCGGAGGGTGAAGTCATAAGGAGAAGAGGGCCGGGCCTAGAGAAATATGTTCGCTATTAGAGTTTAGGGTCCCCCCCCTCCCCCTTCCTCCGCTGTCCCACCCAAACCTAAAGCAGCTGGGCCGCCTCGTGACCAACATGATTAAAAGCAGTTGGGGCCCTTGGTGAGATATGCACAGTGGAATGTAGTGACTGGATATGTGTGTGTGTGTGTGTGTGTGTGTGTGTGTGTGTGTGTGTGTGTGTGTGTGTGTGCGTGCGTGCGTGCGTGCGTGCGTGCGTGCGTGCGTGCGTGTGTGTACTGTGAGCTTAAAGTGATCCGTCAGGAAAAGTTTCACAACACAAGAGGACGTACATTCCCACACCTGCATCACACCTGATGCATGTCATTACCTCCATTCTGTAATTCCCCATATAAACAGACCAGGATGAAAAGCTAATCATAACTACCCAGGTGGAAGAACAATATGTAAGCTAATCTTTTAAGGGTGCTCAAAAGTCATGACTCCACCAGGTTGATTTTAGGAAACACTCTTCACACACTTCAGACCAAATCAGAGTAAGAGGAAATGAGGAACAATAATGCTGTTTGGATGAGATAATACAAATGGTGCCTTTACACACACACACAGACCAAACCACTTGACTTTTACTTACTCCCTGATGACCCAATAGAAGCAAATAACCGCTTTTAAAACCACTAATTCAGGAAAGAATTCAGGGAGGAATGTACCGTCATATACATGTGAGGGGGAGCCATCCAGCCTTTACGGGGAGTCACCAAGATACACCGCATTAGTAATGTTTGCCAAGGCAAGTATCACAATTAATATTGCTTATGGTTGTGTATTTGAAAACCCTCTAACCCTAAAGCCCAGAATTATAGTTCAGTTCTTACATAAGCTATGGTATGCGTACACTGCGCATTACATAAACTTCATCCTCAGCATAGTACGCACGTACTGTACGCTAGGAAATGCTAATTTGTTTGTCCACAAAGTTGGTAACACAGGCTTGGCTCATTGTTTCAAAGACAAAAAAGAAACTGATGAGATGGTACATCAACAAACTACTCAGGACGGCAACAAAAATAGATGCGTGCGTGGATGAGTGCTTGTGTGAGGGGGTTAAAGGATACTCACAACTCTAATTTAAATGAGTAAGACATAACTTAAAAATAGTGCAGACGCTAGACAAGGATTAAACTAGTGTGCATATGTCGAGCACCTGTGTTTGCGAACGCTATCATATAGAGTATACTTTGAAAGGCTATTCGTTTAGCTGTATGCATTAAGTTTAGGTTACTTTATACTTTGAGTGCTGAGAGATTTTTCTTCAGAGAACATACAAATCTAGTAAAGATTTTAACCTGAAGAAAAACTGATACAAATTTAGTATAGGAAATGAAATACACCCATAGGCAACTGTGGATCTCATAACATTAATACATTCCAATATAAACCACTAAGCTTAACTTTTGGGAAAGATGTGGTTATTGTGAGGTCCAATTCAATCTTAGAGCCTGATATGGCTGTGACGCAGTGGTTCACAGATGTGCTTCAGAAATTTAAACATTTGGCTCATGTGGGTGATGCAGGTTCAATCCTGAATTCCCCTTTCAGGACAAATAATTTCCTGATGCTCTCTACTAAGTTTGTTAAATAGAAAGAGGCATTAAGCCAAGAATAAAACAATAAACCAAAAACAGCTGGAGATACATTGTAAAATTCTGAATTTACACCATTTCTACGTCATTGGCCAATGAATCTTATAATCTTTGGCCAATTTAATCAAAATGTAAGGTTACGTGACTCTTTTATTACGACTGTGCTACTAGTCCAATTACATTCGGATTATTAGGGTCCATGTAAACGCAGCTAATGTCTTCTGAAAATAAACAATGTAAGGAAAAATACTACCATTTTAAACTATATAAACCACCATTGACTTTAAATAGGAATAACATGAAGTGAATTTTACTGAAAACACAGAAATTCAACAAAGATAATGCATTCTGGGAAAAGAAGTGCTTTTCCAGCCTAGGCTACAAAAGTTAATCTATCCATAATTCTCTCTGCATGTGTAAGGGCATGTGTCAGACTTCAAAGCTTTAAAAAAAAAAAAAAAAAACTTAAACCGTAGTTTGTCTTGAATTTCTAATTAAAAATGACAAATATATGAATTTCTTTGAATTTAAAATTTAAATGGCAGTTTTGCATCCTGTTTGCTACCTCAGTTCAACTTCAACTCAGTTCAACTGACATCATAAAAAAAAGAAATGAAACATGAATAGATAAAGTGCAAAACCAATTAAACAAATTAATTAACCCAGAAAAGGCCTGTTAGAGTGCAAGCTCAGCAGGTTTAGAACCAATGAACATAGAAGTAGCAATTTACTAAAGCACAGCAGGCAGGGTGGGACACACTGCAGGCCCAAGGTAGCCAAATAATACAGGACGCGCCGCATGACAGCTGACCTGCCTGCCCAGAGTATGTCATAACTCCCAGCACAGCAGCGACCGTTATGAGGGACATGTTCAGACGTGACCGTACTGGCATTAGTGCAGACGCCATTGTGTCAGTTGGCTTATTCTGTGTAAATAGATGCCACTGCATTGTTTGCCCTCCTGTGCAGTCAAGCCAGTACACACAAACATACACTCTTCTACGGCGGACGTTTGGCAGCGGGCTCAGAAACTCTGACTGTAGCTCCATTCTGAGCTCTGCGGGTCTCTCGGCCGATGACCACACCCCAGTCCAGCTGGACCCAATAAAGATGCTATTATACACTCCTACATTCGATCTGTCTATCTTTATATGGTTATCTCCCTCTCTGATAATACTTTCTTCCTCTATCAACTTTCATTTCTCTCTCTATCTCACTCTATTACAGTACATTGTTTCGCAGTGCTGTTCCTTATATCAGTGTGTGTGTGTGTGTTTGTGTGTTAGGGAGGGTCAAACGGCTCACAGACAGGAAATACTCCAGCTCTGAGAACTCATCTCTGGCATGCATGTGCTCTCTCAAATGAAAGCAGCGCAGATCACTCACCAACATATGGACGAGGCCTGCTAAACTGCATTCGAACGAAAAACATGATGTCAACTCATCATATATCAATACAAGATCACCAAGCAATTGACACATTTTCAATGAGCCATAGAGTGTTTTTGAAACAAAACCAGCTTCATATCTTGCATGGTGAGCGCTTTTGATGTGTTCAACAAACTGCAGCACACAGCACATGTTAAATGAACAGCAGCTTTATTGCTGAGAGATTCACTGGGAGCAAAACAGACACCCAATCACAGCAAAAGCATGCAATCTATAAAAAACATAAGCAGGCTTGCCGGAGTGTTTCCCTTACAGAAAGTACCATGGTATTACCATAAAACTGTAGTTATTCCGTGTCAAATCAACCAAATTTTAGAAAATTCCTCGGCCCTGATGAATGATGAAAGCCAAAATATTAAATGTCATGGATGAATATTTATTGAGTAATCCACTATTTTGTAGAGGGGGGTCAAAATGAAAATGGGAAAATTTTCACCTAAGGCTGGGCGGTATGACGATATATATCGTTACCTTGGTATAAAATGTTGTGTATACCGCGGTATGTAAATATATAGCACCATTGACACTTCAGAGTGATGAAATGCATGAACGATAGGGATGGGCATTCGATTAAATTTTCTTAGTCGATCGTCGGGAGAATTAACGATCGACTATCGATTAATCATTAATATTTTTATATTGAAATTCATTATTTCTTCAACTTTTTATAAATTAAAAATGCAATGAAAATACAAAAATACAGTTTGTTTGTCCTCGATGAGATCTTTATTACAAGAAGATCAACTTGTGGCAGTGAAACTGCACGTTACTTGAAGATGCCCTGCGGTGCTCTAAAACAGCGGAACAGCGAGCCGGCGTTCTTAAACAGAGACCCATGGCCACTTCATCCGTTTTCTGTGATCGGATAACTATCCGATCGTGAAAAGACCAAATGTAAATGCCCTCCGAAACGCATTCGAGGCGGATTTAAAACCGATCGCTCAAACCACTTCAGGAGGAGATCTGAGACGCATTCCAGACGAAACTGGACAAGAGTAAATGCATCTGGTTGTTGAAACTACATAATTTGACTTATCCCAAAAATGCTAAGAAATAAACATGTGAGAGCGTTTTATAGGCCTAGGCTATATGTCATGTTAAAGCCAGATATGACGGCGTTACTGGAACACGCATCACCACAGATGAGCATCTATTCAAGCCAACGTGCAAACTATCGCAAATCAAAGTGAAAGTCATTCATCAAAACACAATCATCTTCATTAAAAGAAAAGAACCGAAATGATCTTACCAGGGCTGTTGCCGCAATATTGTTGCAGTCTTTGATTTAGAAATTTTCGCTGATGATCAATAAAATGCAGCCCATATCAGTTGCTTTCGGACGTGCAACAATTTAAATATGTAGCGCGGGAATTCAAGATCGGATTTATATCCGTTTTGCAAAAACACATTTATATGACCGGGTGTAAATGGAATCGTTTTGATAAATCAGATAGCTATCCGATCTGAGAAAACGCATGAAGTTCCCATAGAACTT
Organism: Scardinius erythrophthalmus; assembly: GCF_964197995.2. Taxonomy (NCBI): domain Eukaryota; kingdom Metazoa; phylum Chordata; class Actinopteri; order Cypriniformes; family Leuciscidae; genus Scardinius; species Scardinius erythrophthalmus. The sequence goes on from NC_138242.1 coordinate 8,159,018, forward strand.
CTGCACCAGTCCACTGATTTCTGTTGAGAAAGATAAGCATGTTGACATGATCTGGGATCAGATGCGACCGCAACCTGGTGACAGCCAGTCAGCCGCTGAAAACACCCGCTCTGAGGGGACTGACGTTGCCGGGATGCACAGGTACCTCCGCGCTAAAATTAATTCCATTGCTTCAAGACTCACACTACGCAACGCAACCTGCATTAGATTAATCGATAACAAATAAACGTGATCGACGAAATTCTTAACGATCGATTATCGATCGTCGATTAATTATGCCCATCCCTAATGAACGAGAATATAAAAAAGGGTATGTGCGTGAATTTGGGACGTGCTTGATGTTAAAATGTGAAAAAACAACTCAATGCAGTGCACATGCTCACTGACACAAAGCGTAAGCACATGAACAGAAAGCCAAGTCTCTCAGCATCCGATCGCGAATTCAGCTCTGTTTCACGTCTTATTGCGCTTAAATGGTCGAATACACCCAATTATGTCAAAATGCTCATTGTGTGGAGTATTCATGTAAACACAGCTGGTTATGTCTCAAGTGAACGTAAACAGTTGGGTTTAAACCGGATGTGTATCAGTATAATGGATCCGAGCGTTTGTTCTTAAAGTGACAGCAGCCTAATATACCGAATTTGCTGCTCTGTGTTAATAATGTGAATCAAACAAAACAGAAAATAACTTACTGCTCTTGACTTAACATTTTTTTAGCTTCAATAAGAATAAATCTATATTTAATTCATACAGTGAATACTAGCCTATGCAATATTTTATTTTTTACATTAAGATTATTACATTTCTGTATGAATTCTAACTACGTTAAATAAACCTAATTGTGCCTGAAAAAGTAACAATTTTTGTTACATTGTATTTGTCCTATTGTTTGAAATTTGCTTATTTTTTCTTATTTTTAATAACACAAACGAGGTAAAATAACATAAAATAACTACCGTATATCGTGATATAGGCTATATCGTTATCATGAAATAAATTTCTCACAACTTGGACTTATCGCCCACCCCTATTTTCACCTGAGATTTGGAGCCAAATTACAGGAGGGGTAAAAAAATAACTTTAGAAAGACAGCAGCATCATTATTTTATTTTTACACAGAGATTGGTAGGTCTATTAAATAAATCTGTTGACTTTAGCTATCTTTATCTAAAATCTGTTGCCTTTACAGTACCATGGTATATGTGTATGGCAGTGACATACACATAAAAACAGCATCCCTGTGTAATGGTACTGCAACAATAATGTTTTGCCCGTGTACTGTGTATGGCTGCAGTATATGCGTGTTCTGCCTTGTGGTTTCCCTCCACTGCAGGTCGAGTGGGTGGAGTTACAGCGATGTATCACTGCTGCTCTGATTCTCTGGCCTTCATGCAGCATTCTACACTACTATGCACTGTTGCCATGGTAACGGCCTCCTCTTTGACCTGTGGTTGTGATGTTTACATTAAGAGAGAGCGATCTGGTATATTTAAATGAGTGTGTGTGTGTGTGTGTGTGTGTGTTTCGTAAGTGGATGGGGGCGGGGTTTGAGGAACACAGTCATGAAACAATCCCTCCCACCCTGAACCTGCCCCTCTGATGCCTCCTCTAGCTCCGCCTCCTCCTGCCTGCATTGCACCAAAAGACCTGTGTCGTTTCACAGGAGACGTCTCACATACTCTCTCGCCTGTTTCACATTCAGAGCATGTTAAACCCTGGATAACAGCACACAGCAGAGGAACACACACTCATGAGAGACAGAAAACAAGTGCATTTCCACCATTAACGCCACTCGAGTTATAATGAGAAAAGAGAGACAAATTGAAGGACAAATGTGTTTGATCAGCCTAGTGTGTTTTTTATACAGGCATACCAGTGTCACAATTGGACATGTACCATGATATTCTTTATATATGATGTAAATAACATTTAAATATGTAATAAATATGAGCATATATCTGTAACGATTACATTCGTTCTGACTGCACCTGTTCTTGTTAGTCCTAATTAGTTTAATCTTCCTCCACCTGTGCCTGTTTAGTTCCCTCATTTACCTTGTGTATTTATGCTCCCTGTTCTGTTCTATCCTTTGTCGGTTATTGTTGAATGTCATGCTTGTCTGCATGTTTGTCACCAGTAAACTCTTTGTGAATTACACTCACCTAAAGGATTTTTAGGAACACCATACTAATACTGTGTTTGACCCCCTTTCGCCTGGCACTAAGGGGCCTAAAGTGTGCCAAGAAAACATCCCTCACACCATTACACCACCACCACCAGCCTGCACAGTGGTAACAAGGCATGATGGATCCATGTTATCATTCTGTTTACGCCAAATTCTGACTCTACCATCTGAATGTCTCAACAGAAATCGAGACTCATCAGACCAGGCAACATTTTTCCAGTCTTCAACTGTCCAATTGTGGTGAGCTCGTGCAAATTGTAGCCTCTTTTTCCTATTTGTAGTGGAGATGAGTGGTACCCGGTGGGGTCTTCTGCTGTTGTAGCCCATCCGCCTCAAGGTTGTGCGTGTTGTGGCTTCACAAATGCTTTGCTGCATACCTCGGTTGTAACGAGTGGTTATTTCAGTCAAAGTTGCTCTTCTATCAGCTTGAATCAGTCGGCCCATACTCCTCTGACCTCTAGCATCAACAAGGCATTTTCGCCCACAGGACTGCCGCATACTGGATGTTTTTCCCTTTTCACACCATTATTTGTAAACCCTAGAAATGGTTGTGCGTGAAAATCCCAGTAACTGAGCAGATTGTGAAATACTCAGACCGGCCCATCTGGCACCAACAACCATGCCATGCTCAAAATTGCTTAATTCACCTTTCTTTCCCATTCTGACATTCAGTTTGGAGTTCAGGAGATTGTCTTGACCAGGACCACCCCTCTAAATGCATTGAAGCAACTGCCATGTGATTGGTTGATTAGATAGCATTAATGAGAAATTGAACAGGTGTTCCTAATAATCCTTTAGGTGAGTATATAGTCTTCAGTATTTCCTTCATTGGCGATCTGTGACAATATCAGCAGTTCATAACTGTTTTAAGCATGCCGTGTTGGAATAGAGGATTTTATAGCACAGCCCGAGTGGCAAAGCAAACTGATGATACCATCACTGTACCATGGTACCACCACAGTACGTTTTTGTGTTTATAGAAGGTATTTTGGAGGCAGAAGGTTCATGTTATTATAGTACCGGCACAAAATATGGAGAGAATATTTGTGCTGCATTAGCACACATTGATTTTCACTGCATATGGTAATGTACTTTGCTGTGTAGTGTCAATGTGAGTACAAGCATCAGAGCCAATTAACTGCACAGACACGTCTATACAGAAAACATGAATCAGATGTCGCCTAGTCACTATATTATAGGTTACAGTGGGAGCGCCAACTGCTGCATGCCCTAATGGAAAGTACTGTTGCTCAAACAATTTTTCTACTTTGAACAAATCAGTTTTCTTTCCACTAAAATGCAAAATTATGCAATAGGTCAGTGGGGTCAAAAACAACACTGGATTGCTGACTATTCTATTCTATTGGGAAAAAAACTAACTATAAAAAAAAAAAAAACATTTAAATCTTAGTATTTTGTGTAAAAGAAATGCATACAGGTTTGGAATGACACAAATTTGTTGATTACTTACAAATAATAAATAACACGTGCACACTTCAATGCCCACTTCAGAAGCTCTGAAAGCTGGGTTTGCCAAAGTTTGAGTTTTTTTTTTTAAATAATACAAATGCATACATTTACAGAATACAATTAGGGCATTAGCCATTCTATTATTAAACAGAACTGTTGAACATCACTGTCAAAATAAAAGTCCCACTTATGACACCTGTCGGCCAAAAAGAAAAACTTTGCACTATTGCCGATAATTAAAAAATGCCAAATATCATCGGTCAACCGTAAACTTTTAAACTAATTTGTATAATGTTAAACTCAACTGTTCAACTTTGTTATTGCAAAAAGACAATAGCTAGGCTATGTTTCCATCCACCTATTTTATGCATATTTTAGGATATCGTCTAAAAAAACTGCTGGATGGAAACGCCAAGATGTGCATAAATTCTAAAAATGTGCATAAAACCTTAACAGATACATTTTTATCTGATAAGAAAACATGCGCATAAACTACACAATTTTACCGAATAAATTCCTCAATGTGCATCAAAACAAATCATGTGACGGCATTACTGGACGAAGCAGCGGACTGATCTTTTTGCACAGCATCTGAAATTCCCAAACAGCAGGTGTCTTCCTCCGAAGTCTTGCATTTCATGCGAAGTCTGCGTTTCGTCTGTGCCCTCTGAGACGCAAGTAATTTATTATATACGAAAATTATTATATACAGTGGCTTCTTTTACTTTCCTTAGTGATATTTAGCACCAGTTTATCGGGAAGTGACGATTTTGTTCTATTCGACTCAATGGATGGAAACGCCGCTTTAGTCGCAAATGTTTTATGCAATATTCCGATTTTGCGCACAAGGTAAATTCGAAACATAGCTAATGCAGCTCATGTCACCTTAGATCCACAACTCTCAGTGAAACTGAATGAAATCAAATTACTTTGTTGGTGCAAATTGCTGTCAGTGTGAACAATACAGATAAATCAGTAGATCTAAGCATGTTTATTCAAATAACCAATCTTATTTCTCTGTAATACACGTTGTTGAGCAGTTTCTTTATGCATATTAAGCACACACATGCTCAACTGTTGCATTAGAAACAGTTGCACTGCACACACAGACACACACACACACACACACACACACACACACACAGACACACACACAATTGTAGATCTTGAACCCTCACACAGGAAGTGACACATAAAGAAGCGGGTCCGACAGGCCTGTGCAAATAAGCCAGATATAAAGTGACCTCTGTACAGTGTCAAATACTGGCAACCAAACCAATGTGCCTAGCCAAAAGCTGCCCTTCTCCACTGCAGCTGATCTGGAGGTTTTATGATTCCCTTTCTCGTATCAATGGAGATAATTGTGTGGTCCTGAATTCCTCTTTATAAACGAGAGCACAGGGCACGTTACAGCAGCAGAGACACTTCTCTTACTCTTCCCAGGCATCAGGGGGAAAAAAATGGATTGTGAATTCTCTCCTGGGAGTGGGTGGAGTGAAATTATGTCAGAAAATGTTGGTTATCCATGCACAATCTGCCTTTGATATCGTAATCCCTCTCATGTCTCTTCCTCACACAGATTTCTATCAGTTCTCTTTGAGTGGACACTGCTAGCGGGCTTTTCCGGTTTTCCTATCACAGATCATGTGATGGGGCCTTGTAAGAGTTAGTCTCACATAGCCATTCACAGTTATTTTGCAGTTGTTGTTGTTTGTTTTTTATGTGGCATTAACATATAAAGCTAAAATCATCTGCTATGCAATAACTTTGAAAACAAAAAATATGTAGGTGTCAGAATATGCATTCTCAAAAAGATTCAGTGCTATGAACCTGCAAAGCAACAAACTTTACAGAATCCAATGATTACCTTCTTTGGAAGCACTGATGGTAGTGGCTGGTATCAATAGAGATTGTATCCGTCTGATATTGCACTCATAAAATGCTCCAATTCCAAAATCAATACTGGTCAATTACATGAGCTACATGATTAATCTTTAAAAGATCGCAATCTCGATTCAAACACCCACGCTATTTTATTCCTAAATGACAACGATTCGCCATTGTCTATTAAACCTTTGACAAAATCACAACGGAACATTCAAATATGTCCCAGAAAAAGTGGTTATCATGTATTGGAAACAGCTTCACAAACAGTCTTTTCAACCACACAGTATTGTTATTTATGTTACAAATGTTCAAATTATCAAGTACTGGGATAATGGAAGCGATCATAAGAGCAAATCCCCTTTTGAATGCAACTTGGCTCTTCACAAGGTGGTGACAAATTACTGTTAAACAATTTAATTGTCATTAAATCATTCAGTCAAGAGATTTGTCTAAAAACGCTGATTCATCAAGTGAAGTAGGCCTATTTATTAGTGAGTCATTCATTCAAATTGAATTTCTTAAATAATTATTTTAAATTAATTAGCCTAAACATTGAAGTAGACTACAGCATCTAACATTTTGTCAGAACCTCTGGTAAAAAAAAAAACATGTTATTTTATTTAGCCTAGGCCTATTTGTCTGTTCAGAATCGTGGGAGAATCCTGATCTATATTTGAAACAAAAAATAGTGACTCTCAATTTATCCAGAATCGTGCAGTTCTACTGGGCAAGTGGGCAGTGAGAGGCAATTCACAAAGTACACTCATTCAATAGACATAAGCAGAACAAATTTCTGTCTAAATTGTTTGAAAACCCTTTTTTTTTTTTACTCGTATTTTATTAAATGCGTCAATTTAGTTTTCAATTTACATATTTTTTAAGCTTAATATCACAAATAAAACTAGAAAACAACATCATTTATATATGCCACAGGTATATGAGTCAAAAACATAGTGATGACCAGCAAATATATTATTTTGTAAAATCTTTTTATAAAATGAATGTCTATCACTAAAAAGACAAAATGACTCAACAGAATCATTCATTTTAAACCGATACATCTAAATGAACAATCCAAATGAATTGATTCACTAAAATGAATCAATGAGAGAATTCATTTGAGAGAGTGGACAATTTAGAGTTGTGTCTGCAATGTCAAACTGTCCAAGTAGGTAAATTTCATGGGTAACAAACTTTGCGACTATATATAGCATGAATATGTGTAGTACATGAATGCAATGTGGCCGTACTACATTGGCCATGTTGTCACAGTCATGTGACTTACAGAGTGAGCTGCGCTGCTTCACTGCCATTCACAACTCCTCTTCCATGGCTTCATGGGATAGTAAAGTGTCCATCAGGTGCGCACTTCAGAATCTCTTCACATTCTGTACTATTTTTCACCAAGTGTATAGCAGTTAAGCAGGCATAGCAGTTCTTGCGCGCTGTGTGAGAAGTTTTGTTTGCGCAAAACATCCAAAGTGCGTGCCCACTTTGACGCTTCAAAAAGTTCATAAAGAGATCGTAAAACTAATCCATATGAATTGAGCGGTTTAATCCAAATGTTCTGAAGAGACACGATTGGTTTGTATGATGAACAGATTGAATTTAGGCTTTTATTCACATATAATCAGTGATCAGCGAACATAAACAGAAGCTCAACCGTACTTGCTTGAAGCACTACAAACAAACCTTGGCAAGTAAACATTTGAACCATTGGCCTGCAATAGACTTAACTAAAATCTGAGTGCAATACAGTATTATACAAAGAGCAATGTACACAAAGTATTATACAAAGAGATCTCTGTTGAGAAATGAAAAAAGAAGTTAGTAGCATCACTTTTCTTAGTTAGTTGCTCCCAGCACTATGTGAAGTATGCATCAGATGGTCTGTGAACGGACCCGAAGCATGAGGCTATGCAAGAGTGATCTCAAAAGGACAGAAGGTGAAGCCCACAGGCAGTATCATTAGAACAGACATACAGCCCCAGTGAAAGTAAACCAGCTCGGTCTGGAGTCTTTCTCTAATGCTTTAATTCCCTTCAGATCCTGTTCACGGCCCTTCACATGCTCTATACGTTACTTCGGGGTGTATTGTCAGGGCGGGTGTGATGCGAGCGTGAGCTGGGGCCACAGTTACACAAAGAGCGGGGCCCCTCACCCTCAGCGGAGCAGGTGGGCCAATTAGTGTCCCTTGGGCTTCCACAGATGCTCCCAAAGACCAATATAATTGGGATCTTCACTGCTGGGCTGCTATGAATTATTAATACGTTTATGAGGGATGTTATCGGTCGTCATAATGATGAGACTAGCAGACATGCTCATTTAACCACAATGAGCTGAGTTAAGACAAAAAAAACAACACAACGGGACGCTCTTCTAACAGATTTTACCCCTTCTGGAAGGTTAAGGATTTCCCCAGCGTGGGCCGGTCATTTTTTCCAACCGATGACCAGGTGCTGGAGTGTGAATGCTGAATATCATACTGCAGTCTTAGCACAAAGACTGTGTTCATGGCTCCAAACAGAGGCCCATCAGTCCTACATGCATGCAAACAGTTTCAGCAGAGCTAAAATTAAATTAGTTCAAGGGGCGAAGCAAGAAGGCACTGCTGAGTTAGAGCCGGCACAGCACGACCCGCAACACAGATCACACAGAAAGACAGAGCTGGACAATGATTACAGTCTCTAACTTGTCTGTCTATGAACTGAGTGCCAAATGAACTTTGAAAAGAAGCCAGGGATATATGCACACACACACACACACACACACACACACACACACACACACACACACACACACACACACACACACACACACAAGAAAGCTGCACCAGTTGTGTGCTAGGGTTTTGCAGTTTACCAGTATCAAAGAAGGAACCAAAATATAAAACAACACCAACCATAATGTTTCATATTTTAGTACTGAATGAAATGTGCTGCTATTTAGGGGTGTGAAAAATCATTGTCATTGATTATAGATACTAAGGTAATAGGCTAAGTGTTACAGAAGTAGTCTTATATTTCATCTGCTTTCACTCTGACTGTGCTCTTTAGATTATTTAGTTTTCTTTCCTTAAAAGTAAACTGATAAATATAATGACATTGATAACAATACATCATTTTTATTTAATGAAAGCCTCAATATTTCAGACAAATTTTTGTTTTAAAGGTTTCATCATTTGTTTTTCTAGCCATCAAGCCAATTCTACAAAGTGCACATTATATAGACATTCACCTGAATGTAAAATACAGAAATAAATAATAAATAAAAAAAATCGACAAAACATTAGAGATCAGTAACGAGTGCTCTGTGAAATCAGACATCCCCGTACAACCAGTTCTGCATTCCCACGCAGCAGGAATACACCAAGTTATTCTTGGTATCAGACAAGCATTTCCATGAGATAAGACATTGAGGGCTGCCAGGGTCAAAAGGAACTATGCATATCTGCAGAACAATGTGACTCTTTGAGTCAGTGATACTGTGCATTTTAGGCCATCCTTAAAAATATTCTTGTTTGCCGTAACCCGACCGACCCTGTCAATTTAGTACCGACTAGGCATGTGCCGGTATTCGGTAATGCGATAAATCGCGGTAATGAATATGCACGATATTGTTATCGTGGGCACTTCAAAATACCGTGAAAAATAATAGATCAGAATTTATATTTATAGAACGCGTATTGGCTTATTTTCCATCAACCGCTTAAACAAACACTGCGTATGCTGCGCGAAACACGTGCGCACTCTGATGTAAACAATCCCCACATGTATAGCACTGTGTGCATGCGACGCAGTGCGCACTCTAGTCTAAACAATCCTCACATGGAGAAGAAGCATGACGGAAGGAGGAACGCTGCCGACGATTTATCCCCCTTCTAAAAGCAGAGCTGCCAATAGGCATTCAGCGTGAGACTCACGCAATTTACACTTTTCAAACGCTCTCGCGCCACATGCAGTTTCTCAGGCAGAGAAAAATCGCGGAGAAAAGAGGACACGGAGACCGACAGACTAGACAGAGCAGGTTATTATGGTATGAAAACAATTCTCAGCTCTCATGTTCTGTCCATTTTATTACGAAATTCAGACAATAAATACTGTTTTGGTGCTTGTAAATGTGACTTGACAGATCACTGTAGCGCCTCAGTTCAAGTAAACCGATCATCTGTTACTTTTTATGTAAAGATACAGTAGGCTACAATTTACCGAAAGGTATATATGCCTCATACATAATATCGATCATTCAGTGTTTTTCAACCACGGAAAGAGGTCAATAAAACTGCAGGTGAACAATTATGTCACAGAACGTTCGTTACATTTACCTCAGGAAAGCCATTTAATGACCAAGTTAGTTGACTAGAAAAAAATAGCTATAGAGAGGAGTATTTTGCTAAATATGTGCACTATATTACATTTGTATTATATTTTTACTTGTGTCATAATTGTTATTATAATGAAAACCAAATTATATTTAATTTAATTAGTTAATTTTTAACCTTTAATAATACCAGCAGACAGGGCTCTCTGTATGTTTACAGCATTATGTGAGATATATTTTTTCTTGAGAAAAATTAACGTCTATCTACTGTAGCCTACCTAATAATTATCCAAAAAGTCAATACTGAATCAAGATTGAAATCAAATCCCAAGAATTGAAAGCGTGAAAATTGTGTAAAATTCTATTTAGTTACCAAATGTTTTGACAATCACTATTGTAATGCAAGTAGTTTTTTTTCTACATCCCCCTCACCAATCCATCCATTTCTCTTGAGCAATTAAAATATCGTGATAATACCGTATACCGTGGTAAAAGCTCAATCAATTAATCGCAGCATGAAAAGTTTATACCGGCACATGCCTAGTACCGACCCAATTATTTATTTATTTTCCCTTTTAGTCCGACCGACTTGCCGGTTGTAAACTTGCGTTAAGACCGACCAATTTTTTTTAACTCTTCAAACAACTAATACAAATGCAATAAAATAATATTAGTTATTAAGTATTGTGAATATAAATTGCTTCTTTCTTTTAAATAAAAACTCGTGGCGCGTCATTATGTTTACACCAGGTTTACGCATGTCACACTACCGCCTGTAGGCTAAGATCGCTCCGTTTCATTCACTGTCAATGGTTCGCGCTTGGTAATGATGGCTGCGGCTTTACTCTAAAGATTATTTCATTTTTATATGTTGTTGAATATGGTTTATTAAAAAATAAACATGTGAAAGCGTGTTATATAGGCTACATGTCATGTTTTAGTCAGTAATGACGACGCTACTGCAACACGCATCGCCGCAGATGAGAAGCTAAGCATCAACGTGCTATCGCAAATCAAAGTGAAAGTAAGTCGCAGACGCTTAACACACGATCATCTTTATTAAATGTAAAGAAACGAAATGATCTTACCAGGGCTGTTTCCGCTTTCTCTTATTGCGGGCTTTGATTCAGAAATTTTAGCTGTTGACCAATAAAATAATAACTGTTGCTTTCGGTGCACTGCATTAAATCTGCATATAGCGGGAATTGAAGATCGGTTATATCCGCAAAAAAACAACAACACACATCTATGTAACCAGGTGTAAATAATTGAATCGTTTTGATCAATCAGATTGCAATCTGATCTGAGAAAACGCAAAGTGGCCTGGTGTAAACAGCCCCTAGACATCGGTGAAAAATGTTCTCTCAAGACCCCCCCGACCCCGATTTTTTTTTTATTATTAAAAAAATATACTTTTTTATATTATTTTTTATATATATAAAAAAATAAAGACCTACCTACCGACCCTTTTTTTCTTTTTTTTTGCTGTTACTGCAAACCAAAATATTTTTAAGGATGGCCTTAAAAAGACATGCACACTAAATTGCATTTCATGCATGGAGTAAGGCTGCACAGACCTGACTATTAAAAGCACAGTAAAGGTCACATATCCGACTCCATTTGTGGCTGTTCATGCAGTCCAGAACTCTTAGATGAGCCATGGCATTAGTCCTGATACAGACGGCACCCCCGCGTCCACCTGTGCTTTTATCGTTTGACTCTCCAGTCGGTCCCTTGGAGCCTGCTCCTGGCACAAAGGTGATGGGGGGTGTGAGGAAGTGAGAGCGTTGCGTCTGAGCCCATCTGTGTGCCCAGCAGGCACTCCATCAGCTAAACGCATCCTTTCCACAGCTCATTAGTGCTGGATTAATAATGTATTCGAACACCAAAACACAAGAAATCCACCCAGACGTCCGCAAGTTCTACTACAATGATCCAAAGAAGAAGAAGGTGATGACACCAACAAGGAGGCTTGTATCCAGTGCTCAGTATTTAAGAGTAATCAGTCTCTCCCTCTCGGTCGCTCTACCACTCAATCACCCCATCTGTTCGTCTTCTCGCAGTGCTGAGTCAGGTAGCACTGCCGTAGCACTGCCGCAGCAGGCTTAACCCCTCGATGGAGGAGACAAGACTGCAAAAGACAAAACGCATCCCGAGGAACTCTAAATTCGCTACTGCTTTAAGAAACACTGTGATACTCTCACGCATCGCAGATACAGAAGAATGAGGTTGAAACAAAACTGCATGTCATAGAACATGTCACGAGACTATGGCAAGTGTGTGAATATGCTTTCAGAACTGAATAGGCTGAACTGTGTACAACATGCACTACTTGGGGCAATTTTATTATTGACTTGCAAATATTTGGCAAAGCAAGCACCGCTCAAAATAGTGCTCATAATTATGGTTAGAGTTTTGAATAAACACTTACACTGTTTTAAAAAAAAAAATCCCAGAGGACAAAAATATATTTAGAAGGAGGGTGCCAATTCATTTCTTTTTGGGGAGGGGGGGGGATTGGGGCATTGACTTGGGCCAGTAAACAACAACCTATCAACCACCCAAAACACCATTGAAACCTCCTAGCAACTCCATTACGAATACTTCGAATATTCTAACTGTGCACTAAGAACCTCTCAGGACACCCTAGCACAGGGGTGTCTAATCTTGCCCCGGATGACCAACGTCCATCTAGAGTTTGCCACCAAATTACCCCAACTCACTTGCTTATTGTAAGTCTGAGGACCTTGATTAGCTAGTTCAGGTGTGTTTAATTGTGATTGAAGCTAAACTCTGCAGAACAGTGGCCCTCAGTGGAATTGGATTGGACACCCCTGTCCTATCACATATACCTTAGCATTGTAGCACTACATCTTGGTATCACCACTTGGTATAAATCTAGTTCCTTTATCTCTTATGAATCTTAAGTATGTTGCTTCTTAGAAACACATAGAAGCAAATTGATCAAGGGGAATCTCACATCTGACAGATGTTATGATAGTGTAAACACTATAAGTAGCAAAATGGGGCCAAGGTGAATCTGGCTGGATTTTGCAGATCTTGGCTCAGAAATGCACCAACCACAAAAGGAATCCAACTGTCAGCAGATTGGTTCCACACATGCAATTTTAATAACATCCAAATGCCAACTGTCAATCAGATGGAAGGAGTTGGCAGCCAGAACCACATCAGAGTCTAAAGCAAAATGAAAGCGGGAGTGCTGAATAGAAGCTGTTTAGAAGGATGGGTTCAGTGGACATGCACTACCATGGAGAGGCTTTTCAGAGAGGCTTTGGGATACTAGGTCAAGCCTGAGCGAGGTAAACCAGAGCAATGCACCAGAGACCGACAACTGTGTTAGGTTATTCTTGGCTCTGCATAACATTTATACTGGATTGCAATAAAAGGCTGCAGCAACATGAAATTCAAAGCGTAGATGGGGAAGATTACATGAAGATGTGGAGCGGATTGATGAAGCCACACATGAAGGATCTCTGGGCAGGTCAGGGCTACATACACACTCATGTTGTGCGGGTCAGTTGGGCCAGACTCCCATTGTGCAGGCTTGGAACACCAGGGCCTCATATGTAGTGCTGTATAAACACATGCTGGAGAAACACATCATTTTTGTACACTAAAAAAAAACTACATCCATTGGGTACAGTGTTTCCTCTGGGCACTGCGAGAACCAACACAAACATTGAAACATACCCCAAAGTGTTGCAACCTTCTTGGACGTGATATAGCCTAACAGGCAAAGGAACAACCAAGTAAAGAAACTAAACACAGTTAACCCTGGTCTTACTATATTGCAAACCATGGTCTGATCCCTAAAAAGACAAATAAATCAACCCTCACAGTTCTGTCATTAATGAACTGTGAATCTCCCCCTTTAACAGAGAATGGATCAGTCTAGGGTTCACAACCTCATATTCTGACCCCTTTCAACCAGCCCAGGGGCCAATCAGATGAAATCAATACCGGTAGTGAAGCTCTGAATGCACACATCAAAAGAACAAATCAATGATTGCCTGCCAAATCACAGGATTAAAAAAAAAACATACATGACGTGTGGGTAGCCAATTCAGGCGTTGGCCGATGTGACACAAACTCATCACATGACTCTTGAGTTCAGATGGAAAATGATTCAGGCGATGGGATACAGCTATTAATGTGTCCTGAGAAGATATAAACACTAACAGCTTACAAACACTATACCACACCATCCTACACTGACTGAACTGTAGCCAGTCAGCTGTACCCAGCGTGGACCATATTTTGTGAAATTCTGGTTATCTGCACTAGGTGATTGTGACCTGTTTCTGGAACAGCATCTTTTGTTGGTACTGGAACAACATTTCTGTCAAACAAACAGTTCTAACCAGCTTTTTTGTCGGAAACCTGGCAAATTTCAATTAGTTCTTCCCCAATCACTCATTGGCCCAGCCCAGAATCAAAAACAAATTTCTAGGTAGACTGTTGCACCCGACTCACAGAGTCTGTCAGATCTGAACTGGTGTTTATAGCTAGCTGTGTCCTTTTTGGTGTCCTGTATGCACCAGACAGTCCATGAATAACATCTACTTGCATTCTTAGAATAGAAACTACCCGCAACCCTAACCCTAAAACGTTAGGCTAATAACTCCTAAAATCAGTTCAAGCCTGACCCTTGCCCTAAACTAAACCCTTTCTCAATTAAATCGAATTGGTTGATTAGGATTTTGCTCTAGTAACATGCTGGGCAAATCACAGTCAAAGTCAAATTCAGCAACATGAGATACAAAGGGTAGTTCATTCATTCATTATGGAGACTTGCTGTGAGTTAACACTAACAGGAGAGAGAGAAATTTTCTGCTTCGATCTAGAAGTGTCCATGCAGATGTAAATAACCACACAAAACAAAGTCATTGAAATAACAAAATAATCTGGTCATGATGATAAAGACAAATATGTGTGAAACATGCACAGGCAAACTATTCTAATGTACATTGATGCCTGTGGTCAGGGCATGAATACTAAATCTATGTGGAGCATTCAGATGCTATCAAGATTAAATTCAGCTAACCAAATGAAATCTCATGAAAATGAAAGTGACAGAGGAATATGGCATCCATTCGCTGACAGGAAGTCTCATTGCCACAGACAGCATTCCATAGATTTTGTGGAAAACAATATTGCTAACAAGAGTCTCTTCATTCATATAGAATGCTGGCTAAGTTAATCAAGGAAGGAAGAAGAAAGAATTACAGCATACTTCAAACCTATTACTTGAGCTGACCCTTTCTATCTACTGTGTAATTTTTACAAATATTTACCATGGTAACCAAGTTTCAAATACATTGTAAAAATGTAATGTAAGCAGTTGGTACCTTAAGGAGTTACTGTATTTTTACCTAATGTGATTAAAAATTAAAATGATTAAAAAAATACTTTAGTTGGTGTATCCTAATGTAGACATGTTGATTCAGTAATATTAAATTAGAATTTATTTAAAATTGATTTATATTTAAAACAAAAATATTTGTATACCATAATTACTAAAGGTTTTGTTCCTCTTGTAAAACAATAAAAAAACAAATGAATATTTTGAAAACAAATGAGTGTGTTTTTTTTATTTAGAGATATATTAACAATAACTGTGCTAAACAGTTTGGTCTATTTTGGTAGACAATATGATTACCATGCTGAGCTAGTTAAGAGAGAACAAGACTACTGTCACAGTCACAGTGTGTGTGACATCCAAACATGAGTAGTGTCCATGTGTTTCACTAACTGCACATCAGACCAGGTGGCAACAACTTAACACAGATGTGCTCTGGGCATGTGTAATATACACCAATACTGCCTCACTAGACACAATTCCCACTGAGAAACATACTCAATCTACCCATTCCAATAAGTGGTAGCCTAATAAGAGAGAGAGGCATCAGACTTGAGTCATTTACTATTGATTATTGGTCTCCTTTCTGACTACAAGGCTTACACAACAAACTGATGGCTGCTCATTATGACATAAAAAAATGGAGTGTGCCAAATGTAAATCCACTGTGAATTTAACCTACAGTGGCGGGGATTCCAGATAAAATGAGCATTAACAATAATTTTCCTTTTCCGATGACGGACAAAAGAATCTTAGCAGAACCTATACTAACTCATAATAAGCAGTCCAAAGGCTTGACTGAATGATGATAACTGGGAATCGGATAAGTGGCTGCTATGTATCATCGGGAGCAGCCCTTAAATAAGACATTCCTGATGTTTCCCAAAGGAAGACTAGAGCTCTGAGAGGTTTCATTGACAGAAAATCCATCTCTAACGTGGATTCAGGTCAAGAACTGGAACACTGGGTTTAAGGAAATCTATTGGATTAGAGATCAAAGCATCTATACAATTTAGATCTTACTATTTCAGATATTAGTGTGCTTTCACTAAAGCCCTGCTGAATGAAAAAGACCAGACCAGCAAGACGTTTTCAGGCTGGTCTAGGCTGAAGACGTGAAGCTAGGTGACCAATGAATTCTGGTAGAAATGCCACAATGGCAGGAAAAAAATAGGGAACTGTCCTGTGCATATTGCGCTCAGCAGTGATTTTGTGGGCGTTTACGGCATTACTTGATTTGCATAATTCCTTAAAACCAGGTGCTAAAACAACACAAAATGCAAATAAAGTACAATATCAGTGACAGTCTATTTTTAGTGAATCCGCCCCTAAATGTCACACAATTTTGTGCAGAGCAATGAACAGAGCGTTTCTCAAATATGTTAGAATAGAGGGCAAGCCAAAGGCAAGCACACAGAAACACATTCACATGAAAGGGAGAGACTGTATAGACTGAAAACAGGGGTGAATCCACACACACACACACACACACACACACACACACACACTGACAGCCAGCATTTAACACTCTCTCTCTCTCTTTTTCTGAACAGACAACAGAAATCAATGCATATGGAAACAGAATGTGCGGGTGGAGGGCTGAAGTGCCAACTGAAAGCTCTGATATGAGACAGAACAGAACAGAACACAGAAACATCCCCGTCAACACTGGATTATGGTTTGGTCCATTGGATTCAATGAGACAACAGTCAGATCTAAAAGATGAGTTTGTAAAGGGCGTCTCCACAACATCTACAAAAGGGCTCAATTGCTTAATGATTTGAGCAAGCAATTCACAAATAATCAGGGCTTTTGTTAAAGTCAAGTCTATAATCTGATGTATTTCTGAATGAATAAGGATACAGAAAATGTAGGTTGGGAATTACAATTTTTCATTGACTGAATCATGAAAAGTGAGTGGTAAATATCAGAATCATGGTTAAGAGTATTGGTAACATCAGGTAAAAAAAAGATATTTTAGAGGCGGTGCAAGTTATGCTGATGCAGTGGTCAGTTGATGTACAAATTATTTGTATTTTTGTAATGGAAAATGACGGGTGGCTTATGACCGACACAATGATATATAGGCCTAGGCTTTACATGACAGAAGCTACAATTTAATTAAGCTGATTGAGATTCATCGGTAATGTTATCGGTTGGTGCAGATAATCACAATATGACCAAATAATGATTGATTTATTTGGCTTCTCATACATTACCATTCAAAACTTTGGGATCAGCATGTTTTATTCAGCAAAGATGCATTACATTGATTAAAAAGAGACAATAACGAAAGTACATTTTCATTTCTTGCTGACTTCACGATCAGATACAGAGAAATCAGAACCTCCTCAAGGTGACCTCATCAGGGGAACACCAGAGTATGTGTGTGTATGAGAGATAGAGAGTGTAGGTGTAAAAGCGAGGAGCAGCTGGGCTTTAATTACCCTCCATGGCACTGGCGTCCTCACAGGGGGCAGGGCGACCGAGGGAGGGAGACACAAAGAGAGAGAGGCAGACAGGGAGAGACGCCCTCATTAGACATGGAGAACTAGACGGGACAGAATAACGGGCCCACCTGAGACCACCAGGATGGGGGGGGGGGGGCGCGTCTATTAGGTGTCAGGAGAGACTGGAGCAGGTATTGAATCAAGCACCTGTCCATGCTCTACAAAAGGCACTGATGTATACTATATTGCAATTACTCTTTATGTGCGTCTTGGGGGTGATGTTATTGAGATAGAACACTGGTTTAACTCATGATAAACAGCAAATGGAGGATTTCAGCGTGTTAATGAATTAAACAAGCTTCATCACAGACGTGAACAAAACTGGACCCAACAATTACCCATGAGGGACACCGAATGTGTGGATAATGAATCACATCACTCTTTCATGCATATAAACAAAGCAATTACACACTGTAATGTTTAGTTTTGCCAGTGGCACTATATATGACTAGACAGATATAATGCTACTGCATTAAATTTTCTTCGCTCTGCAAAGGAAAATGGTAACAAAAACTATAGCCAAGATAACAAAATATGTTCAAATTATGTTTTGCTAACGTTTCCATTAAGTTATAAAAACGTTACATCTGATCTGAATGTTCTCTGAAGGTTCAAAACGTCGTTTTTTTTTTTAATTCCATTTTAGAATTTTTCAAACATAATGGGAACATTACTTTTGAAAGTTCTCTGAACGTTCTGAAACAATTAGTAACATTTAAAAATGTTAAATTGTAAATCTTACAAACCGTTTCAGATAAAAATGTTCCATGAACGATGTATAATGTTTTTGTGCCAACTTTTTGAGAACATTACTAAATTCCAGATAACTTTGTACGAATGTTTCATAACGTTACTGGAAGAATATTTGTTCATAACTTGAAAAAAACCTTTCAACAACATTAGCTGGGTGGCTGCCTACCTAGACCGAATGTTAAAGCAGCAGTGTTTTCAAGCTGTGTTGCCAACATGAAACTGAAAAAGGATGAGACTTAAAGGTGCTCTAAGCGATGCCACGCGTTTTTTAGGCCAAAACATTTTTTGTCACATACAGCAAACATCTCCTCACTATCCGCTAGCTGCCTGTCCCCTGAACACACTTAAAAAAAACGCGGTCTCTCTAGACACCACAGGCTCAAAAACGGCAACAAAAACAAACTGGGCTCACCCGCACCCCGAAACATAATAGGGCTGTCAATCTTCCTCTATAATACTATTCGAATTCCATTCCTTATTTTATTTAATATTTGAATAATATTCGAATATTAAATGCTCAAATTCATCCTATTATAAATATTTACGACATTACACAGTCTTATGGATCGCCAATGCAAATGCGTGATGTTGATCGGTCTCATATCTTCACACTTCACAGATAAACCGTGTCAGTTTGTCTGTTATCGCCTTTTTGCGGACAGCTGGTAAACGTTTTCGTTTGAAAATGTATATTTTTCTCTCCGTTTTGGCCTTCCGTCCACACTGAGACGGCGTTTTTATTAATGAAATCGAAGCTTTTTTGTAAACGCACTCCAAAGTGGATACATTTGAAAACTCCGTTTTCACGTTGTATTGTGGACTGGGAATCAAATTGTCAGGAGTGGTGATCTCCGTTTCCGTGGAGACATTGCTCTCCGCGATTTTTGTATTGTTATGATACAGCGTGGATAACGTGCACAATTGTGTTACGATTCAAAAACGTTATTGTTCATCAGACGAAACAAAAGCATTTCATTTTCACATGCGTGTAAGCGAGAAAGATTGCATTTTTTTTTTTAAATATACACAAAGCAATATTCGAATAGGAACTTCAGCATTCGAATAGTATTGATTTTTTAAATATTCGAATTATATTCGAATTTCGGAATTCGTTCCAACAGCCCTAAAACATAATAAACAGAGTTCCAGCCAATAACCGACAAGAAGTATTGGAGGGTGGGGTTTGGGGGGGTTAGTGTACGTACACATGAAGGGGGTGTGGAGGAGGGAGGGAATTTTGAATTATGGCCGACACACGACCAAAGAGACGACGTTCCGATAAACAAATTGCAAAGAAGAGTGACAAGGATAAGAAACGCACAAAGTACCTAATTTACATCGGAAAAACTTTCGAAAAGTGGCGAGAACTCCGCCGGCAGAAGGGATTCCAATCCGACATTCAGTTGCTCTGTTTTTCCAGAACAGGTAAATCCATTTTTATTTCTAAACAGACGTTCATGTTCGCCAAACCAACACAAGGATGTAATTAGCTAGAACTATGCAGTCAGCGTTAACTTTGGTGAATACAACATGTATGTTTCTAGCAGCGATCAATCTCTATTGTAAATGATCAAGCAAATTCACAGTAGGGCAACAATGTGTATGAATGATTGTTTTCACCCACTGTTTGTTATGAATTTGAATGTTCATTTATAGGCTATTGACAACTTTGACTAAATTTGTTTACGCGGCCGCCGTTGTTTATGCTCACTGGGAAAAGCAAAGCTAATGTTATCTTGCTATTATTGCGTCCTTGTATGGGAGCTATAGTTATAACCTCAGGTGGCGAAACGATTTTAAGATAATGTTTCTCTTTTTCTGCATTCTGTTCTGCAATATATAAAAGCATTTATCTTACTTGGCGACATTACTCATTGAATGAAGTATCAGTAAAACTTAACTTTGTTTGTAGTGACTACTTTGACTTTCCTTTATGTCGGAAGGGAGGGGAGGAGGGAGGAGACGGGATGAGGAGGAGGGAGGGTCTAGCTAGCCTCCGTTTTGTTTGACAACAATTCGAATGTCAACAAGAAGTTACGACTCCCGGGATCGCTTACAGCACCTTTAATTCTAAGTGAGTTTTTTTTACAAAAGACAGCACCGCATTGATCTTTTACAATGAGGCAATCCCAGAATGCACTGCAATGAGTGCAGTAAATAATTGCAAGAGTCAATAAGTCAAGAAATGTTGATTATGCAAACAAAAACCTTGTATGTACTTATGTTCGTATGTACTCAATGTACTTATTTCAGTTTTATGTACACAACAAGTTTATTTATTTATTATTTTAGAGAATGGCGATGTTAGCTTAGTATCATGCTAATGTCAAACGAGTCTAGAGTCCCATGTGATTCATCATATCTGCGTGTTGAGAGGAGTCGCTGCTATGTAGAGGTGTTAAAATCAGTCACTTGTGAGTTTCCAGAATGTTTAGGATGCTGCCATAGATAATTCGTAAAATTTTATATAGCGCTTTTCTCTGCACTCAAAACGCTTTACATAGAAGGAGGGAATCTCCTCAACCATAGATAGAAGGTAGCTTTAAAAAGCAAGTTAGATCAGTAGGTTTTGAAACAGAGCTACTGTCTGTATATCACAGAAATTACAAACATACAAATATTATTTGTAATGAAGTAAATCACACTGTTTAAAATGTAATCCCCAACTATATTGAACTGGTGGTAGTGTAATGATGCTTACTGAAGCCCAGATGCTGTTAGCTCAAGGCACTTTTTTATGAATCTGCTGGGGACATTTCACACACCTGCTGAGAACTTCAGTTACTGTTTAACTTTATAACTAGGTAGCAGTGAGAACTGAGCACTGGACTGAGACAACCAGTTCCCAAAAACTGTGCCACACCATCATAATTAGAGATTAAGAAGGAAGTGCTCGTGAACAAAGTACAAACTAATGTCACACGTATGTTTTTTTTTTTTTTTTATGGTCAAACATGACCGTCCAGCGCATGTTTACATTCAAAAACAATGCAAAAACGTGTTCTGCGTTAACGGACCTTTGATGTTGTTAAAGGGATAGTTCACCCAAAAATGAAAATTCTTTCATAAATTTGAGTAAATAAAAGCCTAAATTCAATCTGTTCATCATATAAAGTGAGCAAGTCTCATCTGAAAATTTGGACTAAACCGCTCAAATCATATGGATTACTTTTACAATCTCTTTATGAACTTTTTGAAGTGTCAAAGTGGTAGTTATGTAGCTGTTTATATAGGGATAGAAAGCTCTCAGATTTCATCAAAAAGATCTTCATTTGTGTTACGATGATGAATGAAAGTCTTACGTGTTTGGAACGACATGACTGAGTAATTAATGACAGAATTTTCTTTTTTGGGTGAACTATCTCTTTTAAGGAACAGTTCACCCAAAAATGAAAATTCTGTCATCATTTACTCACCCTCAAGTTGTTCCAAACCTGTATGACTTTCTTTCTTCTGCTGAACACAAAAGAAGATATTTTGAAGAAAGTCGGTAACCAAACGACTGATGGACCCCATTGACTTCCATAGTAGGAAAAAAAATAAAAATACTATGGATGTCAATGGGGACCAGCAACTGTTTAATTACCAAATTCTTTTGTGTTTAGCAGAAGAAAGGAAATCATACAGGTTTGGAACAACTTGAGGGAGAGTAAATGATGACAGAATTTTCATTTTTGGGTGAACTATCCCTTTAAGAGTTTCAGATGATATTATTCAAAAATAAGCCTATGGTAAACACTTTAAAGTTCAGACAAAATTTATGATGTTTTCATCAAAAAGCTGAATGCAAACAAAATATAACATGCAAAAAAAGCACTGTTATTTTAAAGAAAAACACTGCACCATTTCTTCAAAATAATGCACTGTTACTTCAAAAAAAGTTCAGCAGTTTTGAAGAAATGCAAAGTAATGATCTGTTCCTTCCAAATAAACAATTTCTTTCGACAACTGGCAGCATTTAAGAAACAAACACACACAGATTATAAATACTGAATCCCTCTTGACACATGCTGAGTGATCTGTCGACATGTTTGAAAACTACTGTGCCCACCGACCTTCTGTACCCACAGACCCTGAGCCTACACTGTAAGGAGATTACACACACACACTGGTTTTGCCATTACTTGGTTAATCCAAGCATGCGTTTGGCAGAACTGTGTTATATTCCTCTGACATGCGGTGTTACATCATCACTGAGAGCCTGACTGCATGTCAGAGGACACGCACAATCCTGCATTGCTCTAGTATTCTGAAGAGTGACATTATGCATTTGCAGCCATACAACATTACTGAGATTAGATAAGTAAGAGCCTTGCTTGCCAAATAAAACAATTAAGCTACTTCATTTAACGATTGCAGTCTCAATATAAACAGTCAGCGGCTGTTTCCAGGAACATTATACTGTTATGAGACCACAATCTATAAAAATATTTTATTGTTGTTTGGTAACAAATTTGTAATGATATCAGATGTTTCAAAAAATGCTTCTGAAAAAAAAAACCACAAAGTAAATATAATGTTTATCAATATTACTGGCCTGTGTGTGGTTGTCATATTCATTTTCTTCATAAATTTCGTTATAAATTGAACCGCATGACAAAACAAAGGTTTGAACGGATCACCATCAAAACGATATATTGCAAGGCAAGCCAATAAAATAAGCAAATGAAATAAAAAGTCGAAATCATCCAGTTCAGTTTACGGATGTCCCGCCAGCACTGCAGGTGTGTCTGACTAAAGCACTTGTCCCATCTTGAGCTGCAGAAGGTGTAGGCCTTACTGCCATTTTTACTCTGCTTTCACTCTCTTAAAACAATGAAATTATTTACCTCGCAAACTGACGACGCTGCTGGATTTTTCTTGTCATCGTGGTGCGTTGACGCAGCCCAACACGTCGCCATTATTTCATTTCAGAGCACAAAGGCAGAGGTCCTCTGGAGCCCAACATTGAGATGAGAGAAATCAAAGTGCTATAATCCCAATGATCTAATCCACACCGTCCGATCTCTTCATGCCCGCCCAATGTGAAGTCCTGCGGCCAAAGAAAGGTTACTTGAGAGGACACAATGTAGGACAGATACAGTGTGATGATTGTCCCCTGTCAAATAGAAGGTCTATCCCAGTCAACAGCCACCAACAGGCCTTCCTAAAATTGCCATTATTGAACTGTAGAATAGAGTTGAATAGAGCCCACATATACTGTATGAATATTGTAGAGTAAACAGAGAAGAGCACAACAGACAGAGTTGAAGGTTTTCTCATTCTCTAATAGCTAGCACTTTTTCCAATGATGTTTACCAATAGATAAAATAAAATGAAATATAGAGTATAAAAAGGAGTATAAAGCACAATAGTAGAACAGAGTATGAAAATATACAGTAGAGTAAGGTAAACTACAGTGCACTTTTGTTTTCTACCCTGCACCCAGTGCAGGGTTGAAAACAAAACTTCTTTGGTTAGTAAACATACGAGATAACCTGACGTTGCTAGAATATATTATTGAGATGATAAAGCAGAATTATGATTTGACCAGCTTTGAACACACTGTAAAAAAAAAAAAAATATTGGTTTAACTTAAAAAAGTAAGTTACCTGGTTGCCTTTAGTTCATTTAAATAAAAAAATCGAGTTAATATAATGAAGGAGATTGGTTTAATAAATAGAAACTCAAAAAAATATATATTGTTATCTGAACCATATTAATCATCTAAGTTGATTTGACAAAAGGTACAAAGTTGTGATAAATCATGAAAATACACTGTACAGTTTACCAGCGAAAGGTTGTCATCTGACATAGGCTACTGCCCTAACGTTACCATCTCTTCTCGAGTCCAGTCCTCTGCACACCATGTGTTTCTATGGAGAGATCTGTGGTAGCTATTTGAGACTAAATAGTAGAGTGGGTACTGGTTACTCCCGATTTAACACCATGTGCTGTCATGATATGAAAATCTGCTGTTTGAAAACATGCAGGGTGTTTGATAACGGGCGTGTGAACTATCAATCCGTAGATTAATGTGGATTGTAAACAATCATAAAACCATCATCTCGATCTGAACGTCCTCCGCTCATCCAATCATCATCTTCACTTTCTTTTGTTTCCAAATTTCTTACATGACAACAGTCGCCAACAATAGTAAGATTGAGGGGGTCAGTAAGACACCTACCTGTTCCAGTTATTAGATGACCATGAATCATAATGCATCGTTTCTCTGCCAAACACGCGAATAATATCCAAATATCCGATGCGTTGAAAACGATTTTCAATCTATCGACAAAATATTATTTACAGCACTCCACAGCCAAATAAGCAGCTTCATAATGAAAGAAAAACACACAGAAATCACCGAATCTAGCTGATACGGACGCGAAGAATGACTAGCGTTTAAAACGCAGCGCACGTATGTATCAACGATTTGAACGCGAACAGTTTGATCTCGGTTTCTTCCAGTTGGCGGCGCGACAGTTACAAGTGATGTCCGATTCGCGAACGAGTCGTTTTTTGAATCGGTTCTTTTTATTGATCCGTTTGAACCGATAAATCTCTTCACTGTAAAATCTTGGAAGTTGAAGACACATGGCAACAGTTTACCATGGTAACTACAGTATCCGCCAAAACACCAGTAGCCCACTACAGCATAAACGGTAACTTAGCCACAACATCTTATATAAACTAAAAAGAACAGAGAAAGGTTCTTACACTGTTTGAAGATTTGCTGATTTTACATCAGTAGCCTAACAGTTAATGTAATGTAAATAAATACTTATGATTCCATACTAAGTTTGCCAGGGGGTGACATGAACAACACACAACCTTTATAGCCCAGTCAATATAGTGACACTCAATAGTAGGCTATGTCTGTTGCATAACTTTAAATATCTTTTTTTAGTTTAAAGAGAAACCGTAAAATTTCTCGCGGAGACCTCTTCTAGCAATACTTCAGAGTTTTGATTCAAATGAGCTGGCGAATCTGTTCCTTTGAGTATGTCCATTGACACGAATCGTTTGAACGAACCGATTCGCTTAAAGACTCGGACTTCCCAAAGCTAAATACATTTACTACATTGACTGGCGTTCGGTTACTCCGCCCCCCCGCCCCCTCTGACTGCTCGCCGGCCTGTTGCCCAATAGCATGCGATATTCAAATGTGTTTGTCGACTTCAACCAACCGGATTTATTCTTACATAAGAGGCACATGCGTATGTATTTTTCTCTGCTCAATTGCTTACAGTCACTATTAATGCGGATTTTGAGTGCTTGTTTAATTCACTAGTGGCTCAGAAACCTGTTTTAAAGCCTGATTTGCAATTTTGTTATGTCCTACTGCCAGCAGTAAATATTTTAGAGATATTATCAAGATCATGCTGTAAACATGTTGTTCTCTTGAAAATTATTTTTGGAATCAATTGACATTTCCAGAAAGTCATATTATCTTTTTTTTCTGTTGGGTTTAATTAAAATGATCAGATCCTCTTCCAAGAGTTAAGTCCAAATACTAGTTCTCAGCATTTTATGTAATCATGATTAAACAAATCCAGTTCTTCAATGCAATGAAGGCCGTTTCACTGGCTAGAATGTTTTCTATGGATGAAAACCTGACATTATAATAGTTATATTTACCTGGGATTGATTTATAGGGCATTTTTAGTGATATGCTAAGCTCTGCATGCTGTTTAAAATTTCTTATTGTACTCACTCCCTTCCTAAATAAATTGTACACATTTGGGATAACCAGCTGGTCATGTAGCCTATATCTGTAAAAAAAAAAAAAAAAAAAAAAAAAAAAAGGCAGCTTACAATACTCTAGCCTGACAACATTTCTAACACTCCAACAGCATCTTCCTTGGTTTAAAGAACATTTCCTTTCTCAAACTCCATTATCGTGACACAGAGCATTGATGCAGTGTGGAGGTTTAGGACAAAGGCAATGGAGGGCAGTGTTTTGTTTTGCTTCTTTCCACCACAATGCATCAGGAACAATAGGACAACTCTTGTGACCCATTCTGAAATAAAAGGCTGCTGAATCTCAAAGAGCAGCTTTTCTCCTATTGTTTTCGAGGCCTGCTGCACCATTGACCAAAACAATGTAAGGTTTACTAGCATTTGGTTAGATATCCTAGTTGATGAAACAACAACAGCAACATTACTTTTACTACTAATATTGATCAAGTGAATAATTAAAGTTTTCATCTGTTTCTTTCCACACTTTGGAACTTGACCGGCAATAATTTGATTAGTTACATTATATGGCTCACTAATAACAGAACTGACTCTTATTTTTTAAAGCCAGATGTTTCCACAGGTTTATTGAGTCAAATGTATTGATTAAGAGAACATTGACATGACAACGATGAACTAAAAATGGAAAAGTTTTTTTTTTTTTAAACAAATTCACTTTTTTGAAGTTTACACAGAAACGTTTTACATGAACGGCCAAAACGCATAAAAAGTTGTCCGTGTTTATTTAAAAAAGGTGTCATGTAAAGGTCCACTGGCATTGCATGTTCATTTGCATGATAAAAATACCTCAATAATTCATAATTCATGTTCAAAATAAGATGATTTTGAGTTTAACAGAGACATTCATGTACATTTAAAAGTGAAATACAAAAAAAAAGTATTTTAAATGAGAGGATGGAGCATCTACTCTATACGTGTATTAAAAATATATATTTTTAATTCAATTAAATTTAATGTAAATAAAATAAAATAAAATTGTATTTTATTTTGCAAAAGCATTGCAACACCAATAACGATAACTATAAAAATAACTATAATGATAACTATATCAGCATCTACACCAGCGTATGATATCATTCTGATTATTCTAAGGGTACGTTTACTCGACAATGATGCACTAAAAACGGAAAAAAAATTTCTTTGCGTTTTTTTCATACAGATGACAACAATGTCAAAACGATCCCCACTCACACGGATCTATGAAAACGACTTAAATCGCTGTATTATTTATGCCAGGCCAGTAGTTGGCAATGTTACTTTGTAAAGAAACACTACGCACCTTTAGATTGAACACAAAATACGCATGCGCATGACGTCACAGTATTCACAAATTATTGTTTTTGTAGTTTACACTGAGACGTTTTACAGACATTTTTAAAAAACGAGCACTTTGAAACACGTTTTCAAATGTTTGCATTTCCAGGACCCCAAAACGCTGTTATCATGTAAACGCATGGCAAAAACATAAAGTTTGCCAGTTGAAAACGGTGTCGTATAAAAGGCCCCAAAGTGTGCGCTGCAGTTTGTCGTCGTCTGCTTTATATGCTCAAGCTATTTAAAACAGGATAGATTCTGATTGGCTGTCAATGTTTTTATTGTTCATCAGCTGGAAAAAAATCGTTATTGTTATAGCTGTGGTGTGGACTCTGCTATTATTTTATATATATAATTTTTTTTAGAACTATATATTTAGCGTTATATACAGTATATTGTCCTTTGAGTCATTTGGGTCAACCATCACAAATCCAAACCATTAGCAGCACCTATTGAGAAATGAAACATACCCTCTGTCCCATGCCACACATCATGTGAAGGTGAAGTGTTTCATTACTGTCTTTTATCATGTTCCTCTGGTGATGTCTCAGAGACCCCGCATGAGAAACTCACCCGTCTCTTTGTCTGTCATTCAGCGGATCTTGTTTTAGGCTGATGGGAGAGAGGCAGCCAGGTTCCCACAGAGGTGTGGAGCGTTTATCGGCTAGGTAAGTTAACCGTTCCTAAATGCTGATGTTTGATAAGAGCGAGTGAGTCACAGCCAAGCCAACAAAGAGTTACTTTGTCAATTCTGTCACATAGACCCAAAATGCCTCTTTATTCAGGGAGACAAGAGGTGGTTTTTCCTCCTCTGTAATCTGTTGCTATACATCAGATACTCTATCTGGAACTGAGAGAGCTCTGTTAGTTCTTCTCTTACATGAAGGGCATTTAGCCCAAAACACCTATACTGAGACATGTAAGGTTGTATTGTATAGAACAGCAACATGATACATTGTGTGCTTAAGATTTGACTTAGTCAAATCTTTTTTTTTGTCTTTTTTTTTTTTTTTTTTTGTCGTCAGCACTAACATGCATGTTAAACCCTTTTTAAAAAACTACAATCCAATCCCAGTGTACTGTTTCTATGTGTGTACCCATACAGCACTTTTCCTTAGGCCTGCGCTTCCATGTTCTCCTATTGACTTGAGCTTTCAGATGTCATCAGGAATCGTGTTTAATCCCACACCAAGCGTGACTAAGTCTCAAAAATGTAAATCAATGCTGTTTTCAGAAAAACAGAAAGAAAAGAAGAATACATAGGTCTGCAAATTCAAAAGGCTTGTGACTTTACATAAACAAGCTATTATTATCAGACTTTCACAATGTGACAATTCTCACCTGGCAGACAATAAACAAATGAAAACTGTCTATCTATCTATCTATCTATCTATCTATCTATCTATCTATCTATCTATCTATCTATCTATCTATCTATCTATCTATCTATCTATCTATCTATCTATCTATCTATCTATCTATCTATCTATCTATCTATCTATCTATCTATCTATCTATCTATCTATCTATCTATCTAACTGTCCGTCCATCCCTCCCTCCCTCCCTCCCATTCATCTATCCATCCATCCATCCATCCATCCATCCATCCATCCATCCATCCATCCATCCATCCATCCATCCATCCATCCATCCATCCATCCATCCATCCATCCATCCTTTTGTTAGTCTGTTGTAGTAGGGAGGTTAAGCCCAAAAAATAGGCCTTTGACTTCAAGTCATGATGCAAAGGTCGTCTTTGGTATGGAAGTACCTTAGGGTCATACAAATAAATTTATCCTAAGACACAAGTGAGATCACACTTTGTATCAGAAATAAACAGGTTTTTTCAAAAATGGCCGCCAATGCGCCGAAAATACTCTAGAGCCCATATCTTTGCTTTTGTTATCACTATAATGACAAATTTGGTGTCAAAGTGTACATTTTGGGGGTCAAGGAATCCAATAAAATTGGTTTCAAGTTTAAAACAACTAAAATTTTCCCCATACCATGACAATTGGGGGTAAATATGCACATTTCACATAAAAATTGTGTCATCAGAGTGACTTTACTTATCTTTTCCTTCAAAAACTTTAATTTTGTATTTAAGCAGTGCAGCTACTTCTGTACATTACATTTGTCCTAAGTAGCATGAGATTTCGACCAGTCAGTTGTAGCCTATAGCAAATCAGTTCCTGCAACAACACATCCCATCTGCACCAGGAGCTGTGACAGCTGTTGAAGGTCAGAGGTGACAGGTTAACACTTTGTGGTTCGTATGACTTCCTCATTAAATAGAAAAATGCTTTTAATGTTAGATAACTAGTAACTAGCTAGCTATTAACTAGTTAGCTTCATTATAACTAGGTCGCTAGTAACTAGTTAGCTTCATCATAACTAGCTAGTGACTAGTTAGTGTCATTTTTATTGAAGCAAGCACATAGCCTACATGTTGCTAGCTAGTTAGCTAGCTTCATTATTTGATATTTTTTACTTTTGCGAATGCTTGTTAATGCTCATATTATCTCTCTTATGATGTTAAAGCAACTTAATTTCTTTTTTCAGATTAGCCATAATGGAATGCCGTGACTGGAGTTTATGCTTCCTATGTCAGTCCGCCCTAAAGATTGAAAAAAGATCCCTCTTAAACCGAGGACCGTGACGTCGCACGGTATGGCGCAGCCGGGGCCCCACCCTGGAGCCAGGCCCGGGGTTGGGGCTCGTATGCGAGCGCCTGGTGGCCGGGCCTCCCCCCACGGGGTCCGGCCGGGCTCAACCCGAAGGAGTGACGTGGGGCCGCCTTCCCATGGGCTCACCACCTGCAGGAGGGACCGTAAGGGGGTCAGTGCTGAGAGGATCGGGCGGCAGTCGAAGGCGGGGGCCTCGACAACCCGATCCCTGGACATGGAAGCTAGCTCTAGGGACGTGAAACGTCACCTCACTGGCGGGGAAGGAGCCTGAGATTGTGCGTGAGGTTGAGAGGTTCCGACTAGAGATAGTCGGGATCACCTCTACGCACGGCTTGGGCTCTGGAACCACACTCCTCGAGAGAGGATGGACTCTTCACCACTCTGGAGTTGCCCATGGTGAGAGGTGGCGGGCTGGTGTAGGTTTGCTTATAGACCCCCAGCTCAGCCGCCATGTGTTGGAGTTCACCCCGGTGAACGAGAGGGTCGTTTCCCTGCGCCTTCGGGTCGGGGATAGGTCTCTCACTGTCGTGTGTGCCTACGGGCCAAACGGCAGTGCAGAGTACCCGGCCTTCTTTGGGTCTCTGGGAGGGGTGCTGGAAAGTGCTCCAACTGGGGACTCCGTCGTTCTACTGGGGGACTTCAATGCCCACGTGGGCAGTGGCAGTGACACCTGGAGTGGCGTGATTGGGAGGAACGGCCCCCCTGATCTGAACCCGAGCGGTGTTTAGTTATTGGACTTCTGTGCTAGTTACAGTTTGTCCATAACGAACACCATGTTCAAGCATAAGGGTGTCCATCAGTGCATGTGGCACCAGGACACCCTAGGCCGTAGGTCGATGATCGACTTTGTGGTCATTTCATCTGACCTGCGGCCGTATGTTTTGGACACTCCAAGAGAGGGTAAAGAGAGGGGTGGAGCTGTCAACTGATCACCACCTGGTGGTGAGTTGGATCCGATGGCGGGGGAGGAAGCTGGACAGACTCGACAGACCCAAGCGTACTGTCTGCTGGGAACGTTTGACCGAGTCTCCTGTCAGAGAGATCTTCAACTCCCACCTCCGGTGGAGCTTCGACCGGATCCCGAGGGAGGCTGGAGATATTGAGTCCGAGTGGACCATGTTCTCCACCTCCATTGTCGAAGCGGCCGCTCGGAGCTATGGC
Organism: Scardinius erythrophthalmus; assembly: GCF_964197995.2. Lineage (NCBI taxonomy): Eukaryota > Metazoa > Chordata > Actinopteri > Cypriniformes > Leuciscidae > Scardinius > Scardinius erythrophthalmus. The sequence continues at coordinate 8,190,428 of NC_138242.1, forward strand.
CGTAAGTTCTCAGGTGCCTGTCGAGGAGGCAATCCCCGAACCCGGTGGTGGACACCGGAAGTAAGGGATGCCGTCAAGCTGAAGAAGGAGTCCTATCGGGCATGAAAAGCATGAAGAGTCTGTGAGTCCAGTAAAAACATGGCGCATGAGTGACAAGTCCACCACACTCGCTTTACCCAGACCCTCAACATCATCATGTGAACCATTTGATAAACTGTGTCTCTTCTGTGGTGAAGTGGGCAAAAAAAAGGAACTGAGGAGGGCTGCTACCCTTGGCTTGGATAGAAAAGTGAAAGAATGTGCTCAGGTGGTGGGTGACAGGCATCTATTGGCTGAACTAGCTGCTGGTGACATGGTTGCTATTAATGCTGTTTATCATCGTCCATGCCTGACTAGGCTCTATAGAAAAGCAGAAACTGTTGGATGTGACTCAACTGAAAGTAATGCAACTCAGGTCATCAGAGCACATGTCCTCAATGAGTTGCTCGAATACATCATGGACTATCGTTGCTCAGGGGAATCACTGGCAATGTCTGACTTGACAGCCCTCTATGACGAGCGCATTGCTGATCTTGGATTTCCAAACATCAAATGCAACACCACACGCCTTCGGAAGGATATTGAACGCCTGATTCCTGACATCAGATCAGTACAAATAAATCGTGTCTGGTCCATTGTATTTGATGATGACCTGAGCAAAGCTGTTGCTAACATGAAAAACAACACTTCTACCGATGTCTCCATCATCTTCAAAGCAGCCAAAATCCTTCGGCAAGAGTATCTCCCCATGAAGCATGCTTTTACAGGTGCCTTCTCAACTTCCTGTGAAGCTGATTCTATCCCTCCCATGCTGAGATCGTTCTTACACATGCTTCTTGATGGATCAGGTATTGATCAGCCACCTCCTGGACCTGAGAAGTTCCAGGCTGCAACATCCATTGGGCAGCAAATAATTTTCAACTCTGTAAGATGCAGATCCAAGAAACATGGCAGTGTTCCTCGTCACATAAGAGAGAGGGAAACACCAGCTTCGCTATATCTGGCAATGAAACTACACCAGCAAAGTGGTAGTAGATATCTGGTGGAGGCCATGCATAAAAGAGGAATGTGTGTCATATGACCACTTGAAAACATTTAGCATAGATATAGCGAATTCAGTGATCAGTCACTAGGAGCAGATTGGTGTCGTGGTCCCACCTCAGGCAGTCCACTGAATAAAACGGCCGATTTTGTCAAATAGGGTGTCAAATTTCGTTCAACCTACCCTCCATTAGATGGCAGACATGTCATACTTCATCCGCGACTCAAAAAAACGTCATGCTTCTATACAAAATCTTCGAGCTAGAGTGCATTGAATCAGTGCGAACAAAAGCGGAGCTAGTGTGCGAGTGAGCCATTTTATCAGAGCAATATTGTCAACGTCAGCGAGTATTTGCATTATATTATTATTATTATTATTATTATTATTATTATATCTAATGGCATCAATAAAGCTTACCCGCAATGAAGTGTTGGGTCTTCTATTCGTGGACCCTGATGAAGGGGAATATCTGCCTGATTCTGAAAGTGAAAGTATAGCCCTACACCAAGCACAAACGGTGAATCCTTTGCCCAATTTAGATGGTCCTTTACCCAATGTCAGTGGTGGGAACAATGTTTCTCGGGGTCGGAGTGTTCATCGCGAAGTTAGCAGGCGTGTTAGTGTTGTGGGGAACGAGGTGGGAGATTTTTACCGTGTGTGCCTCTCCACAATCGTGGCGACAGTATTGTGGTGGAGACTTTGTTTGTCTAATGCCACTGGGTATGTTAGACGAGGTCGAAGTATTCATAGGACAGTTAGGGGGCAAGGTGGAGGCAGGGTGGGGAGTCGCAATGACAATGACAGTAGTCCGAGCTGTGCACACTCGGCGCGTGCGCGAGGCAGATCTGGCCGTGCTGCTCCCAGCAGGAGCAGAGACGGTGTGACACTGGGCAGAGGGGCTATTATGCATAGTCTATCGCAAGCTGATGGGAATGCCGGCTTTTGAGTACTTGGCCAATGAGGATGATTTACTATAAGTAGTAAATAGAAAATCTCTACAGCAAAAGGCCAACCTCTACTTGCATTCGGTTTGTTTCTACCATTTATTAGTAATGATTTACACAGTTTGTTTACTACTTACTATTTACCTGAGCATTCAGTATTGTGCAATATAGCATACAGAAGGTGAGGGACATTTTGGGGGGAAAGAAGTGCTGCATTTGATCATTTTATCATTTAAACGTGACTTTTCATGAGAATTCTATAATCCAAGATGGCCGCCACCATAATGACGTCATAATATGCAAATTAGATGGGGAAATGTAATCCCTACATAAACTTTGGGTCTTCCTTAATATTTCTCTAATTTACAGAAAGTCTCTATCTTTTATCACTTTTAAGATATAGCCTTTTGAAATTAAGATGTCAAAATCGAACATTTTAGGAAAAAACCTCCCACCTCCCACGAAACACTGTGTGTTTGGCATGTGTTTTTTAATAAAAAATTGCATACTTCACCTCCAATTGTCATGGTAAGGACAACATTATTGTTTTTTAGTCTTGGAACCTATTTTATTGGACTCCTTGACCCCAAAAATGTACACGTTGATACCAAATTTGTCATTATAGCTATAACAGAAGCAAAGATATGGGCCTCTCAAGTATGGTCGGCGGCCATTTTTAAAAAATGTGCGTATATAAGATACAAAATGTGATCTCACGTGTGTCTTAGGATAAATTTATTTCTATGGCCCTAAGGTACTTCCATACCAAAGGGGACCTTTGCATCATGACTTGAAGTCAAAAGTCACTTAACCTCCCTACTATTGTGCAAACTACTGAATCTAGTTGTATTAGTAGTGTCCTTCATTGATGTGAACTTACATTTGGAAATAAACAACAGAAAATTGCTTTCGTCAGACCATTTAATGGGATCTTCAATCACAAATAAGTCTCACAATCTTTTGTAAGACAAATAATAATGCACTATCTTCATGCTTTGTTATGACCCACTGACTGATTTAATGAGATAAAGTGTTTTGTGTCTCCAGTGCAGCGCTGCATTCTCCAGTCATGAGGCGCAGTAACTGATGGCAGATGGCGGCTGTTGGCATTTGTACCCGGCTGGCGCCCAGACTGAGTCATGGAAAGCTTGGTGTGAGGCACAAACAGCTCTCAATCGACACTTTAAACCAACCATGGAGGACAATATCATAACCAGACTCAGAAATCACACAAAAGGTACATTTTTGATAGTGGATAGTGCAAACAGTTTCAGATTTAGTGTAATGTGTAACGCCTTTGGAGGTGTTAGCAGCCTTTTTTTGCTACAGCTTACTTGAATTAAAGAGCTAGACTTTTCAAGCAGATTGCCTGAAAGACAGCAGACCCAAAACAGATGAGCAGAAATTCTTTTTTTTTTTTTTCGGGATTCTCAGTGAACATCAGCTTTGAGTTCTGTATTAGCAATAAATTTCCAGTGCATTCATAGCTTGTCTGAGATGTGAGATAGCCTCAGCAGGTTGTAAAGTAAATCAAACCCTCATGTTGGTTTTGTCTGGTTGTATGCTGACAAAGAGGTCAAACCCCAGGGAAAATACAGTAACACCATCCAACGTTTCAATACAAATTTTTAATAAATCATTTTGAATCAGGGCTGTTCAGATGTTCTTTATTTAGCGCCCCTTTATAGTGTGCAAATACATGTTCATTTTCCCTTCTGGAACCCAACAAAAAAGTTTATCTATCTATCTATCTATCTATCTATCTATCTATCTATCTATCTATCTATCTATCTATCTATCTATCTATCTATCTATCTATCTATCTATCTATCTATCTATCTATCTATCTATCTATCTATCTATCTATCTATCTATCTATCTATCTATCGACGCAACTGACTCTGGTAGGTCACATGAGAGTAACATGTCGGATGTAGTTCAGTACGTCCAAATTTCATTCATACTACCCATATTCATACTATATACAGTAGAATGTTCTTTTTTAATAGTCGCAAAGTAAATTCAAATTCAAATGTAGTACCAACTCAGACAGTATGCGATTTCAGACGCAGCACATATCTTTGTAGTGTCTCACACACAAGAAATATACTTTTCATATTTTATTGTATGTCCTCTACAGTAGACATCAGGACTCTTCTACAGAGGCAAGACAACAAGGCAAGACAATCGAGGCATTTTCAAGGCATTTTATTTCAGTAATATCATCTGTAACATATTTGAATGTTCAGAATGCAAAAATAAAATTGCAATTAATTTTATATAGCTATAGCCCACTGTCCAATTTTGGGATTGGATAAAGCTCCTTCCTCCCTACAACCCTAGGAAAAGCGTAGAATGTCCTCAGTGGCATGGATGGTCTCACAAACATATGTCTTCTAAAGAGAACAAAATGGGCAGCTGGCCTCTTAAACTGATACAGCATATAAAATGGAACAGAGTAAGTCTGTTTTCCACATCATATCACGTTAGTATTGTGATGTGACTTTACTCAATTCATCCAAAACACATTATATAATATTTCAAACATAATTCAGCATGTCATTGACAGATTTCAGATCTCTGATTTGAGAACACAGTAATCTCGTGTCAGAATGAGTTTTTCATCCGTTACGGTAATATAAATGTCCATTCCTCTTGAAGGGAGTTTTGTCACACTTTATATTTCTGTTTCCCCGTCTCGCTGATGACGCAGATGTGCTGTGAAGGGGAAGACAACGCTTACGTGAGTCAAGTGATAAATAAAGCACAAAAAAGAGCTGTAAAAGTAACACAGCAAAATGTTTGCTTCTGCTTGTCTGCAATGTGACAGATAGATGTTTTCCATCACATTTACAGCTTCAGGAGGGGCTTGAACACATGATGTGTGAGGCTGATTAAAGTTTTCTAGGAAAGATGAATGCTGTGCTGCATGCCAGATTTCATTTGGATGTTCACCAAGTCCTGCTCAACACTCAGTGATGACATCCATGCTGCAGGTTCAGAGATTCATCTCTTATATAACGCTCTATGATGAGCTTTGAGATGGGGAGGCCTTTTTATGCAGCTCACCCAGAACTGAAAATCCTGTCATTAATTACTCACCCTCATGTCTTTCCAAACTCGTAAGACTTTCGTTCATCTTCAGAACACAAATGATGATTTTTTTAATGAAATCTGAGAGCTTTCTATCCCTCCATAGACAGCAACACAACTACCACTTTGATGCTTCAAAAAGGTCATAAAGAGATCATAAAAGTAATCCATGTGAATTGAGCGGTTTAGTCCAAATTTTCTGAAGAGACTTGTTCACTTATGACGAACATATTTAATTTAGGCTTTTATTTACTCAAATGAATGACATTTTTTTAATTTTTGGGTGAACTATCCCTTTAACAACCTTGATAGTTCATGCAGAACACGTTTTTGCATTTTGTGATCGCTTTAAATGATGAACAGATTGAATTGCTTTTGTTCTATTATAAACATTAATCAGCAAACATGAACAGAAGCTCAACCGAACCTGCTTGCGAGAACAAACCTCTTGTGGAAGTTCAAACGTGCTGCGTAACATGAGAATGAACCTCATTGGTTCCCTATCGTACGGTCACTACGACGTACGTCGTGGTGAACGACGAATAGGAATCTCGCTAGAGAGGCCAATCTACTTCGAGTGAAACTAAACAAGCCAATGCATATTGGCGTGCAATCATTTGCATCAGCTGTGCAGCCTCGCAGCGCGGGTATTTAACGAGCAGCTGGTGTGATTGCACTTCAGCTTTTTGCTTCGGAGCCGAGCGTTTCGATGCTGTTTAATCTACTGAGTGATCAAACAACGAGCAAGCTCTTCAAGATGATCTCTCGTGTCTGGTGCGGGCGATACAGCGCAGCAGCGGGGTCGACTTTCTTTTTCTCTCTCTTTTTGTTTTTGTGTTTCTGACTGAGCAAAACAAAAAAGCTGTTTTCACAGCTGGTAACGGTGCGCCAAGAGCGCTGAATAGCCGTTCTTATGGCTGGTAAGACCGCCGTGAAGAGAGACAGCGCACGTCAGGTTGCATATTCCTGTCTGTGTCCGCTGCGACCGTTCCCCTGCGTGCTTCAGTACCTAGGAGAGTATTTCCCTGAAAGAGCTTACATGGGTGTGAGTGGCGTCTTTCTAAAGATGACATTCCACCCGTGTGTTTCTGGTTGCGGTCGTTTCCTGTCCTCACTGACGGCCACGATCACTGTCTCGCATGCCTGGGAAACATGTGAGACTGTGTTCGTGGGTGGTTCATGTTCTCGCACGGGAACATGACCACGTCGGCACGCCGGTCAACTCTTCTTTCTCCGGAAAGTTGAGTCCCCTCTGTTGTTGGCCAGCCGCTGCTGTGTGTAAAAGCACAGCTGCAGGTCTGCTCGACACTCTGGGGGACCATGAGCGAGAGCGTTCGCGGGGAAAACCCGACGGATCTCTCGCTCCTCAGCTCGTCGTGTGCCGTTGTCACGGCAACCCAGCGCTCGCTCGGCGCTCTAGGTGCGCGGTCTCCTTGTCTATTCTCTGTTGTAGCGCCCTCCCTGGTGGCCACCAGGAGAGGTCTACTTCAGTAAAATGGCTTGGGTGATCTGAGAGCTGAGGGCTTCTCCTTCGGGGAACCAACCCCCTAGGGCCCCTCCCTCTCTAGCGCATCACAAGCTGTGCAGCTTATGGATGAGATTGCTGGTCCTTCAAAATTGGAGGAACCTAGCGTTTCATTCAGGGCTCCAGCTGAGGGCAGATGTCGATTGCTGCATCGGAGAGAGGGCCTGTTTGTTCTGGAAATGAGGGTATGCTGAGTTCCCACTGTAATAGTGTGTGTGCTTATGCTGAATCAGATTCAGAACTGACAGCCATGCTTTCCCGGGTCTTTCTCGGATGTGCATTGAAAACTTAGGAGTATGGAGCTATATTGGTGCCAAAATATGGAACGCCAAAAGTGCCAAATTCTGTTAAGTTTTCACCTCTCTCGCTACCCTCGTTGGTGGGGTGGCTGTGCCTCTGGCGAGCCACCTCTGCCCTGCATGCGAGGCCAAGGCACTCTTATTGCACGAGGGTAGTTCTGAGCCGGAGTTGAGCTGCACTTGTCGACTGACCGTGTTCAAGTCACAGCGCAGGCCCTCGGCCAGACGATGTCCACCTTGGTGGTCCAGAAGCGCCCCTGGCTGTCCTTGCAGAGGTGCGAGACGTCGTCAAAGTACGCTTTCTCGATGCTCCCATCTCACAAGGTGGCCTTTTCGGCGACACTGTTGAGAATTGGCCCAGCAGTTCTCCGCAGTCAGCAGCAGACTGAAGTGCTTCCCCGACGTACCACCAGAGTGCCTCGTGGGCTGCCCCTCAGTCTACTTGTCGCCAAGGTTGTCATCCCCTGCAAAAAATAAATAAATAAAAATAAAAATAAAAACACTCCGACACAGCCTGCTCTACTGTGTCCGTTGCAGGAGGATGACACCGCCCGTCTCAGCCACTGTTTAAGTGGTCGGTGAAACAATCACCCCTGAGATGGGTGACCCGGAGATGGATGGAGCTGCTCTTTTCTGGTGGAGGGCCGGGGAACAAATTTTTTGAGTGTTCCACCACTGGAGTCACAGTGGTACCCAAATTCTCAAAAAAAAAAAAAAAAGAGCAGTTTTATCTGTCCCTGGGTCTGAAGAGGGCCAGGGGAGCAGTGGGAGGACAGAATCCTCACCACTCTCATCCGCCTCTTCTATCGCCAGCAGGCAACAGTGTGCGGTTCGAGAATGCAACCAAGCTGCCTCCTGCACCTCCTGCCTCGTGGATTCAGGTAAGTGTTGCACAGCACACTCAGACTCCGCTACGGGCCGCCTCCCAGAGAGAGCCTTCCGAGCTGAGCCCTGTCTTCCACCTCGCTGCCCCACTCCGGGTAAGCCTACGGTCCCTTTGGTCCCGCTTGTACGGTCTCTGCGAGCCTGGCTAGCGCTCCCCAGTCCGTCTTGCTGGCTTATTCGGACCATCAGGCTCGGCTATGCGATTCAGTTCGCCCGGCGTCCCCCAAGTTTCGGGCCATCCACTCCACTTAAGTGAGAGCAGCCGATGCCCATGTCTTGCGCGTGGAGATCGCAGTCCTACTGGCGAAGGACGCGATAGAGCCGGTCCCTCCAGCCGATATGAGGTCAGGGCACTACAGTCCCTACTTCATTGTACCCAAGATAGGTGGTGGGTTACGACCGATCTTGGATCAGTGAGTTTGAATTGGAGCCTTCACAAGCTACCGTTCAAAATGCTCACGCAGAAACGCATTTTCGAATGCATCCGTCCCCGAGATTGGTTTGCAGCGATCGACCTGATGGACACGTACTTTCATGTCTCGATTCTTCCTCGACACAGGCCGTTTCTGCGCTTTGCGTTCGAGGGTCGAGCATATCAGTACAAGGTCCTGCCCTTCGGGCTGGCCCTGTCTCCCCGTGTGTTCACGAAAGTCACGGAGGGGGCCCTTGTTCCCATGAGAGAACAGGGCGTTCGCATCCTCAACTATCTTGATGACTGGCTCATACTAGCACACTCTCGAGATCAGTTAAGCGAACACAGGGACCTCGTGCTCAGGCACCTCAGCCAGCTGGGCCTTCAGGTCGACTGGGAAAAGAGCAAACTCGCCCCCGTGCAGAGGTTCTCTTTTCTCGGTATGGAGTTGGATTCGGTCGTTCAGACAGCGCGCCTCACAGAGCAGCGCACTCGGTCGGTGTTGAACTGCTTGAACACGTTCTAAGGCAGGACAGCGGTCCCACTGAAATTCTTTCAGAGGCTCCTGGGGCATATGGCAGCGGCAGCAGCGGTAACTCCGCTCGGCCTGCTCCATATGAGACCGCTTCAGCACTGGCTTCATGGCCGAGTCCCGAGATGGGCGTGGCATCACGGCACTCACCGGGTGGCAATCACTCCGGAGTGCCGCCAGACCTTCAGTCCGTGGTCAGACCCCTCGTTCCTTCGGGCAGGAGTCCCCTTGGAACAGGTGTCCAGGCATGCTGTGGTTTTCACAGATGCCTCTGCCACGGGCTGGGGTGCCACGTACAACGGGCATGCAGTGTCAGGGGTGTGGACGGGCCCCCAACTGCATTGGCACATCAACTGCCTCGAGTTGCTAGCAGTACGTCTCGCTCTGAGCCGCCTGAAAAGGCCGCTACAGGGCAGAGACGTGCTGGTCCGTACGGACAACACTGCGACCGTTGCGTATATCAACCGTCAAGGTGGTCTACGCTCCCGTCGCATGTCGCAACTCGCCCGCCATCTCCTCCTTTGGAGTCAGAAGCATCTGAGGTCGCTTCGAGCCATGTATGTCCCCGGTGTGCTCAACCGTGTGGCCGACGAGCTATCACGAGCTGTGCTCCCGGGAGAATGGCGACTCCACCCCCAGGCGGTTCAGCTGATCTGGAGAGAGTTCGGAGAGGCTCAGGTAGACCTGTTTGCCTCCTCAGAGACCTCCCACTGCCGGTTGTTTTACTCCCTGACCGAGAGAACACTCGGCACGGATGCACTGGCACACAGCTGGCCCCGGGGCCTCCGCAAATATGCGTTTTCCCCAGTGAGCCTACTTGCACAGACCCTGTGCAAAGTCAGGGAGGACGAGGAGCAGGTCCTTCTGGTGGCTCCCTATTGGCCCACCCGGACTTGGTTCCCAGAACTTATGCTCCTCGTGACAGTCCCTCCCTGGCCCATTCCTCTGAGGAAGGATCTTCTGACTCAGAGACGGGGCACCCTTTGGCACCCGCGTCCGGACCTCTGGAAACTCCATGTCTGGTCCCTGGACGGGACGCGGAGGTTCTAGGTGACTTACCCCCAGAGGTACTTAACACCATCACTTCTGCGCTACCGCCGTCTACGAGACGTGCGTACGCCTTGAAGTGGAACCTGTTCGTCGAGTGGGTTCCTCCCGCAGAGAGGACCCCCGAAGATGTTCGATAGGGTCAGTGCTTTCCTTCTTGCGGCAAGGGTTGGAGCGAAGGCTGTCTCCCTCCACCCTTAAAGTACATGCTGCTGCTATTTCAGCATATCATGACCACATAGATGGCAAAACAGTTGGGAAGCACGACCTGGTCGTCAGGTTCCTTAGGGGGGCGAGACGATTAAATCCTCCTCGTCCCCCCTCCATACCCTCTTGGGACCTTTCCCTGGTGCTCCGAGCACTTCAGGATGCTCCCCTTGAGCCTTTGCAGTCAGCAGACTTAAAGCTTCTCTCCTTGAAGACTTTGCTGCTGATTGCACTGGCCTCGATCAAGAGGGTAGGGGACCTGCAAGCATTTTCGGTCGACGAATCGTGCCTAGAGTTCAGGCCGGGTGACAACCATGTTGTACTGAGACCCCGGCCTGGCTATGTGCCCAAGGTTCCTACCACTCCCTTTAGAGATCAGGTAGTGAACCTGCAAGCGCTGCCCCTGGAGGAGGCAGACCCAGCCCTGGCTTTGCTCTGTCCCGTTCGCGCTCTGCGTATGTACGTGGACAGAACCCAAAGCGTCAGGACCTCAGACCAGCTCTTTGTCTGTTATGGAGGCCAGCAGAAGGGAAAGGCTGTCTCCAAGCAGGGGATGGCCCACTGGATAGTGGATGCCATCGCCTTGGCTTATGAAGCTCAAGGCGTGCCCTGCCCGCTCAGGTTGCATGCACACTCCACGAGAGGCGTTGCATCCTCTTGGGCGCTGGCACGTGGCTCCTCGCTAACAGATATCTGTAGAGCTGCGGGCTGGGCGACACCTAACACGTTCGCTAGATACTATAGCCTACGTGTAGAGCCCGTGTCCTCCCGTGTTTTCACCCTAAACGGGTAGAAACACTGTGAGTACCGGCTCTGTCGGCTTGCTGCACCCTACTGTGCACCCTTATTGCTCCAGAGTCAAAACCTGTCGAGTCCTCCAAACACCCTCGGCCCGGACGTGGCGGAGCGTCCGGTGCCAGGCCTTTATCCGCTGAATCCTTGAGAACCGGGTCTAGGCTGGGTCCCATATGTGTGACCCTACAGGGATCCCATATGTGTATATCTTCCACGGCTGCTCCTAAACGGAAGCCTGTGTCTTTCCCTTGGGCTAAGTCACCCATTATTCATATGCAGTACAACCCTTGGGTTAGTCCATATGTCTTTTCCCACATAACTCTTCTTAAGAATGTGGTTCCCGCAGCGTTCCCCTCCCTCAGTTCGGGCACGCTTTCCCAGTGTTATCCAATATCTCACTGTATGGGTTATCACGGAACAACAGTGTGGATACTCTTGGTGTAAGCCCTCTCCTATCGTCCTTACAGGCAAGAAGGTGTTGAGGCTTGCTCAGGGCGCTGGATGGGGTGCAGCAGCTGTGGCACTTTGGTAGGGATTCCTATTCGTCGTTCACCACGACGTACGTCGTAGTGACCGTACGATAGGGAACGTCTCGGTTACATATGGTAACCCTCGTTCCCTGAGGGAGGGAACGGAGACGTACGTCCCGTCGCCACATCTGCTGCGACCCGCCGGGGCAGCCAGCTCACCGGCTCGGCTCCTCAGCAAAAAACTGAAGTGCAATCACACCAGCTGCTCATTAAATACCCGCGCTGCGAGGCTGCACAGCTGATGCAAATGATTGCACGCCAATATGCATTGGCTCGTTTAGTTTCACTCGAAGTAGATTGGCCTCTCTAGCGAGATTCCTATTCGTCGTTCACCACGACGTACGTCTCCGTTCCCTCCCTCAGGGAACGAGGGTTACCATATGTAACCGAGACGTTCTCGCACATCAAGTGAACATGCTTGAGCTTCCGTTCACCACAACTGATGTGTGTATTGATGAATGTTTAAATGTGAATAAAAGCCTAAATTCAATCTGCTCATCATATGAAGTGATCGAGTCTCTTTGGACTAAACCGCTCAATTCATATGGATTCATTTTATGATTTCTTAATTAATATTTTGAAGCGTCAGTCGCATAGCTGTCTATGGAGGGATAGAAAGCTCTTCACAAATGAAAAAATCTTCATTTGTGTTTCAGAGATGAATGAAAGTCTTACAGGTTTGAAATCACATGAGGGTGAGAAATTAATGACAGAATTTTCATTGTTGCATTTTCCTGTTGCTCTAGAGATGAGTTGACTGGATAAAAAAATTGGCACTACCTTAACATGCCTAATGTTCGTACATTCATCCTCTCATCGATCTTCATCTTCAAAAGGTCATGGAATTTAACAAAAATGGACATAATCTTACATTGAGGTCCCTGAAGTACTCATTGTAGTCCAGAGCGTAACCCACCACAAAACGGTTGGGAATGACAAATCCAACATCTGCAGACAAACACAAGTTATCAGTTCTCACGAATCACATCCGTGTTCAGATAATCATATTGTGATCCATTAAGGCCCATTTCCGCTGGGCAGAAGTATGTTTGAGCACCCTTGAGCACTCACAGTCAGGGAGCTCTGCCGCCCCGTGAGGAACCCTCTTCACCAGCAGCCTGAGGGAAGAGACACAGGAACACATCAACACCCTTAACCTCCATTAGATCAAAACCATGAAAATGTTGAGGTCTGCAACTCTTCTTCAGCTTGATTTGATCTCAGGCCACGCATCCTCTTCCATTAGCTATGTTTCCGTCAGTGGTGTTTTAAAATGAGGAGGCAAATTTATGTCCGTTACACTTAATTTTCCTGGTCAAATAAACATTACATAAAAAAAGAAAATACAATCATATTTTGTATTTTTACACTATTTATCTATTTATTAAAACCAAGTATAAATTGAATCAAGTTAGTGTTTTTATGCATTTTGACATTTATTCCAAAATAATAACTAAAGGCAAGAACAATTAAACAATATATTTTATTTGTGAACTAATGCTCAGCTTTTCTTTTTAATAGCTAACTTATTTTCAGCAGTCATCAAGCTTGCACACACTGGTCACAGATACAGACACGAAGATGTACCTTTCATTTCCCCAAGCTATTGCTCACTAAAACCCCTACACAGTCATCATGTTTTCAGCTCATTTCAAGTTTGATTTTGGAGTGACATAAAGCGGTGATATCTAAGTGGCTGATTTGTTTACTTACTTTTTAATCTTCCCATTAACGCCATCATTGTCTATATTCAGGCCGATGTGCACAAAATCAAGAGGCGGGATTTATCACACAAACCAATCATTTCTAATCATAACTGATCATATCCAATCATAGCACGATGTTGGCATTTCCTCCTCTCACATGATCCCCCATTCCTTCTCAGTTACCCCCAACCAAACTCAGCGCACACTTTAAGGGGTTTGTTAAAAGTCGAAGGGCTCAAGGGAGGCACGCCTCCCGCTGTAACTTTACCCGCTGGTGTCGCTGTTGGACAGTGTTACTTTATAAAAACGAGTGACTTTTACACCTTTTAAAGTCACATTTTGTAATATTTGTGTCGTTTTATTTTTTGTAATATCAGTATTTTCGAATCCTGTCGTTTTATTTTTTGTAATATCAGTATTTTCGAATCCAGTTTTTTTAAGTAGACACTGCCTTCACTGCCCTTGTTTCCATCCGCCTATTTTTATGTGAATGTTTGGATATCTCATAAAAAAACACTGGGTGGAAGCGCTAAGATGCGCTAATTGCAATCGAAATTGGACAAACGTTTTAACCAGAATGTATGGAATGATATTCCGGACATTATTCAAAAGGAATTGCAAATTGTATTTGCAATTGCGTTTTCAAATTGTGGACGCATAAAATGTGACAATCCAAACGCAAATGCAAATCGCGCATTACCGTTTGCATTTTCGTTTAAGCAAACGCACAGTGACTGCCAAATTTAAAATGGAAATGCAAAGTCCGTTTGCAACTGTGTTTCCCATATCCCTGTCCTATCCTTCACAAAAAGCCTAATAGCTAGGCTACTTCACTGAGGTTGGCGAAGACAACATTACTGATGTTGCTGTTGGTCAAGGCCACGAAAACATTTAACTTTTCCAAAACAAAATGGCTTCTGAGTAAGAGGACATCTGTAGAGGATGTACTGTCATCAACTTGCTGCGCGAGCATCATAAGGTCCTCCACAATTTCACCAACTACCTCCAGTGTTTAAAATAAATCAGCGTCTGTCTGTTCAGGGCATCACCTCTTGACCGTCGACTGTGAGTGATGTCACGTCCCAACACGAACACGCCCCATAGCATAATCCCACCCTTGACGCTGATTGACAGGTTTCCGTGCAAGGCATCGGAAATGGAAATACTAAGGGAATTGCGATTTCATTTGAGTTTTGGCTGGCTACATACGCGACGCTGAGAAAGTGAAAATGCAGACGTGGTAATTGAAATTGCTATTTAAATATGACAGGGTCAAGACTCGTTAGATATGGGAAACACAGTTGCAAACGGACTTTGCATTTCCATTTTAAATTTGGCAGTCACTGTGCGTTCGCTTAAACGAAAATGCAAACGGTAATGCGCCATTTGCATTTGCGTTTGGATTATGTCACATTTTATGCGTCCACAATTTGAAAATGCAATTGCAAATACAATTTGCAATTCCTTTTGAATAATGTCCGGAATATCATTCCATAAGAATGCATTGCATTTGTCTCTGCATTACGTCAAACTCACCTTCTGTTTATTGCATTTCGTTTCCATGCTCTAAAGAGCAAGTCATTTATGATGTGCAAAAAAGAACCAGTGGCTTCTCAAATTGCAGCAACTTCCATTTTTACTACAGATATTTTGCACCAATTTCCCAGCAAGTGACGATTTTGTTCTCTTGAACACATGGGATGGAAACGGTACTTTATTCGCAAATGTTTTAATCGATATTCCAATTTTGTGCATTTGTTAAATTCACAACTTTAGATGGAAACATAGCTATTGCCTTAATGTAGTTCCCCTTCTCACCCTGCAACTTTAACCATTTTGGGCTGGAAAGTCTCCACGTGCTGTAGAAGGGCTTTCATTGTCTTTCCTGTGTCCACTATTGCCTGTGAGGAAATGAATACATATAAGATTACACTGTAATGGAGATATAGAGCTACATGCCTTGCTGTCTACAGTCATTCGGATGTTGTCTTCCTGTGGAGTTTTGCAGGTGCAGATTCCATGTGGATTTGCTCATAAGTGTTTGCTTTGATCTGAAATACTCTACTCTACTAGCAATTTTGTCAAGCAAATTCTTCATATACAGCACACAAGAAAACCTTGCAACTGATTTCAAAAGAGTTTGATTTTAGCTAACAATGCAATACACAAATCAGTCAAAAATTTGGTGTTGGTGAAATGCTTTTATGTTTTTGAAAGATGTTTCTTATGCTCACCAAGGCTGCATTTATTGGTTGAAAAATACAGTAAAACAGAAATATTGTGAAATATTAGTACTTTTTAAAATAACTGTTTTCTATTTTAATGTATTTTAAAATGTAATTTATTTCTGTGATGCAAAGCTGAATTTTCAGCATCATTACCCCAGTCTTCAGTGTCACATCTAATATACTGATTTGCTGCTCAAGAAACATTTCTTATTATTATCAATGTTGAAAACAGTTCAAATCTGATTTATATATACAGCCTTCACCCCTGGAGTGCAGCTATGATGCCTGAAAATCTGTCTAGGTAGCACAAGACTTTAAATTAGAGTTTAGTAACATAAATAAACGTACTTTCATAAATAAACGTACCAAAGTTATGGAAATAATGATCAACAGCACTGTTATTCAAAGCTGCAGCACATGGAGTGATCTACATGGGTCATTTCACTGGAAAACGTCTGATGTGAAATCTGATCTGAAAGGAAAATACCTTTCTACTCTATTGTTTTCCAGACAAATCCCAGACTACCCTGCACATGTGCCATGGGAATTGTTCATAACAAACTTTGTTTGCTTCTCTCTTGCATTTCATTTCAGTTAGTTTGTGTGATTTTGTTAATATATTTATATGTCTGCATACTTTGCTAAACCCACTGTGAAAAGCACAATCTTACCTCTACAATCAAGACGTTCTGTGTGGCATGTGAGGGGAAAAAAAGAGAGAGAATGTGTTAGAATTGAGAAAATCCAAAGGATTTAAAACAACATCCAAAAACAACAGAAACAACAAGAGAGAATCTGGATGTTATCATCATAGAAAACACACACTGTGATTGTTTGGTGGAGTATTTTAAGTAGATCTGATCCCATGCAAGCCCAGCCACCTCATTATATGGCATTCTATTATATTATTATATTATACTCATGTTTTCATGAGTAAACATCATAGAATGATCCATGGTCCAACCATGAAATGCCACATTAACAGTTTAATTTAGTCCTATTTGGGGTAATTTATTCATATTTTCAGTAATCTTTTTTCCCATCATAAGAACTTCATGGATCATGTAATTTCTTAGATGAACGTGCAATACACCACCGTTCAAAAGTTTGGGGTCGGTAAGATTGTTTTATGTTTTTGAAGAAACCTCTTATTCTCACAAAGGCTGCCTTTATTTGATCAAAGACTGCAATATTGTGAAATATTATTCCAAATTAAAATATCTGTTTGCATATATTTTAAAATGTAATTCATTCCTGTGAATCATTACTCCAGTCTTCAGTGTCACATGATGCTTCAGAAATCATTCTAAGATGCTGATTTGCTGCTCAAGAAACATTTCTTATTGTCGATGTTGAATACATTTGGGCTGCTTAATATTTTTGCAGATACCAGTTATTTTGTTTCAGGGTTATTTGATGAACAGCATTCATCTGATATAGAAATCTTACTGACCCCAAAGTTTTAACTGAAATGCATTCTAGACAAGCTAGAGAAATGACAGATGACAGATTACTGGTAATGAATATAATCAATAACAGTCATCTGCTCACTATAAATCTGCCTGAAATCTCTATATCGGACACATCTGTAATAATAAAGCCATTCTGGATGCTGTACCATGACTATAGAAGGGAGTGAACAAAAGAACTGCAAACCTGACGATTATTCTTGTGGATTTGTCATAGTCAGGTCCCAAAATAGATAAATAGCCCTGGATAAGATGCAGTAGGCATTTTTGAGGAAAAGTACTTCAAGTGTTGTTTCTATATGATTTTTAGGTGCTGAATCCATTTCTGCCGTATAACAAGTTGTAAACATCACTGTTTTGGCATAAACAATAAAAACAAAATGGCTGCCAAAAAAAAGTTTAAACATTAAACATTACAACTAAAACTATGCATTCTCAGAATATTTAAACATGTAAACAATGAAAAAACAACATTAACATGAAAGGGATAGTTTTTAATGGCTGCTGGAATTATGCCAAGGTACACTGGGAAGCATATATCAGTGGAAATATGCAATTATGGCCAGCCCGAAGGGGGGAACTTGGAATACACATGACCCCAGGGGGGTCATATTGAGAATCACTGGGGTGTCCACCTGCAGGTGGAATATTTCAAACCCAGGGGTGGCAAGGTAGCTTGCCGAGGGAAAGACACATGCTCAGAGAGGCTTACAGTGGACTACACACGTGGGGGTTGCCCAGAGGCCGTGTTAGGTGTCGCCCAGCCTGCAGATCTACATATGTCTGTTAGCGAGGCGCCATGCGCTAGAGCCCAAGAGGATGCCACACTCCGGGTGGAGCAGGCCGTCACATCAAGGGGGCATGGTCGACCTTGCTGCTGGTAAGCCAAAGCAATGGCATCCACTATCCAGTGAGACAACCTTTGCTTGGAGAGAGCCTTTCCCTTCAGCTTCCCACCATGACAGACAAAGAGCTGGTCTGAAGTCCTGAAACAATGCATCCTGTCTACGTAAGTATGGAGGGTGCGTACTGGACAGAGCAGTGCCAAGGCTGGGTCTGCGTCCTCCAAGGGCAGCGCTTGCAGGTTCACCACCTGGTCTCGAAAGGGTGTGGTGGGAACCTTGGGCACATATCCAGGCCGGGGTCTCAGGATCACGTAAGAGTTAGCTGGTCCAAATTCCAGGCACACTTCGTCACCCGAAAATGCCTGCAGGTCCCCTACCCTCTTGATGGAGGCCAATGCAACCAGGAGCACTGTCTTCATTGACAGGAACTTAAGCTCCACTGATTGCAAAGGCTCAAAGGGAGCACTCTGCAGAGCAGTTAAAACCACAGAGAGGTCCCAAGAGGGAACGAGAGGAGGGCGAGGAGGATTCAGTCTCCTCGCTCCTCTCAGGAAACTGATGATCAGGTCGTGCTTTCCAATGCACTTACCATCAACTGCATCATGATGTGTGGCAATGGCGGCACCATACACTTTCAGGGTGGAGGGAGACAACCTTCGCTCCAACCCTTCTTGCAAGAAGGAAAGCACGACACTGATCGGGCCTTTCGTGGGTTCTTTAAGTTTAGAAGAACACCAGTTGACAAAGAGGTTCCACTTCAACGCATAGGCATGTCTCGTGGACGATGCTCTAGTCTAGCGGAAGTGATGGTAGCCACCACCGCTGGTGGTAGGGTACTCAAACCTGCCTCGTCCCGTCCAGGAACCACACATGGAGGTTTCAAAGATCGGGACGAGGGTGCCATAGGGTGCCCCATCCCTGAGAAAGCAGGTTCTTTCTCAGAGGAATTGGCCAGGGAGGTGCTGTCGCGAAGAGTACTAGTTCTTGGAACCAGGTGCGGTTGAGCCAATACGGGGCAACCAAAATTACCTGCTCCTCGTCCTCCCTGATCTTGCGCAAAGTCTACGTAAGAAGGCTCAATGGGGGAAAACGCATACTTGCAGAGGCCCCGCGGCCAGCTGTGCGCCAGTGCATCCGTGCCGAGCGTGCCCTCGGTCAGAGAATAAAACAGGTCGCAGTGGCAAGAGTCGTGGGAGGCAAACAGATCTACCTGTGCGTCCCCGAACTGATCCCAAATCAGATGAACCGACTGGGGATGGAGTCCCCATTCTCCAGCGAGAGGCCGAAACAGAGACATATCAGCTTCACGGTTCAGGTCTCCCGGGATATGAATGGCTCGAAGCGACCTCAGATGCTTCTGACTCAATATGAGGAGGTGGCAGGCGAGTTGCGACATACGGCGGGAGCGCAGACCACCTTGTCGGTTGATGTACGCTACTGTGGCGGTATTGTCTGATCGGACTAATACGTGCTGACCCCTGAGCAACGCACAGAAGCGGTGCAGGGTGAGACGTACAGCCAGCAACTCGAGGCAATTGACATGCCAAAGGCGCTGGGGTCTTGTCCAGGAGCCTGCGGCAGCATGTCCATTGCACATGGCGCCCTAGCCCATTATGGAGGCATCTGTTGATACAACAACATGCCAGGAAACTCATTCTATGGGCACTCCAGCCCATAGAAAACTGAGGTTCGTCCACGGGGTGAAGGTCTGATGGCAGTCACTGGGACTCGGAGCGTGCCGTGTTGCCATGCCCACCTCGGGACTTGATCGTGAAGCCAAAGCTGAAGCGGTCTCATATGAAGCAAGCCGAGCGACGTTACTGCGGCTGCGGATGCCATATGCCCCAGGAGCCTCTGAAATAGTTTCAGTGGAACCGCACTCTTGCCCTCGAACTGACGAAGGCAAATTAGCAGTGACTGCGCGCGTACGCTCATAAGCTGCATGCACATGGCGACCGAGTCGATTTCCATACCGAGAAAAGAGATCCTCTGCACGGAGCAGAGTTTGCTCTTCTCCCAGTTGACCCGAAGGCCCAGACAAGCTAGGTGCCGCAGCACTAGGTCCCTGTGTTCGCAAACCTTGTCTCGAGAGTGAGCTAGGATCAGCCAGTCGTCGAGAGGAACAAGGGCTGCCTCGACAACCTTTGTGAAGACGCGAAGAGACAGGGCTAGCCCGAAAGGGAGAACCGCGCACTGGTATGTCTGCCCCTCGAATTATATATATATATATATATATACTGGTATGCCTCATTTGCATATGTAAACATGACATTTCAGAAAACTTGTAATACAAAAAATGTCTGTCTCTATGTAAGTGAAAAACTGGAAAGGTTTTATGGTGATATCTATAACTTAAACTTTTTACCCTATCCACCTGTAGTGTTTTGGCTGTGAATATTGCACCTATTGTTTCAATGACAATTACAAGAAAATGGGACCCTTATTTCAATGTTATACGGTGGATCCTTATTCAGGAGACATTGAACTTTCTAAAAATGTGGTATAACAACTTTTCCTCAAAAATGCCTACAGGGTTACCCAATCTTGAAGATTCGGACCTGACTATCATAAGAAGTGACCCATTTGCCTTGAGAACAGCTTCAGTCCTGCTTGGAGGGCTGGATGATATTGCACCATTCATCAAGGATACAGCCTCTGGCTCTTTGCATGATAGAGGTGGGAATCTATTTGCAGTTTTGTGCACCAGAATGTTTCAATAATGGATAATGTTGAGGACTGATGAGGCCAAGAAAAGCACTTGATGCTTGTAAAAACACGTTTTTGAGTTCTTGAACAGTTCGACCGGTTTTATGGTGTCATGATTGTGCTAGAAATATGTGTTCTGCACAGGATGGAACGGCTCTCATATTTTTTATTGGTCAAATTATGATTACCACAGTATACCCAGTCAGATTCTCGTTCTAGATCTAGGTTCACTGGATAGATCCTGTCAAGTCTCATGTCAAAGAATTATACCTAAAAATACAATTAAAAACTGATTACAAAGGATCTATATCTTGACTCCATATCTTAAATCTTAGCAGGCATTACTCCAGTCTTCAGTGTCACATGATCCTTCAGAAAACTGCTTCATATTTTTGTGGCAACCATGATACTTTTTTTTTTTTTTTTTTTTTTTTGAACAAACAAGTCCTGGTAGTTCAGAAATGTCTCAGTCTTATAAGGTCTCAGAACTCTGGATATAATGATGTGGTTTGTTGTTGAAAACCTCAGACATATGAACACCAGCCTTAGAAGCTGTATGTACTTTCTCACTAAACTCGCTAACCTAAATAGTCCTACTATATGAGAAATAGTGTTTCAGTTACTAATGGGCTAATAAAGCCCATTTTCATGCATTCTTATGACTAATAAGCAAACATGCGCAATACCTTTCCTTTCAGCATGGAGAGGTCGTCTGGTCCAATAATGTGCAGATCTTCAGTGGACTGGTCATTCTGTAAAAGACACAGAGACAGACGTTAAAAGCCCCCTTCGGTGGCCCTGTCAGCACATATGATCTTACAGTCTCTATACACATGTCCCGACAGAAGCCGCTTTTGTCTGCTGAGAACAATTGGGTTGCGTCCTCTTCTCAGGGTCAAGTTGAACCTTTGTGAAGGGGTGAAGTGGCTCTTCTGTGCTTGAGAAGAACGTTCTGGGATGGTTGTGTTCAGACAGGAAGCGGGACCATGATGATGGAGGCTCCTTAGGGGCCCATGAGTTACAGGAAAACACAGACTGTGAAGACCCACCCAACCATGACAGAACAACTTGACCTTTACTGTATCCCCTTCGATTGGATTTTCTCGGTGTATTTCAATTACAGATAAACATATATTGTGATAAAATACTGGTATAGTACTAAAAGTCATATTTGATTACTGCAGTAGTACATTTGGATTTCTCTATCATGGTAGAAAAAAATGTCATTGTGTGGACATTTTTGTCAGTCTGAGTCAAGAAGTTGATGTTAAAATGTCTGACACACTCACACTCTCTCTACTCTCTCTCTCTCTCTCTCTGTCTCTCTCTCTCTCTCTCTCTCTCTCACACACACACACACACACACACACACACACACACACACACACACACACACACACACACACAGACGTCGTGTTTTCATGTTTTATGGGGACTTTCCATAGACATAATGATTTTTATACTGTACAAACTGTATATTCTATTCCCTTACACTAACCATATCCCTAAACCTACCCATCACAGAAAACTTTCTGCATTTTCACATTTTCAAAAAAACATCACTTTTTTGATTTATAAGCCATTTTCCTCATGGGGACCAAAAAATGTCCACACGAACAAGGATTTCGGATATTGCCATCCTTGTGGGGACATTTTGTCCCCATAATGTAGGGTTTACCAGGCCACACACACACACACACACACACGCACGCACGCACGCACGCACACACACACACACACACACACACACACACACACACACACACACACACACACTTAGCTATATAAATGGGGATATTCCATAGAGGTAATGGTTTTTATTCAGTACAAACTGTATATTATCTCCCCTTACACTAACCCTATCCATCCCATCACACAAAACTTTCTGCTTTAAAAAAAAAAAAAAAAAAAAACTTTAATTACTTTATTTTTACACCAGATTTACAGACATCCCTAAAGGAATTTTTCTGGAGATTTTGTCAGGTTTTGCTCACTTCTGGGTACAAATTTGTCCCCAAAATAACACACACACACGCACGCACACACACACACACACACACACACACACACACGCACAGCGAAATTAAGAATTAAGATGGTCCCATGTCTGTGGTATAGGTATTCAGGCAACTGCACTCCAATGTCACACTCTGCACAATAGACATACAGTATTGCATACAGCAGAAATAATAGAGTAGCATAGAAGAAACACGCTACTCTGAGCACATGCACATCTTTCTGAATAACATGTGCACAGCATTAGAGTGCCCTCTGCTGACTACAGCTGATGATGGCCACTTTACCTCAGTTACAAAGCATTTACACAAATGATTGGCAGAGTATTTGCACTAGAGGGCTACACTAAGTGCAAACAGCAGTGTAAGAAATATTGTAAAAAGTGTAAATATTGTTAGATGCTATTATACTTAGCTAGTGCAAATAGTGGCAAATACTAACAAATACTTTGCACGTCAGTGTATTGTAGTACACTGTAAAACAGTATCTAATAACGGTTTATATGCTTATATTGATTCAGATCATGAATAAATGTTGCCTTATTAGGACCTTACTTGTCTCTGTCCCTATAAGGCCCTCCTCTACACCTACACCTACCCATAGCCTCATTGAACCTGCTAATCAGTAAAGGTGTATTTTAAGGTCCAGGAAAGGATGGTTGTATATGATAATACTTTGCAAGGCTATGTGATCGACTGTATGCATAGTATTCGCATATGAGCTGCACGTGTCGCGTCCAATCAACGCTAGAACACCAAATCAAATTTCTCTTTATTTTCACTTTTCGAATATTTCCTAAAAAATTTTAAATAACGCTCTCTTTTTCCTTTATTTTTTTTAATAAACGCCTGATTTGTACTCATATTGGTCACTGGGTCACTATCTTTAATCGCCATGCCACGTTTAGCTATGGTGACTAGCCAGTTTTTTTTTTTTTACCTGATTCTACCAGTCAATGGTGGGCGGAGAAAGTGTAAATAGCCTTTGCCAAAGAGATGGCCTATTTGCTATTTATTTTAAAATTATCTTGCAGTGTATTCTTTTTTTCCAGTGTGGTAAGTTTGGTCATTTCTGGGTGTAAACATGAGTTGATGTGGATGTAAGGGGTGTGTAAACTATGGTTTTTATCAGTAAAAAAAGTAAGATAAACCAGGTAAGATGTTTTAAAAGGTATGCACTGAGAAACATGATAGAGTTTTAGCTATTATGCATACGATTTCTGCTTCTCCTCACCAGATAGCTCTTAAAGCGGATGAACTCTACTCTGGTGGTCAGTCTTCTGTTGGCGCTGCGACTCTGAGCTTTGATTGACTCCACCAGGTCAGAACAGAACTTGTATCCTCCCTTCAGAACACACAGAACCATCATGTCATGATGGCCGATGTCTTCAAGGATGTCTCTGGCCAGACACTCAATCCTACAAATCACATTAGATCACAATGTTAGGAACTGTGTATGTGGAGGTCATGTGATTCCATAAATTAGATTTAAGGGTCACATGAAGTTAATGTGCAAAGTTGTAGATCAACCCAAATTACTGTGGAATGTGATTGTGGAGCAGAAAGCACAAGGCTAAACAATGATAAAAATGAATATTTGAAAGTTCATGTTTTTACATCATACTCATGGAAAACAGATATTTAACAGCATTTAGCAATATTGTTTTTGGTTTTTAATAATGGTTTTCAAAATGCCAGACATAAATAAGTAACACAAATAGTGAAGTAGTTTTAAATGACAATTTCTCAATAATATCCTAGTTGTTTCTCAAACATTTTGCTGAAGTTTTCTGCTCCTCGGATTTGTCTTCAGAGAAAAAGATCCCAGTTTCTATTCTAGAGATTCAGAAAATTTCTCCACAAAGTCTCAAACTGTGCTCAGATTTGCCAAGATCTATAGTTTACAAAGTCAGAAATCTCAATATGAACTCCAAATTTGACCAAATTACCTGTTCTGATCTAAAGTTGTGTTTGTTATCACTTATCAATGCACAGTGAACTAACATGAATTTTTACATTTTTGCAAATGTTATGATATGTGTCCAGAAGAGTGTGTTTACCTGTTCATAATGACTCCATGAGGGATGTACACACACTCCAGATCACCCTGGTAATGCTCAGGATAATTAAACAGCTCCAAACTGTAACCTGACCACCCGTCTTTAATCTATATCAACAGTCAATCATATAATATAAAACAGTTCATAGTAAGGTTTGAGTAGTAGAAAAAAAAAACTATGCAAATTGAACAAGCTGCCTTGTCATCTCAGTTGAAATTGCAATGAATAAAATTCAATATGTCAGGCATATTTACCACAACTCCTGGTTCTTTTCTCTGAACATCTGCCATGCTCGTGGTCATATGAGCGAGAGTGCATAAAACTGAAGCTCCCTGAGAGAGGACGAGATGTAGTTTACACACACCCACTTTATATCACTAAACACAGTGGGATGCGTTTTACATGTTTTCATTATCAAAATATCCCAATACTTTCCTTTTTGATAGACATAGACATAGTTTAGTTAAAATATGTATAATGGCTTTTATAAATAGAGGTTTGTTCTTTCACATGAGTCACATTATTAACTCAAGTCATGTTGCTCATAACTTCAGCACAACAGAATCTCATTCATGATAGACTTACATATTTCCCCGCATTTGAACACAGATTTAAGCGAGTCTAAGTGTTATAATGTTTGTACTGAAAATAATTTACCATAACAACATTAATTAATCAACACCAGTGTTAAAGGTACCATTTTTTCGTGTGTTTTTGAAGCTTTGATTGTGTTTACAGTGTGCAATATAACGTGTTCATGTTTCGCGTGTAAAAAAACCCAGTATTTTTCACACAATTTACTTATCTGTATACCGCTGTTTTCACTGTCCTAAGAACGGGCTGATGACTTCCTTGTTCTATGAAGTCCCTCCTTCAGAAATACGTAACGAGTTCTGATTGTGCCAGCGGTTCCTGTGTTGTGATTCGACAGCAGATTAGCGCACGTTGCCCGGAAAGGTCACGCCTCTTACCATAACGTGGAGATGCATGCGCTCAGTGTTATTGGTGATTTGACTCCGGGATGAAAATAACAGCGTCTCGACGACATGGCGACAAACACACTCTACAAACGCAACTCTTCCTCTTCTCCGTGGGAGCGCAACAAGACCACGCCCCCTTTTCTGTGTATTCCTGTGGGCGGAGGTTAGTCAAAAAACTGTTCTAGTGACGTCATTAAAGCAGGAAGTAGAGGGATGTAGTCCAAACCGGCCGTTCGATGTAGGCGACTTCTGTTAAATAAAATATCTCGCTTGGCATTGAACTTTGAGCTTTATCATTTTACAGATATTATTTATACTCTAACAACAACATTATACACTAACTAAAGTTTGAAACATGGGATCACGAAGAACGGGACCTTTAAGCTTCACAACAAGAAAGCTATAGTCCGGCTTAAGTCCTCCTGGGAAGTTCGTACGAGGTGGGAAGTCATTTACGACGGCAGGAGTCACTTTCGTCGGAGTAAGATGGCGGTGTAATTTCTCTTAATTAATTACACAAAATACAGCAAGGTTCTTAAACTCTAGTTCTAGAAAATGAACAAAGATTTGCATAAGGTGTGCTTTATTTTTTATGTTTTTAGTTAATTTATGAAGCCACTGCAAACTTTCTCGTTACATAGGCTATTATACATTGTTATTTTATAATGCTATCATATTCTGTGCAAGCAATTTGCTTACTGCACTGTAAATAGAAAAGCCTGACAATTTCACAGCTAAATACCTTGAAGTATTGTGGTATTCTGCCATGTTCTCACTGACACGCCCCCAATTCCTAAAAATCCCGAGCTAATCATAAGATGATTCCATAAATTATCACTCATATTTACGACATCACTAGTATTTACGACATTGTGGAGGCGTTCATGTGCGTTCAACCAGGGGGGGAATCTATCAGCCATAAACTGAAGCTTCCCCGGGCGCCGCCATTGATTAGCAGACCATCACCAGCTGTTAGCATTCCATTGACTCCCATTCATTTTGGCGTCACTTTGACAGCGAATAACTTTACATCTGAGGCGTTTAAAGACTCCATTTGTCCATTATTTATTTCTAAAGAAACACGAAAATGTATAAAAGGCTCCATTACTTTGTATCTTACATTATGTAGAAGCAGTTTTTGTAAAAATTGGCTAACAATTGCGTCATAACCACACGACTCTCTGTCGCACAGTAGAGAGATTACCGTATGGACGGGAGGAGAAGCTCGCAGGCAATCGGGGGGGACGTGGAGGCAAAATGACAAAGCAATTCATCACAATACTTAGCAAAGGTTTCTCCTGCTCCTAGCTCACGGACACCTCCTACTCACACTCTCCGTCTCTGCAAGTTTCGGAAGGGAATGATTCAGATTTCGCTGGGCACAGCTACTAGAAGACAGACGGGTTGCTCACGTCACATCTACGTCGTCAAGCTCAGTTTGAGTCTGCGCAGTACGCTCGACCCCCAGGAAGTGAGAGCTTCTAATTGACTTCACTTTTCTTCGTTGAATCCAATTGGGTCGCTGTGTCCATTTCTTTTACTGTCTATGCTTTCAACTCGTATACGATCTATACGAGATGACTTGAACACACCATTAAAATAGCGTCGTGCAAGGTCGGAAATGCCACCAAAATTAATAAAAAGCCCCCTAAATTCAAGATATGAATTGCCCTTGTATGAATTATTGTATTCTGTGTTTATAACATGATAATATAGTTAAGCAATATCACACGAGCAGGACAATAAGTTAAAAATATAAAATGGCAATTTTTAGACAACGCTGTTTACTGTTTTTTGCTCTATTTTGCCAACAAAAAATAATTCCAAACAACGCAGAAAAGTTGTGTCTCCCTGCAACACACAGCAGTGATTCGTTCTCGGACGATTCATTGTTTTTGAGCGAATCAGGTGAGTCAATGATTCAATGACCCATTGATAAAATCAATGGACACTTATTGCTTTTACAAGAATTGTTTGAATGAATCGTTTGAATGAATGATTCTATGATTCACTTATTTCGACTTGCCGCCACCTACTGGCAGTTTTAGTTTCATATAATAGTATGATTTCTTTCCCCCGGCATTTCATATTTATATTCAAAATGCTAAATTTAGAACATTAATTTCATAACATTGTAATTGCAGTGAAAATGGATTTTGATAAATGGTAAGATGGATTTTGTTGCTACTGATTTCATTAAATTGGCATAACAGCCCTATAGTGTATGTATAATGTTAAAAAGTGTAATTAATCAAATGATGATCAACAATATGTACAGTAACTTTACTTTTTTTTATTATTATTATAAGAGGGGTGCCCTTTTTTCAGTTGAGCACCTGCCCTCCAAAATGTATGTGCACAGCCCTGATATACAGAATGTAAAGAAAGTAAACAGGGATCATTTTCATTTCATGTTGACTTTAAATGGATGAAATTGCTCAGAGACCATTCAGGTTATCTAAAATGATCTTTATTGCACTCATCTATTGCTGTAAAACTGTACAGAAGCCTTTCAAACTAATCTTGAAGGACCAGAAGAGGATGAGCAAAGACACTGGCAGTTTTACCTGTTTCAAATGTTGTTCTTGCATATTTGCTGAACTATCTAACATCACACTCAGTTATTAACAATGTAGATGGTTTTGTGTCGTTCCACCATGTCAATATCTCTCTCCAACTGCTTCATCTCCAGCTCCAGACGCTCCTTCCTGTATTTTTTGGGAGCTGTGTCTGTGACAACAGAGAGGCTCTGGTACTGATGATGAAGGTCGTCCCAGTTCTTCTTCAGAGCCTGTCAAAAGTCATCAAGTCATTAGACATATCTTGAAATTTAAAAACCATCAGTGATGGGGGTTAGGTAATCAGATTACTTTTTCAAGTACCTAGTAAAGTAACGCGTTACTTTTTAAAATTTACATCAAAATATCTAAGTTACTTTTCCTCATTGATTGACTGACAGCTCTCCTGTCCCCTTGTTGAGAGAAATAAAGTGAGGAGGTGTTGTGTGCGCTGTGTAAACATGATGGTTATTTTAGTTCTAGACTAAATATGAACATGCATTTACTCATCTCACTTGCACAACAACATTCATCAAAATGAATAAAAACAGTAAAATGCTATTTCAGAATTTTACGCAAAACTTTTATACTTAAAGTCCACATGAAATCAAAATTGACCATATTTACTTTGTTTGCCTAAATTGATCGTTTTGTGGTGAACAATTCATCCATGCAAGTCTTTAATCAAAATCTGAAAATGCCCCTCCCCTCTGCTTTGGAGGACCTTCTCTGATGACGTATGTTTGACTGCTTGGTTTATGAAACGCTTAACCACTCCCCTCAAACCGTTAGTCTGTTATGAGCAGAGATGGAGAGGAGGAGCGCTAGAGTAAAACCCTGCCCTCTGTTCAATATTCCTTTTCACTGGGAAATACGTCACAACACTGGAGAAAAGTCGTTTGCAACTTCCGGTTCACGCGGACTTTAAAGGGACTATGTGTAGCTTTTTAGGTATTTTATTATCTAAAATCAATATTTTTATTCATAAATATGCCCTCAATGGTGTACAAATACCTATGCCAATGATCAGACTAATCCTCGTAAACGAAGAATTTATTATCTTTATATACATGAGATGGGTAAGTCCACGGAGGCTTCCCATAGACAGTATATAAACTGGACACAGCGACCCCATAGGTTTCAACGGAGAGAAGTGAAGCACATTAGAAGCCCTCATTTCCTGATTGCCAAGCGTACTGCGCAGACTCAAACTGAGCTTGACGACGTGGATGTGACGTGAGCAGCCTGCCTGACAGTTGTAAGTTTTCTAGTAGCTGTGCCAAACGAAATCTGAACCATTCCCTTCCGAATCTTGCAGAGACGGAAAGCGTGAGTAGGATCTGTTCATGAGCTAGGAGCAGGAGCAACGTCATGACTCTCTATGGCCTTCTCCCTTGACTTTATCGGACTTTATGCCTCCACGTCCCCCCGATTGCATGCGAGCTTCTCTTCCTGTCTCTACGGTAATTTCCAGAGAGTCGCGTGGTTATGACGCAATCGTTAGCCTACTTTTACAAAAACTGCTTCTACGGGGGCATAACGTAAGATACAAGGTAATGGAGCCTTTTATACATTGTCGTGTTTCTTTAGAAATAAACCATGGACAAATGGAGTCTTTAAACGCCTCAGATGTAAAGTTATTCGCTGTCAAAGTGACGCCAAAATGAATGGGAGTCAATGGGATGCTAACAGCAGGTGAAGGCTTGTTAGCCAATGGCGGCTCCCGGGGGTACCTTCAAAGTAATATGAAACGCTTACCCACTGAGGCTTCCATGTAGTTCCGCCATCTTGAAAAACTATAATAGCAGAGAGGGACAAAAAGTACTAGGCCAACGCGTTTCCACAACGCGTTTTCGTTCAGAGCCAGCGTCACGTGACTGAAGCCAGCAGAAGTGGAGGAGCAGAGAGAGGCGCTTGTCACTGCCGCGGCAAGTTTAAAAGGCTGCACTGTATGGTTATTTATACACCGTTCATTCATATGAGTCACAGGATAAGGAGTCTTCGTCGTCGAAAAAGTCCAAAATAGACCGTAAAAGGAAACGTGACCGGAGATTACAAAAACAAGGGTTAATGTCGGGATAGCTAATGCAGGAGAAAGCTTTCAAAAGAGACGCTGAAGTTTCCTGCTTTCTTCTCGACAGGTAAGTCAATGTTACGGTCTTAATTACAAGCTTTTTTTTCATTGCTTGGTTGTGTACTTTATTACCGTATATACCCGAATATTAGACGAGGGTTTTGTCCTAAAAATAGGCTGAAAAATGGGGGGTCGTCTTATATTCGCGATATAGACAAAATCACGGGGGGAAAGGGAGAAAGAACAACGGAATTAATATGAAATAGTGACTGAAACGCGACCAATTAAGACAAATGATTTCGCCTATACTTGCATGTAAAATTAGAGAAGCAACATAATATCTGTGTTTAACTGGATTAAAACGCTGCTCCTCTCTGCCATGCGAGACGCAGAGCGAGCAAGCGAGAGAGAAAGAGAGAGAGGTGCGCGCGCGAGACACAGAGAGAGAGAGAGAGAGAGAGAGAGAGAGAGAGAGAGGTGCGCGCGCGAGACGCAGAGAGAGAGAGAGAGAGAGAGAGAGAGAGAGAGAAATTTGAGACATTTCACTGTCACAAATACAGTTCAGTCAGAGAACTCTACTTTAGCAAACTCACTAACCTAATACAGAACTTTACAGCCATGACTGAAGTAGATCAGATGAAGATCCTGCTAGGAGAGGGCCAGACAGCAGCACTGGCTGCCAGATACGTGTGTGTGCCACAGCCTGAGAGACAGCAGGTGAATGTGTGTGTGATGTGTGTGTCTGACCTCAGTGTGTTTCCCCACTGTCCACCACAGTGACCTTCAGTGACGTGTGTGTGTATATGTTAAAACACTGTGGTGTAAAACGTTCACAGATATTATAATTTGTTACACTGTTAATTTGTACAATTAATTTAAGTTGTTCATTTAGATTTAAGTTATGTTATAATTTATTTTTTTTGTACTTTATAATTTTATACTGTATAATTATTCTATGTGTTCCAAGCTTTGGCAATATTGTAACATGTACAGTC
This sequence comes from Scardinius erythrophthalmus, assembly GCF_964197995.2. Classification (NCBI taxonomy): domain Eukaryota; kingdom Metazoa; phylum Chordata; class Actinopteri; order Cypriniformes; family Leuciscidae; genus Scardinius; species Scardinius erythrophthalmus. Next base: position 8,221,414 of record NC_138242.1, read on the forward strand.
ATGCCAATAAAGCAATTTTGAATTGAATTGAATTGAATTGAATTGAGAGAGAGAGGTGCGTGCGCGAGATGCAGAGCAAGAGAGAGAGAGAAAGGCGCGCACGTGCTGGAAGAGAGAGAATGAATTATCACTGTAATTTTCAAATACAATTCTTTTCTGTTAAAACCAGATTTTAAAATCAGATTTCATAGTTAAAGTTTTTCACAGTCAGTAATTTTTTTCATTGTTTCAAGTTTCAGTTTGTTTTAAATAACAAACCTGTTCACCCAAAGAAGAAATTCCTACACATAGTCCCTTTAACTATATTAAATTACACAAATATACTTTATGTATTTAATCTCACTTTATTAACCAATGTCTTTGTTGCTGACCTTTCAATTATATAATTCACCCATAGTAATAAGCAAAAATAACTTTAGATTAGATTTAGAATAAATAAGAGTGTTGAACTTCCTTCTCCTGTATCCAGAATAGCAGCACTGCTGAAAGGATTGTTTGAGCAGCGCCCTCTACTGTACAGGAGTGAATATTCATTTCCTTCAGCCTAAGGCTTATTCATTTCACTTTTGGTGTGAAAGGGCCTTAACATTTGCCAAAAATATAACTTTTTTTGTTGTTATTAAAAAACAAACAAGCAAGCCCAGCCCAGGTGAGAAAAAGTAACGCAAAAGTAATGTAACACATTACTTTTCATAAAAAGTAACGCTATTACTTTTTTGGGGAGTAATGCAATATTGTAATGCATTACTTTTAAAAGTAACTTTCCCCCACACTGAAAACCATTGTATAATTATTAAACACTACAGTTCTAGGATCAAAAAAAATGTTTAAAAGAAAATGACACTTTTATTCAGCAAGAACACATTGACTAAAAATGACAGCAAAACATTTATGTTACAAATAATAATAATTAGCAACTCTTTGTGTTTTTTAATTTATAAATTATGCCTTGTAATGCAACTTATAATGCATTGTAAGGTCACATGAGAAATTGTAACCACAGTTATAATACATTATAATTCTTATCTATTCATTGTTACACCTTTAGAAAGTATAATGCATTAAAACAACAACCAATTTCAGATGTAACAAGGAATTTGCAAATATTGTAATGTATTTTAACTTTGGTTACAATTATTTCTGAAAATATATAATGAATTAATATATATATATATTATGAATACCTTGCATTATATGTAAAGGCTTTCAGTAAAATGTTACCAAACTATTTTTTTTTTTTAAATAAAATCTTGTCTTTTTAACATTCTATTTTGGTAAAAAGTGTCATGGTTCCCACAAAAAATATTATATTAAAATAATAAGAAATTTTACTCGAGCAACAAATCAGCTTGGGTCATGTCATGTGACAATGAAGACTGACAATTAATTAAATATGTTAAAATATAAAGCTGTTAATTTAAATTGGAATAATAAAATGTTCCTTTTCTTTTTGTCTGAATTTTTGATCAAATAAATGCAGCCTTGGTGAGGATAAGAGACTTCTTTCAAAAACATTTAAAATAACCCCAAACCTTTGACCGGTAGTGTACATGCAGTCTCTATGATCTCATATAAAGCGAGAGACTAACATGGAATATTTGTACTTTAAAGTATTCATTACACTTCAGGACCATTTAGTAATCTGCAGATGATTAAACATGAGGAAAATTAAATTACAGAAACGTCTGTCTGTCTGTCTGTCTGTGTGTCTGTTAACCGCATATCTCTCGAACCGTTAGTCCAGGGGTCGGCAACCCGCGGCTCTAGAGCCGCATGCGGCTCTTAAGCGCCGCCCTAGTGGCTCCCTGGAGCTTTTTCAAAAATATGAAAATGGAAAAAATATTTTTTGTTTTAATATAATTTCTGTAGGAGGAAAAACATGACAAACATTCTTAACCCTTTCGCACGTACGATCACATCGGTCGGTGTGATTAGAACGGTCAGTGCATCACGTGATCAACTGCTAAATTCAAATGTGCTCTCGCGCGTTGGCTGGCGCTGAGCCAGATACAGGCGCGCTCGGCTCAGAGCTGTCATATATCACAACTTTTCAGTGTTTTCAACCACATAATGTTTATTTTAGGTTTCAGACATATAATACAAAAAAAAAAAAAAAAAATACATTTAGAGTTTGTAAAATACATACTGATGTTAAAGGAAGAGGCAATAATAACCATTTCCATTATAATTAGACACGTTTTATTCATATTAGATACACATTGTGTAAGTAACTTTAAAGTTTACTCTATTCTTCTCCCATTTCACCAGCCACTTACTTTTATGTATTTCGGGAGAAGTGGATGAATTCACGTGTTGTAAATCCAACAGATCCGACAGCTCAACTAACGCGATCGTTATAAAGGTGTTTAAACAACAAAACGCTTCCACTTGCATATATTTGACAATCGGAATATCAGATATTTCATGCCATATCTAACAAATTTGTGAATATTTTGAATAAAAAAGGAAAAATGACATAAAAGCAGATCATCATTCATTCAGCTCTGTTGCTGCTGCGGTGTGTCACGTGACACGCAATGACGCGTCACCATGGAAACCATAAAGTGACATTCTAAATAATGGTCGCCTTGAAAAACTCATGCAGGGGGGAATCAGTAGAATACTGAATACTGTCAGTCAGAATATTTTAAACTTACGTGTGAAAGGGTTAAAGTTTTTCAACGTTGTAAACATAATACACGAATAAATAAATCGAAACATAATACATTAAAATGATAATGGAAGTTAAACTTAAAGCACGATTGTACAGCAGATTAGTCACGTGGTGCGTCATTCTCTCCAGGATGTGCTGCAGGGAAAATAAACATTTAATAATGAATGCTCATTATGTATTTGTAGCCTACTTATCATTTTGATACTAGGGGGCTAATAAAGCTAATATAGACACTTACAGCATGTGTTGCCTTCATTATAAGGCTTATAAGGCTTTTAATTTTTTGCGGCTCCAGACAGATTTTTTTTTTTTTTTTTTCGGTCCAATATGGCTCTTTCAACATTTTGGGTTGCCGACCCCTGCGTTAGTCCAATGGATTTCAAACTTGACAGGTGTCTTGCCACGGGCACGAGTAAGTGCAGTGCCAAGTTTGACGTTGTTTGGATGAGAAATGCTAAAGATATAATTAAATATATAATTTTTAAAAGGTTGTGGTTTAAAAATAAACATTCAGACATTAGAGGGTTGTGTCGGTCAAAGAAGCCCCAAGAAGGTTGTGGTTTAAAAATAAACATTCTGATAAGCTACACTGTTTACTTCTGAGTATTATATTTTATTCTATTCACAGCCATCATTTGTAGTAACCTAGCATGCTCCCTGAATTCAATGCGTTCACAGTCTCTTTCACGGGCATCAAATCAGCAATTACTAAAAACACACACAAAAACCTGATTTTGATGCGTTCACAGTCTCTTTCACGGGCACCAAATCAACAATTACTAAAAACACACACAAAAACCTGATTTTGATGCGTTCACAGTCTCTTTCACGGGCACCAAATCAACAATTACTAAAAACACACACAAAAACCTGATTTTGATGCGTTCACAGTCTCTTTCACGGGCATCAAATCAACAATTACTAAAAACACACACAAAAACCTGATTTTGATGCGTTCACAGTCTCTTTCACGGGCACCAAATCAACAATTACTAAAAACACACACAAAAACCTGATTTTGATGCGTTCACAGTCTCTTTCACGGGCACCAAATCAACAATTACTAAAAACACACACAAAAACTGATTTTGCACGGGCATTTTGCACTAGTGAGGAAAAATCTTAAAAAGACATGGTGACCAGTCATAAAAAATATATGTTTTCCCTTATAAAATCATTTACATTTGTGCTTAAAATCTTAATATTTAAAAAAAGGTAATGCTAATTTTGTTTACATTTACTCATAAAGCAGATGCTTTTATCCAACACAACTTACAAACTGAGGGACAACTACAGTACAAACACAAGGATTGATCATCAGGAGATTAACGCTGCTAGTTCAGAAGCACAAAGTTCTCGAGGAAGATGACGGATGTGCCTTCCATCAGAACACAGGCTAAACAATTAGAGATCGTTTCATTCAGAGTACATTTGTATGTTTACCTGTATGATATGGTGTCGTTCTTCAACAGAGAGCTGTTTCATGGCTCCTTCTCTCATACGCTCCTTGACATAGTTGTCATATTCCTCTTGTGCTTTCCTGACTTCCTCTCTGCGCTGAAGAAGGTACTCTGGAGTTTGGCCATAGTCCTGAGAACATGCAGAAAAAGACAGGCCTGAGGCTTTTCTAACTGTTTTTGCAGTATGCAGTGCTGGGTAGATTACTTACAAATTGTAGTCGATTATTGATTTTGAATTATGACCACACACACACACACACACACACACACACACACACACACACACACACACACACACACACACACACACACACACACAAAAAAAAGAGAGAGAGAGAAAAGTTATCCATTACATTACACATTTTACGTAATATAATCTGACTTTATGATTACTTTTTGACCACTTTTGACCTAACTCATTTATCAAATTGATTTGATAAGATAAGATAATCTTGTACAATATTGATATAAAAATACAAAGAGAAAGAAAATATATACCATTCTTTGTTATCAACAACATGAAGTGCATTAAACATTATATTACGGCAGGGTTTGTGATGGAACTGCAGGGGGTCTGTGAGTTTGATGAAGAGCTAATCATTAAATCATTCAAATAAATAATTTAAAAATAATAAAGATTATAATAAAAATGTGTTTGAAAGACAACAGGCTTCCAAAGACATAGCAATACACAGTTAAATAACTTACAAAGTAAAATTTTGATAATAATGAATCATTTGTTCATCAGGAGTTGATTAGATACGCAAAGTTGCAATGTTGAGATAACACTTCTAAAAAGTGAAATGATTTCTGTAAATCCAGTGATGAAATACAGTACTTTGTGGCCTCTCAATTTTCCATGTATTTATATCCAAAGTGGCTGGTCTGTGTGTGCAATTTCACAAAACTAGAAGACTTTCTGAATGTATGTAAGCGATATGTTTTTTTAGAAAGGAAATGTAAAACATGAAAAAGAAGAATTAGTGCACATCAATAAATAAATAATGATTTACTACAATTGTGTGAATAATATGTAATCAATAAAAAATTACTTTAGTCTGATTAAATGTAATACAGTTTTTTACAATCACTTTGCTACTATTTTCAGAACCTTGATGTCATTTTTCAAAACTCTAGACACAAAACTCAAAACGGTTATCACTTGTAACACAGGTTATCTAATGTTCAAAACATTGCATTGTGTATTCACATCTTTAAAGAAATCTTGCACTTGCACAATCATTGGTTCAAAAAACTAATTTACTGTGAAATACCGTTGAGACATAACTATAGATCACCCACACACAAGCAACTGATAGTTTCATTGTGTCATTGTTCGTACAATCATTAAATATTGTAGAACAAAATAGGTGATACAGGTTTCATTATGGCACTACATGTACAGTAAATACATCTCTGTAAAGGCACTGCAGTAGTAGAGAGAATACTACAGTGGAATCATTGAACAAAGTTTGTAATATATTGATGCAAAATACTACAGTACAATCACAACATAGGTTTATTTGAATCAAAGCAAAAAATAATTAGCTATGAAATAGAAAAGAAAAGACAGTACTGTAAAACATCAAATGCAGTGTTCCTCAACTTGCTTGCTTGTACTGTAAGAAACAGAACAGGAGTGATGATCTATACAGTGCAGTGCTGTCAATACTGTACATAGTCTGAAAAGGTAGTACAGTGTTTGGGACCATAGACACAGTGTCTGATGAAGCAGTATGATCAAATATTAGGCTACATCCATGGATATTGTAGTCTAATTGGTTCATGCTCCATGCTAATTGGTGACAATGAATATCGTTATCTTGAAACTTTCATGATTTAGTAAACATGGAAGATTGTTTGTCTGTTTCCATACAACTATGCATTCAGAGTAATGCAATAGTTTCTTATCATTTTGAGCAGTTGTATCAATTGATAGTTAGATCAATGTAAGGAAATGAATAGACACTCATTTGAAATGTAATGTGTGAATTGCCTTTTGAAATAGCAGTACTTTGATGTTAAGTTGTGTCATATTGAACAGGTGATTTTTGTTGAATGAACAAATGATCTAAGTTTTATGTGTATTGTATCCAAGCAATTGAGAAAAGGGTTAGAGTTTTGAAAAATGTGCATTTTGATCATTGGTTGTGAGTTTTGTGTCTAGAGTTGTGAAAAATGACATCAAGGTTCTGAAAATAGTAACAAAGTGATTGTAAAAAACTGTAAAATGCAAGTAATTTTTGGAATCTGATTATGTAATCCAGATTGAATGTAATCAGTTGCTGCCCAGCACAGTATGTTTTGTATGCATGATGAAACACAAGAGCAACTGGAACATGAAACTCACTTTCACATCACTCTCTCACCTTTTTCTTTATGAATTTCGGGATGAGACCAGAGTTCTCCAGCAGCAGTTTGTCCCCCTTCTTGGTATCAGCATACACTGGCTGCACTTTCTTTGGGAGTGCCATGATGTTCTCAATGGCGTTGCTCTTAATAAAGTCCTTGTTGGTGTAGAGACCCATGAGCGGCTTCTCAGTTCTTGCGGGTATTGGTGGTTTACCATGTAGCTCAGCACCTTCATATTTAAATGGTTTCTCTGAAATAGTACAAATAAATGATCCAAGCAAAGCTTTAGTGGTCCACACATGAAACTGGCATTTTATGATTGTGATTAAAAGATATTTTAATGAATGAAATGAATGCTCAAAATGTCTTAAACAGCAAATGCAGGACACATACTCTCAGGGAGTTTAGGTTCCTTGGAGTGTTTCTGTAGAAAGTTTGTTGCCAACGGTACGTCCACTTTTGCTGGTCCCATTGTCTTATTGGGGGATTTGTTTACCTTTTTCTCCAGCTTCACCTGCTCTCTGAACTTTGACATGTACCTGGAAATTATATTAATGATATTAATGGATGAAAATATATTAATGGATGAATCTCACCAAAAGAGAGAGGTGGTCTTTCATTCCAAAATCAATAGGAAATATAATATAACAATCACATTTTATACAATTTTATAATAATACATTATTACATGATACAGAATAATGCATTTTTAAAATATATTTCACATTTTGACATCAATTTAAAAAAAAATCATATGATTAATAAGTTATGACAACATATGTTTTTACATTGTTTTTAACTCATCAAAGTAAATTAAGCAATCTTCACCTTTTTTAAATAATTTATACAAGATTCAACTTAAAAAAAAATCAGTTTAATGTAATTTATGTTTAAAAATGACTGAAGACAAATGACTGGAAGCAAGTACTTTACCATTTAAATAGATCAGTTTTAATAAGCTTCCCATTAGACCTGATGGAATTGTACTTAATTGTAACAATGTGAGAAAATGGTGTTACAATGCAAATAAATAAACTATTTTGTAAATATCAAAAGAGAATTAGAAAAAAGATAGAACACTTTATAATATCAGCTTATTGAGGTATTAATTTGATCTTAAAGCTGAAACTCTACCTGGGCGCTTTCATGGCTTTTTCTTCCTCTCTGGGAATAAGGTTATAGATGCTCTCTGGAGGATAGATGATGTTGCTCATGATGTCTGATAATAGAGACACAAATAAGAGAAAACAGAAAAGGTCCCGCTGCTCACTGTTTTATGAGCACAAAAGATAAAATGGCTGGTCTTGTTTAACAAACGTCTCTATGACAACCACTGCCAGGCAACATAAAACAGTTTCCCCTTGTTTTATTGTCTCCCGCATTAGTCACAAAATATTCAGTTGTTTAAACGTCCAAGTTTAACAAACCTTACAAAAAAAACATGCACATGCAAACGATTTGTTTTAGTATTAAGATTTGAAAATGACGGTACTATTGAGAGCGTGTGACGAAGGCTCAGAACGTAAACGGAAAATGTCCTTTTGCTGTTGCCATACTGACGCGGTTTGTTTACGTGACCCACGCTATGCGCACACGTGAAAGTGAAATTACAATAGGCTGTAAGTCAGATAAACGTTGTGCTTTAGGTAAACCTTACTTTTGTACTGTACATATTGCCAAATATTTGTGTACGTAAGAATGTACTCCTATCAGAAAACATTAACTTGCAAACCTAATATTCTGCGGATAGACAGACTGTCAGATAGACATAAGTGTAATAAGTGTACATTTTGTAGTTATTATTCTCTGCATTTTAAGGTACGTGTCATATTTTAAAATATATTCCAGATAATTGCCATACATAGTCTTCATTAAAGTCGTGTAATCACTTGAAATTGATAAAAACGAATTTATATTTTTTTTCCATGTTACACTCGTTTCATGTCCAGCCAAATAATGAAAACATTAAAAACATTTATTGGTATTTTTCTTTGATTACTAAAAGCTAATTGTTATGTCACCTTATGCCTTAATAGATTTAAATTGCACACCACATCAATGCTTGAAGTCGTCAGGAAATGAAAATTCATCCTATCTATTTTCTAAATACATGTTTCTTATATATATATATATATATATATATTATATTATATATATATTTATATATATATATTTTTTTTTTGACCTCGTGATCTTTTATTATAAATATAATTTGATGTATGCAGTGAAACGCCAGACTCTCTGGTGATGTAGCTACTGCATGCCAGACTTCTCCAATCATTTAGTCTGATTAAACCACCCCTGCAAACCCACATTTCAAAATTCAGTGAGTGGAACCAAGTCCCTGCCCTACTATTATTCCTTTCAATAATTTGTTCCATTAGATATCACAATGCAGAAGAAAAGATCTGTCTATACTTCCGTTTCATTGTGACATTAAAGGCCCTGTTCTAAACGGCACACTTCATGTGCATCTGTGGTGTTCCACAACACTGCAGGGTGTCCCATTTGTCATTTTAGGTTTCAGAAGGAAGCAGACTTCCACCCGACAGACAAAGCAGCTTTATGTCATGAAAGTGTGGAGCTGGAGAAAGATGCCGAAGGCTTAGGGTTCCATTGGGACGGGCTGTGTCTTTATTAAAACAAATCTTTACATAGATTAAACCAATACAGTATCCCTCAGTTTCACAGACAAGTCTTAAGATAGTCCCAGACTAAAATGTATGTTTGAGCTGTTTTAACTAAAAGCAACTTGCACTGACATATCTTAAAATATGTCAGTGCCATTGTTTTGTCTCAAGATGCACACCAGTCATGTTTTTTCTAAGACACGTTTATTAAAGCTACTCAAACGCTCTAATTGAACTAAGGCCTAATCCTGGCTTAGTCTAAAGGCCCGTTCACACCAAGGACGATAACTATAAAGATAACGATAAAGATATAATTCTAAAAATCGTTCTCCATATTAAAGAATAACAGAGTTCACACCACAACTATAACGATAAAGATATGAGGAACGATATCGTTTGGATCACTTTCAGAAAATTTTTTTCCAGCTGTCGAACGATAAAACACTGACAGCCAATCAGAATCCATTCTAATTTAAAGGTCTCGCGCATTTAAAATGGATCTGGATCATCCAGGCGCGCGCGTGCTTAGAATAAAAAGACCGTTATCGGTCATTGGTGTGGACGCATATATAGTTATCTTTATCGTTATCTTTATAGTTATCGTCCTTGGTGTGAACGGGCCTTAAGCCCTGTCTGTGAAATCAGGCCTAAGCATTACATTTTGTATTTTAGCAAAAAGCATATCCACTGACATGATTTTAATTCTGAAACATATTTCTGCTTCCTAGATTATATGATCTTTTTTCCAAGATGATCCCTGCAAGTTTCGGCCAGCTGTTGGCTAAAGTGAGCAAGCTGAGGACCCACCTGCTATTTGCGCCTTCATACTTCACTACAGCACGGCTATCAAATCAAAACTCTAAACCGCATGAAAGAAACATTCTCCTGATGGGTCCTCCTGGAGCAGGGAAGACCTGCGTAGGGCGGATTGTGGGACACAGACTAGGTATGCCTGTTATTGATATAGATGACGATGTTCTCGAAAGGACGTGGGGAATGAGTGTGGCAGACAAGCTCTCTGAAATCGGTGGCGAGGGTTTTATTGAAGAAGAAGGTAAAGCAGTGTGCAGGTTTGCAGCCACAGGAAGTGTCATCTCTCTGACCGGCTCCAATCCCCTGCATTCGGACGCCATGCGGCACCTGAAGCGCTCCGGACTGGCCGTGTACCTGGATGTGGACACAGAAGATATCATGCAGAGACTCTCTCGAATGAAGGTGAACAGGATTGTGGGTCAGGATGCTGGTGTTTCTGTGAGAGAGATATTACATTACAGAAAGCAGTTCTATGAGAAATGGCTAGACGCGAGAGTCCTTTGTGGGACGGGAGACTCCGTGGAGGACGTGGCTGATAAAGTCCTGAGGACTCTGCTCAGATATGAGGATTCAGAATCAGAGGTGTTTGTTTCAACGAGGAGCCAAATGTCAAGTGACCCCAAGTTCTTCAGTGATGTCGTCATAGAGGGTCTTGCACCAGATGGAGGACTTTACGTACCAAAAAAAGGTTTCCCCAAACTGGAACCTTCAGAATGGTTGAGAATATCCAGCATGCCGTATGCCACGAGAGCTGTGGCCATACTGGAAAACTGTATCCATCCTATGGATGTGTCCCCTGTAGAACTGAGCACAATGGTGTGTCGCGCTTACGGCCAGAACTTCGCCGATCAGTCGGTTGTGCCTCTAAAGCACCTCACTGATCATCAGTATCTTCTAGAGCTCTTTCACGGCCCAACTGCCTCGTTTAAAGACCTGGCACTGCAGTTGATGCCTCAGCTGTTTGCCCACTGCCTGCCACAGATGTGCAACTACCTGATTCTAGTGGCCACATCTGGAGATACCGGAAGCGCGGTGCTGAACGGCTTCAGCAATCTTAAAGACAGTGACCGGGAGAGGATCGGCGTGCTTGTGGTTTTCCCTGAGAACGGAGTGAGTGAGATTCAGAGGCTACAGATGACAGGATTTCAGGAGGGCAATGCCAAGTCCGTCAGCGTCCAGTCCGATTTTGACTTCTGCCAGAGGAGCATTAAACAAATGTTTGGGGACTCAAGCTTGATCGGATATTTAGCTGTGGAATACGCCACGGTTCTCAGCACCGCAAACTCGATAAACTGGGCCCGACTGCTCCCTCAGGTGGTCTATCACTGCTCGGCGTACATGGACCTGCTTAGAAATGGCACGCTGGCTTTCGGAGACCCCATTGACGTGTGCATCCCTACCGGAAACTTTGGCAATGCCATGTCAGCCCTGTACGCCAAACAAATGGGAATCCCCATACGGAAGGTGATCTGTGCATCCAATCATAACTGCATCGTATCCGACTTCATCGCGAGTGGCAAGTATGATCTCCGCACCCGGAAGCTGCAGGTTTCAAACTCTCCCGCCATTGATATCCTGAAGTCTTCCAACCTTGAGAGGTTCATCCATCACGCTTCCGGTGGGGATGGAAGTCTTGTCAGAGATCTGTTTTTGAATCTAGAAAGAGATCGCGTATTTAAAGTGTCGGAGACTTTACGGCAGAAGATAAATCTGGAAGTTCAAGCTGGTTGGTGCTCTGAAGAAGACTGTTTGAGGGCCATACGGGAGGTGCACGCGACAACAGGCTTCATAATGGACACTCACACGGCGGTCGGGAAAGTAGTCGCCGATCGTATACATGACAAAACCTGCCCGCTTGTGATATGCTCCACTGCACACCACGGGAAGTTTGCTCCAGCTGTCTTAAAAGCCCTTCAGTGTCAAGATATCCCACCGGATCCTGTTGAGCAGTTGGATGAACTCTGCAGCATTGGAGGCCGAGAGCAGATGCATGACGCCCTGCTGAAGTGCGTGGGAAACAGCGGATACAATCCACATAAAGTATGTCAGGCTGACTATAACAAGCTCACGGATGAAGTAGAAACTATGATACAAGACTCATTTCTGAGAGTCCAGTGAAACCTGCAGTACCTGCACATGTCCACTCGATGGCAAAGTCTGTCAAGAAACCCCAAACGGTATACTTCCATCAAATCTGAACACAATGTCATGAGATATTGCTCAAATGCTTTTCATGTAAGTCCATAAACTAATCTTAATTGTACTTTATCGTAATCTCTCCGATGTTTTATTAATTTGGTGTTGATAACTTTATTAAAAAAGCCTATTTATACTGATAGTTGCTAAATTGCTGGCAACAGCAAACAGTCTACAGTCACATAATGAAATATTACTTGGTGGAATTATTCTTTTTGAATATTGTTGACATGTACAGTATAGCTTATTTCTTTAAGGGTTGAAATACAAATAAATAAACTGACAAGGCAAACAACAAGTTTTTCCCTCTAGAAAAGATAGTTCATCATCGTTCACTCAAACTCATGTTGTTCCAGACCTTTATGACTTTCTTTATTCTGTCAAACACACACACACACAAAAAAAAAGTGAGAAATGTATCAGTTTTTTCCCCTCCATGCAGTGGAAGTCAATGTTAACCAAAACGGTTTGCTTTATCAACATTCTTCCCAATATCTATCTATCTATATACAGTATATATATATATATATATATATATATATATATATATATATATATATATATATATATATATATATATATATATATATATATATATATATCAGTATATCCCCATTTCCAGAATAGTTGGGACATTTTGTAAAATGCAATAAAATCAAGATTCTGTGATTTGTTAATTCTCTTTAACTTTATTTAACTGACAAATGTACAAAGAAAATATGTCGAATGTTTTCACTGACCAACTTAATTTTATTTTGTAAATATAAACACGTTTTGATTTTGATGGCTGCAGCAAACTCCACAAAAGTTGGAACAGAGGCATGTTTACCACTCTCACATCACCTTTCCTTTTAATTACACTCTTTAATCATTTAGGAGTTGAGGATACCAATTGTTGCAGTTTTGCAAATGGAATATTTGCCCAATCTCGACTGATAAGACAACTGCTCAACAGTCTGTGGTCGTCACTGTCCGATTGTCCTTTTCATGATGGGCCTTACATTTTCATAAGAGACAGATCTGGACTGCAGTCAGGCACATCCCTTCTATGGTGCAGAGTGTCTAGAAACCACTCAGTTTTAGCATGTGCAGAATGAGGCCTGGCATTGTCTTGCTTCCCAGGAAAGATGTCATCTTGATGGCAGTTTATGTCCCTGTAAAATCCCCAAATATACCTCCATGTCAATGGTACCTTCACACAAATGCAAGTCACTCATACCGTTTGCTCTGATACCAGGACAGATGTTTGCTTTTGCACCTGTCGCTGATGAAAGTCTGGATGGTCCCTTTTGTCTTTGGGACTGAGAACTCGATGTCTGTTTTCCCCAAAACAAGCTGAAACATGGACTCATCTGACCACAGCACACATTTCCACAGTCTTCTAGACCATCTGAGATTTCTCTGGATTCCCTGAATCTTTGCACAATGTTATATGGTAGATGGTGAAAGACATACATTCTTTGCAATCTTGCATTGAGAAATGTGCTTTTTGAATTGTTTGACAATTCTCTCATGATATTTGGCACAAAGTGGTGAGCCATGACCCATCTCTGCTTACTCCTTTTTCACCCGAACATGATACCCTCACCTATTACCAGTTCACCTGCTCATTGTGGACTGTGTAAAAGAGTTGGATAACCTGTATAATATTTTCACTTTTACTCTGCCTCTGTCCCAACTTTTTTGTAGTGTGTTTCAGCCATCAATATCAAAATTTGTTTATATTTACAAAATACAATTTTGTTCAGTGAAAATGTTGGAAAACTTTTCTTTGTACTTTTGTCAGTTAAAAAAAGGTTAAAGAGAATTAACAAATTACAGATTGTGAATTTTATTGCATTTTGCAAAATGTCCCAACTTTTCTGGAAATGGGGTTGTATATATATATATACACAGGCTTAGAATGACACGAGGGTATGTAAATGATGACATCATTTTTATTTGTGGGAACTAACCCTTTAACATCAAATTGAATAAGCTGACAGATGCAGTGATAAAGGTGTTTATATGCAACACTGAATTGATCACAGGCAAAAATGTAGATCTGCTGACTGAGTTTTATTTAAACCGTTTATGACATTTCTGAGATAAAAAAACAATCAAAACACCTTCCAAGACATTTATTTACATAACCTTAGTGTTCGCTGTCTTAAGGTCATGCGCGTAAATGCACTCGTTCACTTAATTCACAAGAAAGCAGGACATCAACATTGAAGGCTCTCAGTTTATTTTGGTTACTTACATACAAGTATTCATCCTCTTTTCTCCAAGTGAGGAAAACAAATCATAACAAAGGTGATGCTAAAATAGTTTGTATTTCTGAGAGGTGCCACAATACGACTGTTCTTGCTGAGTCAGTAAACAGCAATCCCATCAAACTCTTGGTCCCATTTGATTTTTTCTCATTGCACATTTCAGATCATAGAAACCGTGACCTCCGCCGTTCTGCTCGACACAGGAGAACAAAATACCTTCAAATGCTTTATGTACAAGAAACACTCAGATATTCAGAGACGTAAATGATATTCGAGTAACATTTATACATCAAGCAGACAAGACCGAGATCTCACTCACAAAACTACCGGAAATGAAATGCAAGTTTGAACATTCAAGCCGTCAAAAATACTATGCAGATATTTGACCATTTTTAAAAAATAGCTTTTTGAGTTGCAAATGGTTTTTCGACATGCACTGTGAATGCATCAATATTAAACATGAACATTTCATCCACACAAAATCAAATTCATCCTCAAGAGCTTTAATAGGAAAAAAGTTACAACCAATAACTGTTCAGATACAGTACTGTGCAAAACTGTATATAAACATACCATACGTGAATTAAGTAATATAAATGCCAACTGGAACGAGTTGGCCACTGCTGTAATGTGAAACATTTGCACAATACTGTATTTAATGAGTTGAAGGGACAGATATTGTCATCATTTACTCAACCCTTATTGCAAACCTGTATGACCGAAGGCTCGTTTCCATTCAACTCCATGCATTGATGTTCATGGTGTTGAAAGAATAGCATGAGCATTCTGCTAAACATCTCTGCTCTACTGAAGAAAGAAAGTCACACAGGTTTGGAACAACACGAGGGTCGAGTCAATGTCCGAATTTTCATTATCCCTTTAACACAAAAGTGTTTCCTACCCTACTTAATATACTTTTTATGTACAGATTTGTTTTGGCCATGAATCAGCAAATGTTCTACAAAGTGTCTGTAAACCCTCAGAGGGGCTTTAGTTTAATACTGAGGTAATGTTGAAATCATACATTTTAATTTCATGCTCCATTACTCGATTCTTAAAGTGGATGGAAAACCGCTATTAGCAGGATGCGAGCGGGTTCGTATCGTTGATGGTAAAACAACATCGGCTCACACATGCGCAAGTTAAAATAACAGTGTTATCGTGATGCTATTACAGTCAATAATAGATTTTGTGATGGCCACGTAATGCGAGCTTTTAGATACAGGATTTTAGTTAATCAAACGTAAGCCTTGAATGACCGGTGATATTCACAGGGAGGCTCGAACAGGATCGTTCGCCCCCGTAATAAGGCACAGTGACTAAATCAACATAGAGTGCTTTCTCCAGCACTGACAGACCATCACTTCAAGGAAACACACGCTGAGAAGTGGGATCAACAGTCTTGTACAACTGTCATGGTCTGTGAGAATAATGAGAATCGGTTTCGCTCCCCTTCTGCAATGAATAAACACCATCTAAAAATACACACTCGAGGCTACAAGATTTCCAAGACTCGGACACGCTTGAAACACTGAAAACAAGTTTTATCGATATCCAAGTGAATGTTTTTCATGTGCGACTTTACACTGCAACACCAGACATTAGCACAATTGGACATGAGAAGACCTTTTGAACCACAAATGACACGTTCTCCCGACAACGACACCCCTTTTGCCCAAAACACCAAATATCTATTTGAATCAAACACCGAATGACCCCCTCAGTCTTGCTGTTTCAACTCCTGCGAGTCCCACAGCTCTCTGGGATTCAAAGGCCAAACGTGCTTGGCGGTCAGTTCATCCGTCAACCTGATGGACAGACCAGAGACTCCTAACACCTTCAGAAGCTCATAACTGGCCTGCTGGGGAGAGCGAGACGATGTGGCGCCAGCCAGATGCCACGGTCGAGGGTTGATGACAGTGAGGAGCACCTGAAGGGGAGCGGAGGCAGGAACACGAGGCAGGGCGGTCTCGGAGTCGGCATGCTACACTGGGAGGGAACTGAAAACTGGTGGCTTCAAATCTATGGGTTGCATATTATGTGGCAAAAGGAGCTGGCTTTGTGCTTGGACATCATGGAACAGGTGGACTAACCCTCCTCTTCGCTTTCCTCCTCCAGCGCCTCCTCGAACACTTGATCCGGGAGCCGGAAGCACTCCTCGAAGAAGTTGACCAGCGACTGGCTGAGGTGCTGCCGCGTTCCCTCGTTGTGAATGAAGTGTCCTTCGTCTGGGTAGATCTAGCAAAGGACGCAACGACAAGGGTGTGAGCTCAATATCGCAACTCTGAATACGGCTTTCACGCTTGGTGTGAGCACAAGTCATCAGAGTTTGGTGAAATCAATAGTACACGTTGAAAAAAACAACATTTATTTTCATATCAAGGTCTTGGAAATGTTTTTCGACCTTGCCTTTATGTTTTATTGTTGCTACTTTTTAACCCTGTAAAGCCTGACATATGACATAATAGTCAGAAAACCCTTTTTTCAATGGAATAGTTTATTAAACCTTTAAATAAAATCCATCAGGCTTTTATGGCTCATACAGGATGATCTAGTGAGAATATGGAGCTCATACTCGATGGCGAAAAAACACCTGTTTTATTTAGAAGGCCAAACTGAGCAAAAACATGCAATTTGGTGCAGTTGCTAATATATTCAGTATATGTTAAAAAAGTAAGTTGAAGTCCTGATATAGCTTATAATCTAAATCAATGAGATTTAACCCTCTGGTGCTCTTCTGTCGTTTTTACTGGAAAAATGTACTTTTTTTTTTTTTTTTTTTTTCTCAAATGGTACAAAACTTGGTAAAGGTTTTGGCACTTGCAATGTGAACACACACACAAAAAATTCATGGACATGATTTGAAAAGGTTAAATGGTCCTGTAAAAAATGGTCACACTTGTGCTTGTGTCAAAGTCCAAAACAAACGTATCTGATGTTCCTGAACTTATTGTGAACAATTTATTGCATGTTATAAAAAAAAAAAAAAAATATATATATATATATATATATATATATATATATATATATATATATATATATATAGTTTTTGTCTATTTTGACCACATTGGAAATGAATGGGAGACGAATTTTATCTAGTGAAAACTTTTGGTACTACAGCCAAACAAAATCTTACTGAAAGCTCATTTTTTGAGATATCAAGCTCAACTTTGGAACACAACTTTTTTAGATTTATGGCTTTGATTTTCTTGCAGTTTTACGTGATTTCGAAAATATATATTTCATATAAAAATTTAAAATAGTATTTTTGTGCATTTCTCATAACAATACACAAAATTCTGTTACTTTTTTAAAGTTCACTTTTTAATTATTTTTTTTCACTTCAGCAATAATCTGCCAAGTGTCGTCTTTAAAAAGAGATCAAACTTAAGTCTGTGCTCTAAAGCATTCAAGAATTATGACAGTTTAAGTTGGAAATTACATTTTCAGGTCTATGCTCAAAAAGTGAATAAATGGATTATAAATACAGCGTAAATATAATTTAGTATAAAAAAATCCCCGAAAAATACAAAATATTAAATAAAACACATTATCAAACTAAAATATAGTACATTCATTTCATTGACAAAAAAACAAAACAAAACAAAAAACATTTTTGACCGACACTCGAAGAGCACCAGAGGGAGGTATAACAGACTACTTACATAAAATGCATTTAAAATATCAGTTGTTACTCTATATCTCCCAATAATGATCTCAGACTATAATGCAATGCAATACAATGATGGAGAGATGCACAAATAAACATGAGATGAACTGTGGTACAGAATGCATACTGAACCATGGGTTTGAACCAAACAATCCAACCAAGTGTGAAAACAACTGAGCAACGTCCAAAAACGTCCACTGCGTTGATACTTTATTGTGTGTGTGAGTGTGTGTGGCAGCCCTGACTCTATACCTAATAGATCATAAATTGAGAAGAACAGCTTGACACAGTGACGACCACAAATGTTCTGATGAATATCTGCCCTAATTAATTCCACAGTCAATCACCAGCCAGCAATTAATAGCAAATCTATTAGGGAGCAGAAAGCAAAGAGGAAATCTCCTAGTGTGGGAATATAATGGGATTATTCAGCATGTTAGCGCGTGGCTCATGAGAGAGGCCTGTATAATCTGTTTAAATGAGCTGCATGCATCGAGCGCGTCTAATCCTTCTGCTGGCAGCAGTGCTGGATGATCACAGGGCTCAGTGTCCAGTCACCACAGAGCTCACACACCTTTGGTGAACATCGCCACAGATGATGCAGGGTGGACAAGTGAAAACATCATTCATTTACCAGAAAAACTGAATTTGAAAAATAGTGTATACATTTTTCATGACAAACCTGTCATCGGCTATGAGGATGTTATGTTATGATAAGCTTCTGAACAAACCACAAGCTTGTTTTCAAATTCATTGTAGGAACTAACCTAGAAATCTACACGCACCCTAGCAGCAGCAAAATTTATTTTGCAGCCAGGGTAGTCTAGCAACTCTCCGTTGACTTTCGGCGCTGTAAAAAACTAAATTGGGTCAGGCCAATCACATCGTGTATAGAGTAGACGGGGCGGGCTTAACATAATGACGACAGAGTTGCGACGGTTCCCTGCTAACGTTACTTGAAAACAAAGAATGGTGGCTGCTGCTGGAGAACAGTCTTTCGAATCGGCTTTGGCCGCGACTCTGGAGGACTTGGAGTTACATTTTTCTTTAAGAAAAGAGCAAAGAACGGCACTTAAGTCATTCTTAAAAAAGGAAGATGTGTTCGTAGTTTTGCCGGCCAGATTCAAAAGTTGAATCTATCAACTAACGTTAGCTCCGCTGTTGGGAAAACGCTCTGGTTGGTTGAAGCGCTGTCCTATTGCGTGCAGAAGGAATTTGAAAGACAGCCATTTATCCCGCCCCTCGGATTGAGCCGTGTCTATGGTGAGTTGCCAGACCTAACATCTTGATGTAGGTCTGGCTTGCCAGGCTAGTGAAGAACTGCAATACCCATAATCTTGATTAGAAATCCACCAATTACAGAAGTCGCTGAGCCACAAACTCCCATAAAGCACTGTGAGTGATTAGATTTGATTGACTGACTGACGATTTGTAAGTATATTGATTTTTTTATACTTTTTTAATTATATATAATTATATTTTTTATACTTCTGTAATTATAATTTTTTTATTACATCATTCACAGTGCTTTATCGGATGACAAACTTGTCTTTTCATATACTTTTTTCTTTTTTTGTGGCTTTTCTCTCTGAGCTGGCAGATTTGGTTAATTTAAAATTGAGCTAGAAGCATATTGGTAACTCTACAATACGGTCTCATTTGTTAATAGGGGTGCAACGGTACAGATAGCCCACGGTACGGTCCGTACCTCGGTTTTTGGGCCACGGTCTCGGTTCGGTTTCGGTACATGTTTTGTGCAGAAAGAGACTGCTATTTCATCCCAAAAATATGTTTTATTTTTCTTATGAGCATAAACAGAATGTCACAGTAGGAAGAACATCAATGTATGGAATAAATTAACACTCTAGTCTGTACTGAACAACACTAAGTAATACAACCTCTTCAACTATCACTTATATGAAATACAAAATGTAAACAAACACACTTCAAAATATTCAAGTGGATCCCAATTCCAAACCTTGAAAACTGGTATATGAAGTGATCAATGTGAAAGAAAAAGTGCACTTTTACCTTTAACAAACAAAAATTAGCTTGTGCTTTGAATAAAAAAAGCAGAGCAAAATAATATAATAAAAAAATACTCCATTCAGGATACAAAGTGCAATGTTATTTACTCATCCATTATTGAGAGATTCTTGTGCAAAAAGATGAGTCTATCAACACTGTCTGGTGCAAGGCGAGACCGGTTGGCACTAACGATGTCCCCAGCAGTGGAGAAAATTCTCAACTTTTCAGAATGCCGCAAGCGCACCGTAGGTCACGTGACAAGAACCAACCAGAGCGCAGCTGATGGTTGCTTTAACAACGACAGACGCCTCCGGAGCGCAACAGCCCTAGCGCTTTGGAAAAAGGAGAACGCGGCGCGCCTAGCGTTTTCTACGCGTTTTTAGGAGCGATATGTGAACGGCGCCTAAAGTAAAAACTAAAAGGATCAGCGCGAACTCAATGGCAAAACCGAAGTACCGCGGGACACGAGGGTAGATTGTCCCGTGCAGGGCTGACCGAACGGTCAGGGATTTTACCGTGTACCGTTGCATCCCTATTTGTTAACATTAGTTAATGCATTGGCTAGAGCTGCTTCATTAATCGTTAAAAGATCGCGATCTCGATTCAAACACCCACGTAATCCCATTCCTAAACGACAACGATTCGCCATTGTCTATTAAACCTTAGAGAGAGAAGATGTCAAGAATGAAAACGATTCACAAAACTTTCAGCCACACAGTATCATTATTTCTGTGTTACAAATATTCATATTATCACAGAAGAACTGGGATAAAAGTTATTAGTTCGGACATAAACAGTGATGTCTGTGGAAGCGATCAAAATACAGTAAATCACATTTAGAAAGTAACATGGCGCTTCAAATAATGACTGTATGGATTACATCGTTAATCGTTGTATAAGTGGGTTAGTGGAAACAAATTAGTCTTAAATATATCCAAAACTAAAAGTATGATCATTTGGATCAAAACAAAAATTGATGCTTGGATCGGAATCAAAGTTACATATAGCCAGGTAAAGAATACCACGAGTAGAAAAGGCTAAACTGTTGGGTTTGGTTATTGATAGTAGTCTTTCTTGGACAGAACACATAAATACTATTGTTAACAGAATGGGATGCAGCATTGCATTAACTAAAAAATGTCATCATTATGTGAATCAGGAAACTTTAAAAATAGTAACAGAGTCATTAATATTATGTCACTTGTCATACTGCACTGAGGTGTGGTCCTCCTCATCTAAAAAGGACTTCAGGTTGCGCAAAATAAAGCAGCACGTTGTTTTTTAAAACAAGTAGAGATCAGATGCATTCTACTCTTTCATGGCTCACTTTAAACCAAAGAATAACAGTTACTTTAAGCACTATGATATATAAAACATTGACAATGAAAATGCCTATTTCTCTGTTTAATCAAATAGTGTATTGTAACTCTGTGCACAATCATAACACCATAAAGGCAAATAACGGTCATATAACGACCCCCTATCCAAAAACTAATTTTATGAAGAAAACCGTCCTGTATAGAGCTATTGTCATCTGGAATAGCATTCCCATTGAAATTCGTCAGCTTTGTAATAAGCTGTCATTTAAAAGAAGTCTAAGGTGTTATGTGTTGATGTAGGTTCTTATATGTTTTGATTAAGGTAATTGTAAATCAAATTGTATTTATGTTTCGTCTTATGAATCGAAATTAGATTGTATGTATGTATGAGTGTGTGTTTGTGTATGTATGCATGTATGTATGTATATATATTATATATATATATATATATATATATATATATATATGAAATGTGTATATGTGTTAACTGTGAAGATCGAAATGTTGTTGTTGTAATGTAATTTTTTAGAATGGACCCCAGGAAGACTAGCTGATTGCACAGACTTTCAGCTATTGGGATCCTTAAAAATAAACAAATAAACACCAGTAGGTGGTGAGAAGTGACTGTTAAAAATGTATTTGTTATTGAATCATTCATTCAAAAAACACTGACTCATCCAGTAATGAAAAAGTATTTAAAAGTGAGTCATTGAATCATTTATTCAAATTAATGAAACACTTTAAATAGACTGCAGCAATTCTCATTTTGTCAGAACCTCTAGTAAATTACATGTTCTTTTGTTTAGTTGTCTGTTCAGAATCATAGAAGAATCGTGATCTCGGTTTGAAACATACAAATCGTGATTCTCAATTTATTCAGAATAGTGCAGCTCTAGACTTAGCTAATGTGAACAAACAATATATCTTTAAAGAATGTATTGATCTTCGTTAAATCTAATTGTTTATTATTATTTGTCCATGCTAAAAAATATAACTTTGGATTTTAAAAATGTTTAGTAAATGTTGAAATTAACATTAACTAAGATGAATAAATGCTGTAGAAGTATTGTTCATTGTTAGTTCATGTTAACTATTATTTGCAGATGAAACCTTTAAAGTGTTCCCAGAATATTTTGAAAATCCTGTTGAAAATTAATGAAAATCCTAGGTCTTCTAAGGCTTATTAATTATAAAAGAATTATTCTGGACATTAATTATTCATACCAGTGCTCATTTAGCAGAAATAGTGTTTGGAGAATAATGAAAAAAAATGTGGGGAATTTTTACTCTGCCCTCATCTGGTCGGGTGGTCGCATACGGTCTAGTTGCAAAAGTCTAAACATTTCAACACACCCCAAGCTGAAATTGTATTCCATATATGTATACATCAGCCTGTTTAAATGTGGCTTTAGCCACAGTGTAAACTTTATATCCCAAATTAAGGAAGAACTTAGAAACTAAGTAAATCTGCACAATGACTCTTACCTGAAGAGTGTAATTTGCTCTCTCGCTGATTAGCCTGGAGATGAATTTGGCTGTGTGTTGAAAATGAACTTTTTCTAAAAGGTAAATGAAATGTGTGTCAGTTGACAGCATTCTATCCTTTACAAAGACATAGAAGAAGTGGAAAAGAAACTGCACCATCTGCTGTTGGATGAATGATTAAAAACTTTTTATCGATGAACTGGGACGCTCTGTATGCAAGGTTGGCCATCTGTGGAAACATTAAAGAGCACACTATAAGTGTTGTCAGTAATGGGGAATACAAAATCCAGCTTAAGGAAATGTACCTCGTATGCTCTCCGATCTGGCTTGGGAGGGCCGAGATATCTCTCGGAGAAAGCTGAAGCTGAAAGAAGGAAATAAGAACAGTATCAGTCAGTGGTGACATTTGTCACTGGCAGAGTTCATTTCCGAGCATTTCCTTTGATAAAAATCACTGCACAGCCATTTCACAATACACGCTGATGCGCCTGGTGAGTTATGAGCCGATTCCTCTGCTGTTGCCGCTGTAAGATGTGAGATATTGTTTATGATGAACACACACATGCTCCATTTTTCATCCCTCTGTTCCTCTAGAGTTATTTGAGAGCTTCAGTCCTCCTACAGGCCCTGCTCTCAGAATACTGATGGGATCCACTGACACGCGCAGACAGGGAGCTGCAGGAATGGATGATGAATTGGACAATCCTCCTTAGGAGACGTTCCATTTATGAGCATGCACTTTTTTTTTAATTGTTGGTTCGGTTGTTGGTGATATCTTACATCACATCTCGATGTTTTTTTCAGCATCTTGGATCATTTTCAAGATATTGCATCAAGAGGTGCAATCAATAGTGCATCTCTTACCACAGTGCATCGATGTCAGTTTTACAACAACAGACCAATCAGAAGAAGCTATGGGTGGGACAAGCATTTTCATGATATTTCCCACTCCTGATATCACACATACATCTATATTGGATGAATAAGGACCAGACTGACTTAACAGGGCAAATTAGCATGAGCGCCAAAAAAGCGCGAATGGGAGTGGAAAGTTCTGCACGTGATCTACTGATGACCAACGCAATCCACCAATTAACATCTGCTAACATATGACATAATTGTCAGAAAACCCCTTTTTAATGGAATAGTTTATTAAACCTTTAGATAAAATCCATCAGGCTTTTAAAAGCATCATGCTTTTTTGGGGTGGTAAATAATGGCGCAAATACCAGTAAATTTACCTTAGTAGCACCTTAGTAAATCACCTTGCACGATTCATTTAAATACTCTCCTTCCATAAATTTTGCGTCTGAAAGGGAAACTCCTTCAAATGCATATATAAGGAATAAAACGTATAAAATCAGGCAAATTATATTTGAACAAACCCCTCAGTAAAAAGATAGGAATAAAACTGTAAAGTTTGGTGTATGTTAGTGCTACTGAAGTGGAGATTTGTGACTCAGTGCTTGAGAAAAAAACTCATTTTGAGAAAACAGCCTTGTAAGATATGTACTGTAATTGAAATCTACAGACGCAAATAGATAAAGTGCTATGAAAGATACACTTCACAGTGTATTTTAGATGTTTTCTTTCCACTCGTCTGAAAAAATACTTGAAAAGCCAAAAATCCCAAAATTGACAGATGCATGAAAAAACAATGTCTCGCCTTGAACAACCAACAGTAATATTCTGTCATGCAAAATACTAAGCTTTATGTGGCCATATTTCACAGTTTTGAATTGTTTCTTGTCTCGCCACATTCTGTTCAGAATTACATAAATCTGAATGTGACAAGACAAGAAACATTTTGCCATTTTGTGTTTTCAACATATTATGCACATTCACTTTAATTCAAATACCTATTTTAAAATAAAAATATTATTTACAAATGTTCTTTTACTATTCTTCATTCTTTTTCCTCATTCGCTTAAATCCATTAAAATCTTCTAATTATTTAATTTAGTAAATAAAAAGACCATTACCAATACATAAATAAATCCCCAATGTTCAAGTTATGGCCTAGCTAGTATAATGCTAGAATCAACAGCTACCTAATGTTATGTATAACTGGGTATTTTCTGAGGACTCTGCAGATTCATTTAGGCGTTGATGGTGTTGCCAGTCCAAGGATGTGAACAGCTCCAAGTAGAATGTCACGTGTTGTCATCAGGAAACTACGGTAATTACAACATGGCGGATAACGTAGCATTTAGCTCTAGCTGTAATTAAACACACCTAAACCAGCTAATCGAGTTCTTCAGCATCACTCGAAACTTCAAGACAGGTGCATTGAAGCTAAACTCTGCAGGAAAGTGGTCTTCCAGGAACATGATTGGGCACCCGTCTTAAGACACACACACACACACACACACACACACACACACACACACACACACACACACACACACACACACACACACACACACACACACACGTTGGTGCACCTATCATTATGAGGACATTCAATAGGTGTAATGGTTTTTATATTCTATCCTTCTACACTAACCCCACCACTAAACCTACCCATCACAGAAAACTTTCTGCATTTTCACATTTTTAATAAAACATTGTTTAGTAGGCTTTTTAAGCCATTTTAATTACGAGGACTCAGGAAATGTCCTCATAAACCATGTTTATGCAGTAATACTAGTGTAATTATTCCATGTAACCATGTCATTTACAAATTTGTGTCCTCATGAGTCATATAAGCAAACACACACACACACAACCCCTACCATATAGCGCAAAGTCTGTGATGGGCGAGAGCACTGCAGCACACTTGAGCATGGAGTCCTCAGAGCTGAGCAGAAGGCTGGTGATGTAACCTCCATATACCTGAAACACAAGACACTCGACTCAAGAGCTCTGAGATCGCAATTTCATTACTAGTTACAGAAGTTTCTGATACTGTCTGTGCTCATTAAAGTGAGGCAGAAATTCAGCCTTTGAACATGCATTAATTAATCCTGTGAAAAAAATCAATCTTTCGAGGAATGAAATAGGCATGGGAAAAAACGAAGATGTAGCCAGAAATGTAGATGGTCTCAATTAAGTTCTTCTTACTGCATGAAACCAATTTGTTCTGCTCTTCTTCAGGACTGAAGTTAGTGAGAGAGGAAGAGTTTATGTGACATGCTGAAAGTCAGACAGGCTCTGTAGACTCTCTCGTCATCACAACTGCGGTTGGATGAGTCACACTTTTAAGTTAACCCTCAATGGTCGCAGACAATGTAGCTCTGTTCAAAAACCTAGTGAGCTGCCTATGTAGATATTTTAAGCTGTCAATCAGGGCAGCAAAATGCTATCCAATCGTGAAAAGACCAGGTGTAAATGCCCAGTGAAACGCTTTAAATCCAATCACTTAAACCACTTGAGGAGGTGGCTTGAGACACATTCCAAATGAAACTGGAAAAGTGTACAGTAAATGCATCTAGTTGTTGAAGCCACATATGTGAATTTTACTCCTCCCAAAATGATAAACAAAATAAGCATGTGAGAGCATGTTATACTGGCTACCAGTAGCCGGATATGACAGCACTACTGCAAAACACATTGCCACATATATGGCCCACCAGATCTGTGGTATTCATGTGGCCAAGTGTAAATGAGACAGTTTTAACAAATCAGACAGCTATCTGATCAGTTAAAGCACGTTGTGACAAGTGTAAATAGGCCCATTCAATTCCCTTTCAGTTAGAATGCTGCCTTAAGAGACAGTGTTTGGTTTGGAACAGATCTTTAATGTACTTTCTGTGTGCATGTGCGTAAATGTCTGTCTGGACAGATAATAACAGTAAAATGCAGTATGTATTTACCTGCCCAAAAGCTCCAATTCTAGTCTTGTCAATGTACGGCTCCTGCATCATAACACTGCCAGACACAAAAGACAAAATGTTAAACGGTCTGCCACTGTAGGACCTTCTCACATACTGAATAGTCAGTGTCAATCATATCACTGAGTTTTGAAGTCCGGCCATGGTATACATGTAAATGACTGAAGGTCTGCCGCGCGGTTAAGGAGATGCAGTACATTCGTGCAGCTGTGTGTTGGCACTGATGGATGTTCACTGTGTGTAGGGCGCAGATGGCTGCTCAACTACCTGAGGACATCCAGCTGGTCTTTCTCCTCGAACATTCCCAGCCTGCGCTGCACCTTATGGAGTAAGTTAGTCCCCTGGAAGCCACTTCCACGACCGTCAAAGCGCACTGCAACCACCCCAAAACTGCTGACCAGCACTGACGCCCAGTCAATGTGGAACTGCTCTGAGACCGACTGACTGCCTGGAGTCCCATCTCTGAGAGAGAAGGGCAAACCAAGGAGAAAAAAAGACTAACCTTTTAGGTTTTCTTAAGAAAAGAAGCATTTAATTTGTGCTTGATCAAACTGGCTGTTTCAATTTAGTAAGCTGCCTATCAGGAAAACATTTATGGCAATGCTATCTACGTTCTGGAATGTTCCAAGTGAAAATAATTAAACTGAAAAATAAATAAATAATTAAACTGAAGTGCACTTACTTTGATGAGTTATTTACTTGCTTTGATTATAATTTGAACTGTTTATTTTATATTATTATGTACAATTTTATTTTATATTAAAAATATCATCCTTACAAATGTGCAATTACAACTATATTTAAATACACAACGTACACGTTTCAGTAGAAATTACTGTAATGTATATTTTACGTTAGTTTCCCATAAAGAGTTTACCCTAAATGCTTGTCAGTACATTTGGCATACTAGGGGTGTAACAATATATCGTGTCACAATATATCGCAATACAAAAATGCAACAATATGTATTGTGGATAGTGACAATGTGTATTGTGTATAGTTCACCGAAAACTGGTGTAACATTTGTGGGTCCTGGTAATGCCAAATGTCTTATGTTACCAGTACAAAAGTGGCCAACATTATTTTAAATATATGTGGTCAGTGACAGAGTGCATCTAAAATAAATCTGTCTTTTCAGCTTCAGAATCATGAATATTTTTGAATATTATCTGGTGTCACCGTTGTCCTGTGCATTGGGTCACCAGCACCAAGTCCAAGCCTATTCATTTACACCCACAATGTAACACCAAATTTAGTATTTTAATCAACAGTACTGTAATGTTTCTGGGCTGAAGAAAGCGCACGACGAAGGATACTCAGAAAAACAAGGTATTTAATAGTAAACTCGGGAGTAACATGGCGTTCACACAAACAATAACCGACAAGGGATAGAACAGAACAGGGAGTATAAAAACATAAGTAGACTAAACAAGGAACAGCTGACAAGACTTAACTGATTGAAAAACCATATAGACTAACGAGAACAGGTGGAGACAAGACAGAACATAATTGTGACATTACGCCCCCCCCCTCGGAAAGGCGTAATGCGCCGTGATGACAAAAAAAAAAAAAAAAAAAAAAAAAAAAGGGCGGAGCCTGGAACCAGGGGATGTTGGCCATGGACACCATGGTGGCACAGACAGGGGGAGGAGCCAGGGTGGTGTCTGAGCTGACAGACAGGACGACACCTGGGAGCCGGTCAACGGCGGTTGGAACCATGGGTGGCTGAGGATCCCACGGAGCTGAGTGGCCGACGGACCATGGCGACACCGTAGACCCGGAAGACGGGAGCTGAGCCGCTGATCTGCGGGACTGAGGCGGTGACGTGGAGACGGATGACCAGGGTGACGATGTGGTGAGGGAGGCCGACGGGGAGGTCAGAGGAAGGGAGGAGTCCAGGGGTGCCGAAGGGGTGCAGGGAAGGCCGACCTGGAGTGGCGATCGAGCCCAGCGGAGCTTCCGGGCAGTCGGACCACGGAGGCGATGAAGGAGTGTTGGGTCGAGGTGAAGGCGACAGGGTTGACAGGTCGAGATGGAGGTTTGTGTCCGGAGGACCGAGGCCGAGCTGGTGGCAGGATGAGCCGCTAGGAGTGAGCGGCGGTGGCAGAACCGAGGAGCTACACGACACCAGTAGTGCCGACGGATCCAGGGGGCTGGTCGTGACCGGCGATGGAGACAGGATTAGAAAGACAGGCAGGGATGCGGACGGAAGACTTCCGAACGGGACCGGCGAAGAAAATGATGTGAGGGTGGGGAACTGGGTGAAAATAGGATCCGCGGACCACAGGTCTATTAGGTTGTAGTCCGCTCCGGGGATGGTTCAGGAACGACCTCAGTGGGCGCCTCGGGCTTGCTGGCTGTGAGGGAGAGGTCGCCATTCCGGATCATCCAGGCCAGGTAACCCAGATAGGGCCTGCTCTCCGGGCGGAGGAAAAGCTGCAGCGTGGGTGAGTCCATCAAGTTCATCTTTGTTTAAATTGGTCGGTTAATCTTTAACGTTTCTGGGCTAAAGAAAGCGCACGACGAAGGATATTCAGAAAAACAAGGCATTTAATAGTAAACTCGGGAGTAACATGTCGTGCACACAAACAATAACCGACAAGGGATAGAACAGAACAGGGAGTATAAATACACAATCAGACTAAACAAGGAACAGCTGACAAGACTTAACTGATTGGAAACCATAGAGACTAACGAGAACAGACTTTTCGTTAATTGCGACCTGTATTGAATCGTGACATGAGGGATTCGTACATCCCTATGGCATACACTTTAATCAATTTTCAATGACAATAGATGTAATTATGAAATTACATAAAAATATGTACTTAAATCCTACTTAAGTGTGTTTAAAAAGTACTCTAAAGTTCAGCTAATTACATTTAATATATATTTAAACTATAACAAATTTTCAATCGATTGCATTTAATATGCAATTAAGTGTCAGAAAACATTCACTTCACACTTATTTCTTTTTAAGTATAATAATCAGTTTTTCACAAAGGTTGGTAGACAGCTCACTGGGTTTTGAGACACAGTCACTATATTCACTATAGTCCTAACACACTCTCTACAGTCCCTGCACTGGCGTCTCTGTAGAGAGCACAGGTGATTGTCTACCGCGTTGTGCATGATGTGTGCGGCGGGTGGGTTAATTGAAGGCGGGCTTCAGGTGAACTCATTTGTGGTGTAATTACAGTGGCTGAAAGTGTACGGCTGAAAAGACAAGATTAATAGCACCGACTCAAGTCCATTTCAGAGTTACACTCTGACTCTTGATGAGACATAAAGCGCAGTGCAGGAGAGGAACTGCTGTTTGTGTGTTAATAGGATGACCTGCAGCACACGCTTTAAAGGACTCATATCATGGAAAATAGGATTTGCTCTGTGATATAATAGACCATACTGTACAACAGGCAAATTATAAAGTTCAGGATTTAAAGCTTCTTCCCCGAACCATTTATTTAAACTTAATTGCTGAAAAAATGAAAGAGAGTAGAAATTGTCTTAATAATGAACACTTGACTGCCCCATTTACATATTAATGACACCTATTTGGTATACAACACCTTAGCATGACGTTGTTATTCCTTTGATGCTAGTGGTTGAGCATTATTGATTGTATTGGTTCTATTCAGATGCAGATACATATATTTTTATAAAATATTGAATTAAATCAGTAAAATGCATAACATAACTGTTACGTTCTAATGCTGTTCTGGTTTCGTTTTCATTCTTTTCCCTGGTTATTCATAAGTTCCTCACCTGTTCTTAGTTCTGTGGATTACTCTTAGTTTCCTATGTTCATTGTTCGTTTGAGTTTACACAGTAGTGTTTTTCTGTGATAGTTGGAATTGTTAAATAAAGTGTTTCTGTTAGATTCTCCTGTCATTGTCAACTTTATACAGCCACCCGTTACAATAACATATTATAAAATATTTTTTATAAAAAATATTTCCCACAAAAAAATATTGTAAACATTTTAATTTTGTTTTTATTTTTTTATAATAATAATTATTTCTTTATTTATTCATATTTATTAAAACATTTACAAGTGTGTTGGAAGAATTTTGAGCTGACATTTGGTGGACTCACCATTTCTCTTAACCAACCCTCCAATTGGGCATAATTGAAAATAGGCAAATAGGTAATTTAATAACTAAATTAGGTTTTAGGTGCAAGAAACCTTGAATAACATTATAAGTGGGACTCGAGGGAAAAATAACATGCGGGATTCTACTATGATGGAAGTTCAGGAGAGTACAGAGAAACCGTTGGGACACTGACACACATTGTTTGTTGTTGTGTGTGTTGTTATGTAGAAAGACATAGGGCCTGTAAAGAACAAAAAAGAAAATGTTGCATGAAATTGCCATTTACTCACATGAGGAGCAGAAGTGGGTAGTGTGAGGTTTCAATGAAGCCTGCAGGTTTCAGGATCTGCATGCTGAGTCCTGTGTATGACATAGAGAGACATCCATCTGCATCTATATAATATTAATATCCCTCTTAAATAATTTTGGAGCAGTTAAACACCAGCAGTTTTGGTTAACATACTGTAATCCTCTATGTTTATCTCCGTGTATTCCACTCTCGGCATCTGCAGCGAGTTCACCGTTCTATTCAAGCTCAGATTCAGCTCGATGTCACGCACCTCTGCAGGGAAAAAAAATAATAATAATAATTTTATAATTAAAAAAACTTTATGGTTTTCTTTATTTAGCTAAATATTCATGCTTCTTACACTCCACAATCTTGCCCTCAATCATAAATCCTAAAATGTATTTTGCATCGCTCATATGACCCATGTCTTTATATAAGAGCAAATTAGATATAAAAGGTATGGCAGAGGGAAATATTTTCTGTAAATAATGACTTAAATGTTGGTCTGTTACTCTTAAGGAACATTCCAGGCTCCAGTATTATGTTGACTATCTCAAATACATTTAGACTTCTCTCCTTTTCTTTAAAAACATCACAAATGTTGCATGCATGGAGGCACTTACAATTGAAGTTAATGGGGCCAATTTGTAAACAATTTGTAAAATACTCACTGTTAAACAGACTATAATCAATGCAAGTGTTTTTAGTGTAAAACATTTTATGTGCACAGTTATAGCCAGTTACAACACTGTTGCCAAGATAGCAGCTGACACCTTAAATTCTAAAATGTAAAAATGACAAATAATAGCTAAAATAATAAGAAAACACAACTTTTAACAGATAATAACCTTTACATTGCTGCTTTGTCATTTACTTCAATTTTAAGAGGCTCTGTAACCTCCATTTTTGTAAAGGAAAGGAGAGATAAGTAAAGATTCATCAAAATTAGGCCACAATTGTTTTCGATTTAGCTTAACTTGTATTGAAAATGTAATATTTCTTTAAAGATAAAATATGACTATAACTTTTATGGTGTTTTGTTTTAATATATGTCTCAATAAGAAATAGCAGCGTGAACATTCTGCTAAACATCTCCTTACAGATACAGTACTTATACTTGTTTCAAATGCATTATATAATTATTGCATTATAGAATAAATGTAATTTTAGGGAGAACTATTCCTTTAAGAACTTTTAAACAAATCAAGGAAAAATCCATTGTTTATCTCAAACTAAGTATCTGCAAGCACAAAACCTCCTCAAACACGCTGAAACGAGCAGCTAATTGCTCTGGGACAGAAAGGAGAAACAGTTGCAGGATAACCAGTTGTAGATGTTCAGAGGTTGTGAGAGGCCGTGAGCATCTGGCATTTCTGATAGAGAGGGACTCAAATGAGCAGATATCATGTGTGCTGCTGTAAACACAGAGACCTTCCAATCTGTGCAGCAGCGATAGAGCCTTGGAAGAGCACAAAACAATTAAGAGAACATTGCGATGGATGGTTTCATTTTAAGACAGGCTTATCAGCTCATGGTCAGACTCGAGCCCAGCAAAGCACACTTGCTCCCATTGCACCAGTGCTATTGACATAGCTGCACATTTAAAAAAAAAAAAAAAAAAAACAGCAATGATTTGTATGTAAACATGGAGAAGGATCCGTATGAGTTCTTTGTAAGTCATCTGACTTTGACCTTGGTGTCACATAGCATTTACTGAAAGAATCCAGCAGTGAAGGGGATGGATGGGAAAAAAAATCAAAATGACAGGGCAAGAACTTTAGACGAACTTGCAAACAAACAGTGTTCATAAACATTCCACACACACACACACACACACACAGATGTGAGTTCTGTGAAATGACTTCTGTGATGGACCGTCACACTGAATCACACGCTCGTTGTGATATCGGTGGGCTTACAGGATATAATATACATAACACAATTACCAGCCTCTTACACAGAGAGGTCACAGTTTATGGAAGGAATGGCATGTCTGGCAATAATCCAATCATCTGTGAGTGCTCTCTGTGTGCCAGCGCAGGCGTGTGTATGGAGACTCAATCACATTTCGGTCTATGGTAAGCCTGGGAGGAGCTCTGCTCGTCAATTGACATGCTGTGGGAATATAATGCAATGAGATGAGTGTGTGTGTGTGTGTGTGTGTGAGTCCGGCTGTGCAGAGGTTGGTAATGAGAGCTTCTTCCTGAACTTCTCCCTCTTTTGAGTGCTTAAAGGTGAAGTACGTGAGATTTTTATTTTATTTTAAAATACATTCTCTTAACCCATTTTATTGTTCATGGACTACTATTAGGATGACATTTATTGATTTATCTTCCCCAAAAGTGTAAACACTGAGCCCCCAGGCACCATCAAAACATTGAAAGCGGTCTGCTCAGATTTATCAATAGTCTCCCACAAAGGGATTTCAGCCATGACAACTCTCAAAGTGAATACATTTAAACCAGCATTCATGGCATGGGGCATGAGGCTTGATTTTGGCGGACAAGATTTTGGCGGCAGAAGAGAATAAATGTTGAAAATAAGTGTTATATTATGTGTTTTTGAGAAAATGAGAAGACTGGATAGTGTGTAATTGTGTTTAATGTTCAATTACATTGGAATTATTAGAACCATTAAAATTTAATTTCTTTCAAAAAAAGAGTGGAACATTTGGTTAGGCTGTGGACTGATTCAGTAATTTATAACTGCTATAGCTGAAGGAGCATGTAAATCTTAGCATTTAAGATACTAATATGTGTTATTGCTAGCTAATAGCGAGCTATAATCTATCAACTCAATTGTGTGACACTAAAATAAATGAAATATTATTGGCTGAATGAATATATGAATTTGAATACCTGAATCATGTCAGAGAGACTTTTAAAATTAACTTTGAGACTACTTAATTGGGTCACTTAAAATCTTCATTCCACGTGTCATGGGTACGATTATGGGAAGACGGATACGATTAAGTACAAAGGTTTATTTTCAATAGTTCCAACAGAATGGCAAACGGAGAGCAAAACACAAACTTAACATGGACAATACCGGACACTGAACTGAAACAGAACAGAAATACTGTATATACAGGTGTTAATGATGGTGACTGATGAGTGTACAGCAGAATGTGATTAGTGTCCGTGACAACAAATGAGTGACGAAGGCAGGTGATGACAAAACATAAAGAGTCCAAACTAACGTGAATGTGACACTATGATGTTGAAGTTATATGCACAAATTATGTTTGTTTATCTTAATTAATTAATGTGGGACCGATGTACACTATTCAGTCATGTAAATCCAACACACTTTTTTCAGTGTATGCATGATACATACTGTCACGTTTTTGTACTGTGATATATTGTTACATCACTGACAAAATATATCATTACACCCCTAAAACTAACTGTTTACTCTGTTTAACAGCAATGAAATATGACTCCATTACTGTGTAAAATGGACAGTGGTGGAGCATATTTACTTCGTTAAGTACATTTTTCAAGCATCTGTACTTTATCTGAGTATTCTTATTTTGGGAAATTTTTACTTTTACTTCCCTATATACATCACTACATTCCAAATCATAATATCACACTTTTTCCTCCACTACATTTCATAAAAACATGTCTTTCTTCGTTATTTTGAACTGAAGAAATTGCCATTCGCTCAGAGACACAATAGCGTTCTTCTTAAAATGTTAACATATTTTTCCCTATGTGGTGTCTGTTTTTATATTGCATGTTTATATTTGTTCACATATTAACAAACATTTAGTTTGTCCTCATTGCCTACAGGTGCACACACAATATTCTGGCAGTTTTGCAGGACTGCAGTCACTATTCGTTCTGTTTGACCTTCTCACCGAAATGAAAAGTGGGAAACTTTCTCTGAGCAGTTCCCAATGATTTGCTGCCCATTCTAACTTTCGGCTGCTATCGGTCTGCACCACATAAATAGGACAAATGGTCCACTCATAAAAAGAGTTTCTTTACCTGCTAGAAGCCAAAATGTGGGAGGGATGATAATGGTACAGATGAGAGCCACAAAATAAAATGTTAAC
Source organism: Scardinius erythrophthalmus (assembly GCF_964197995.2). Lineage (NCBI taxonomy): Eukaryota > Metazoa > Chordata > Actinopteri > Cypriniformes > Leuciscidae > Scardinius > Scardinius erythrophthalmus. Next base: position 8,256,572 of record NC_138242.1, read on the forward strand.
TGTGTAGATTTACATATCTATAGCGTATATTTTTTTATCGTAACTTACTTCTGTGGCAGCAAAGCTGAATTTTTAGCATCACTGCTCCAGTCTTCAGTGTCACATGATCCTTCAGAAATCATTTTAATATGCTGATTTGGTGCTCAGGAAACATTTATTATTATTATTATCAATGTTGAAAACAATTGTGCTGCTTAATATTTTTGTGGAAACCATGACACATTTTTTTCAAGATATTTTTAAATTAATAAAGTAATGCATCCTTGCTGAATAAAAGTATTAACTACTTTTGAACGGTAGTCTGTGTCTATAATGGCTCTTATTACTAATTCATCCAGACACTGACACTGATACCTGTAGAAAGGAATTAATCTCAACAGCACTTGCTCATCTGGCTCATGAACACCAGAAGACTGCAATTTGAAATCTACCATCTTTGCTTAAGTACGTTCAACTTTGAGACTATTTCTCTCCACCAGTTGCTCTCAGCAGCCCGGTGGTCTCAGGGTAACCCATACATAACGGGTACAGAGAGAGCATGCAGTTCAAAATCAGAAGCTTCAGTTTTCAACTTTGTTTTAGCATGATAAAGGCTGCAAACTCCACTCCAAAGGGAGTTTTCTCTATATCAGTACGCATTTTTTTGAACCCCCTGAAACGCCTCGATTGTAGTCTTGAGTTTTCCTCCGGAAACAATCACGTCACAATATTCCACATTTAAATAAAAATAAAAAAAGGGGGCAAGGCCTGGTTGAGTTGTGTTGTAGTGTGTTGAAACTCGTGGTTATTATGGTAAAGGGGTGTGACATTTCCGAACACGCTTTAAGAGGCTGACCAATCACAACACACTGGTCCAGCCGACCAATCAAGCACGTTGCACTTTTCAGAAAGAGGGACTTCATAGAGACAGGAACTAAACAGGGGTGCGTTTTCCAAAAGCATAGTTTGCCAACTATGGTCGCAACTTCCGTCGTTATCAGCACAGTTCAACGAGTCAGTGTTTCCCGAAACCATCGTTTCAATGAACATTCGCAAACAGCATCACAAAGTTGTGTGTTTGGAACGACAGAGCTCGACCTGTGGTTAGAAGCAGAGTTTCTAGTTTGCATGATATGTGGACTCAACAAATCTTTATCTTGAGCAAAATAAAGCAAGCTGACATCCAGTACAATTTGTCTCTTTTATTTGGAATACATAAAAATGTCATTTATGTCATTTAGTTTGTCAAGAGATTTAAAGCACCATTTTCGAAAAGTGCACATGTGCGAACATGCCCTAGTACGCAAGAACGAGCAAATGATTGAATCTGGAAATAAAGCAAAATAACTGAGAAAAATGAAAAATAGTCCTCAGATGACATGTCTGTAGTTTATAGCAAAACATCTAGCATTAATTCGATCTTAAACAGATTCATTAAAAGAAGTTTTTTCTCCACCACGTGCGTGACATCATTTCCAATAAGATTGAACGACCAATTTGCAACAATACGGTTTCGGGAAACAGTCGTGACTAGCTAGTTGATTTCTTCAATGATGCATCGTACTATGGTAGTAAAGTAGTGAGTTACATCGTTGTACGGGAAACACACCCCGGAGCGTTACAGACTGACTAGGGCTGTGTGTAACGCCACTTTTAGAAATACACTCATAAACTTCCCTAAGCACTTCCTCTTGGGGAATCCCCACTGTCATTTTGAAGTGCATTCGACTTCATCAAGTGGGCAAGGGAAGTTTATTTGGACAGACCCTCGACCCTTTGGTTTTGACTGAGAGAGCGTGTTTACTCTACATGTACACTTCAAACAGATCCATAGAACACAATGCAACATGATTGTGATGTCACAGCAGATTGTGCGTTTACCCCACCCTACACAAAGTAATGTATAATTACATTGCACTGTTGAGGTGAGTTGAGTTGTTTTGACATTTAACTGCATAATACTTGTAGTACCTGACTGTTTTTTACAGTTAAGGTTTATTGTATTGTTATCATTTTTGTGTATTTTTTTTATATTTTCTCCAACAGCCCAACCATACATACAAGCCTATAGAATGGTGGGTAAAACAAATTCATAAGAAAAAAAAGAAATAATAAATCTGCTCCATTGCTCCATTTAAACACATTGCAAGGGTTCCGCCAGTAGTGGGCACTCATGCAACATAAACAATGACGTACATTCGAGTGAATGAGACGGAGGGAAGTTAGTGAGGGAAGGGTGTAAAAAAATGGACACACACACGAGACAGACAGGAGAAAGGCTGCTGGATACTCACTCTGTCTGTCGTAGGTGCTGTAAACTGCCACATACGGAACTTCAGGGCCTGACAATACACAAACACAATCAATAAATAATGATACAAGACATGCATTGCTTTTTATAGTTCCAGCAAATACTTTGTGCAAGTTTGCTTGAGAATAATTTCTTTTTAAATATTTTTTTTTTGGTTAAACAGTAATTCTATTGACAATAAGTAACTTTGCAACTACATGTAAACTAGCTCTCATTAGAGTATTAGTAGACTGTCTGCTTAATATCTGTCAACACTTTATTGTGATGGTCCTCCAATAGACATTCTACTGACTGTAAGTAACTTTGCAATTACGTCAGCTTCTTCTACTAGCTCAAACCCTAACACCTAACTCTAACCAAACAGTTAACAGTGTCTAAAGTGGCCCATCGGAATAAAGTGTAACCAAAAACCTAAATAATTTTTAAAAGTAATAGTCAAAGGAGCATGATTATGTATTAAATCAGAGCTTATGCTTCAGCTGTAGATGTCAGCAAACACTCAACAACAGTTCATCCATTTGTTTTACAAGTGCTCCAAACATTTTTTTTTAAGACTGCTGTGTCACTTAACTGAAAAAGGTGCATACAAGCTTCTGTTAACAAGCATCTGCAATGAAGCTTTTATGAGTGCCACAACAGCACGGATCATAAACACGACATTTCTCAAGGAGTTCGCTCATGACAGTTCAATATTAGACCATAGCAGCATTCAGGCCTTCCAGACTGCCTTCAGAACAATTCAGCTGCTATAGAAACAAGCCTTGCAAATAATCAATGCACTTAGCAGCATGGAACCTTCACAGATGAACAATAACACAGTGCTCTCTAACAGTCCACTCTCACTGTCTCCATCCCTTTATTTTTTCCCACTTCTGTAGAAGTAGTTAGTTAGACATTCTAAGAACTATAAGTAACTTTGCAACTACATGTCAACTAAATCTCATTAGAGTATTAGTAGACTGTATGCTTAATATCTGCTAACACTTTATTTTGATTCTCCTCCAAATTGGCAACTACAAGTAAAAATAAGTTGTATTCTACTAACCCGAACCAACACCTAACCGTAACCTAAGAGTCTACAGTCTACTAATACTCTGATGAGAGTTAGTTGACGTGTAGTTGCAAAGTTACTTATAGCTAGTAGAATGTTTAAAGTGGACTATCGAAATAAAGTGGAACCCTAATTACAACTATACATGACATAAATGTTCATGTACTGACATCAAAAGAGAAAGGAAGAGATGTCTACCTTTACAGTTGAGCAGAAAGTAGTCCATGCTGGGACTGAAGGAGCCAGTGACATACCCACAGCTGTCAGTGAAGTCACAGGACAGACAGCGGCGGTTGAAGGAGCCCACTGTGTCTGCGCTGGAACAACCACAGACACATTAACACTGTCAGCGAGAACAAGCCTGTGACAGCATCAACCAAGACTCGAATTTATATGTACCTGTAGAGATGTCTTCTTTTAGGGTCATCCTCAGTACTGAGGAAATATCTATTCAGACAAAAAATATAACATCAAAACATAGTACATGTAACACTTTGTATAATCTATACAAAGAATCTATACGCTTGTGAAACAGGACTACACTTTACACAATACAACTGCAAAATGTATGTAATGTTTTCGGGCACTTATTTGCAAGTTAATTGCAATTAAATAAAATGTATTATAGTTTAAATGTGTATTAAATTTAAAAAAGCACTGAACTTTATAGTGCTTTTTGACACACTTGAGTAGCATTTAAGTACAACTTTGTATGTAAGTTCATAATTATGTCTATTGTCTTTGAAATATGGTTCAAGTGTACTGCCAAAAGTACTGACAAGCATATATTGTATACTAAAATATACTTTAATGTCATTTCTATTGAAAGTTACGGAGCCCCTAAAGGGACATAGTGATGGAAAAACGATATGAGATGGGAGAAAAAATGTATATGTCAATGCTTTTGTGTTCTCTCTCAGATGTTTTGCGTTCCCTCAAGAAACTTTGTGTCCGCTCTCAAAATGCTTTCCACAAAAAGCTTGTACTATTCTAAAGGAAAATACATTGTATACGCTGCACTTCTCTTGTTAATGGACTGTTGTATTCCTCGCTTTGGTTAAAAGTGTCTGCTAAATGAATTAGTGCTATCAAATCGATTAAATTGCAATTAACAAAAAAGTTTGTGATTACATTATATATGTCTGTGTATATATTATAAAATGTATATATATATATATATATATATATATATATATATAGGTCTGTGTGTGTATATACAGTACACACACACACACACACACACACACACACATTTATACACATATACTGTATATATGCATATATATGTACATATAGACAGACACGCACACACACACATACATATATATGATGTATATGATGTATATAAATTTAAGGTCACACTACTTTAAGGTGTCTGGATTACAGTGTAATTATGCATTTAAGTACTAATTAATTCACTTTTGTTACTAATTTGAGTATTAATAATTAACTACATGTACTTACTCTAGGGTTAGGATTAGGATTATGTTTTGGTTTAGGGTTAATTGCATGTAAGTATGCATCATTTATAGTTATTACTACAGTAACTACATGTAACATGTGTAACAAGGACACTGTAAAATAAAGTGTTACCAAAATTAATAATATATTTACACAAATATATAATATAAACACAAACTTTTATCACGATTAATCGATTTGACAACACTAAAATTAATAAATGTAAATGGAATTGCAAGTTTCTTGGGGGAACACAAAAGTTTTGTGGGCAAACACACAAGTTTTGAAATATAGTTTTTCCTCCTATATTTCCTCTCACATTTTGTAACAATGAAATTGCACTGTAGTACATTTAAAACGTATTACCTTTAAATCGCTACAGTTAACAGTACAGTTAAATTTACAATAAAGTACTTTGCATGTGCTTTACTATGTTAATCAACACATCAAAGTAAGTGTACATCTTAAAAGCATGACAAGTTTTTTTAAAACATTTTTTCACAAGGGTACACTTTGACTAATGAATTATTGATGTTCACTGTGTGGTGTTGGTGGATTCACTCACATTAATTGGCTGTCTTCATCATATGCCAGAACCCGCGTGACGTCCCAGTCTCCTGATGTGATCGACTGCAGAGAATCTGTGCTGCTGTTGGGCTTCATGATCAAAACAAATTAAACAGACATCAGTCATACTGAATGGAAATCGAGATTGTGAATAATACAGTGTTATTAATGTGTTGTCATTAAAAGAGACATGAACATGTCTGAAGAAATTAAGTAATCAATCATCAATTAAATGCTGTCGACAGTAAAAACGTGATTAGTTCAAAAATATCACAAAACCAATCGCCTTGGCAAAATGAAGAAACTTGTTTGTGTTAAAGGGGTCATGACATGACAAATCCAAAATGCCCTGATCTTTTGACATTTCTCTGCTTTTGATTACATTTGTTTACAAAAAAAGTATGGAAATCGCAAATAAGTGAGCTGAATATATTGTGTGTACTGCAATTATTTTATTGAGCATTATATAGTATGGAATGTGTGTATAATCAGCACTTGCAAAAGCCCAAAAGGTCAAAGAAAACTCTAAATGAAAACATGTTTCTATACACTTAAAGAAGTTGTGCAGCAAAATCAAGGTCAGTGAGAGATTCATTCTGCCTCATGTCTTCATGTTGGGTCCAGGCTGAGGACTCTTGCCAGACAAAGGGAAAAACCCTTTAGTGTTCCAGATTCAGCCTTGACACTGTCCACACCTGGCTCTTCCTCTTCCTCCTCGTCCACATACTCTGCCTCCTCTCGCTTTCAGACTGTTTCCAAAATTCACTCTAAAATGGCTTATATTTTGTACAGTTGGTTTAATCACATCATTAGAAACAAGTGTGAACTGTGTTGTAGTTTAACTTTTGCCACTTGTGTTTATTGTTTTGCAACACGAGTGCATCAAAGTGCAAAATGTGTTTTAGCGAGTGAGAATGTGTTTAGAGTTTTGCAAATCAGAGCATGAGATTTGCAAATGGTGTCTAACTGCCTGAACTTGTTTAATGTTTTTCAGACAGGGTGATTTACTCAACAAATAGGTTTTGGGCCTTTGATAATTTGATACAGAGAATGGGGTTTAATGTCTTAGCAATTGTGAAAAACATCCTACAAACATCCTGCAAGTTTCAGAGCTTAAAATGTCCTCCTCATTATAAACAAAGCATTTAATGAAGCTCCCAAAGACAGTTCGTTCGGATATTGGGGGATTTGAGATGTCACACATGATGTCATATTTCTGCCTCCAGAGCAAGACACCGACAAATAGTTTTACATCATCGCACCATAGGCCCCGCCCACTGGCGTTCAGTCACTTCGCATTAAAAGCAAATAGTCATTATAATTACTGACACTGTCTACACTGGATACAGTAGCCCTGCTTTAACACACTTTGCTGAAGATTGTACCTGTGAGATGGACATGGAGATGTGGAAGAACTTCCCTCGTCCTCCCTGTGGGATTGCTCTGGTGAAGAACAGCCTCAGACCGTCTTTAGAGAACAGCGGCTCTTCATTCTGTTTGGGAAATGATCATTAACGTCACACCAGCACCATTATTACTGTCATCAGGTGATGTTTTCCACCCATGGTAGTATTTCGTCATTTGGTTTGCTCTGCAGAGTTTCATAATTACTGAATTATAAGACCCACAGTAGCACTAGGGAATGCGTCTGCAGCACAGAGCGGTCGTATATCTCCAAGCAACACCAAAAATGTTAAAACTATAACAACATATATTAGATTGTGAATTATGATGATGATGCAGTGCATATGTAATAGTGCGTCTGAGCCCTCAGGCCTATTTCTGCAGGAGCCACACAATCCTTTATTCGTGTTATTGCAAAACATTTCATGCGGCCACTTTCTCCCTCTGGTGAAAAACAGACATGAAAAACTAATCAGGAAAAACAATATCAGCTCAAGCACGATACTGTGGGGAATATGATAAGACAAACAACATCAAACGTTCCTGACTATTCAAAGCTGTTATCATTGACAAACACTGACATGGCACATCCCATCATTTCTTCCCCTTGTCTAGGCAGAGGAAGTTAATTCTCACCTGTCTGAGCAGCCACCCCTCACTTTCATCCTCATGTTTCTGAAGAAAAAAGCAAGCAAAAAACACGGCAAGATTGCAGTGAAATACTACAAGAGTGCAGGATTCAGAGTTTCTGACTCATTTAGTCCAATTCAATAAAACCTGTGTTCATTTTTTTTCGTAATGAAACAAAATACTTACTTAGCAATCAACAATACAGTGACCTGGTTACCTACTGCGTTTAAAGTGCTGTTCATGTGAATTCACGTCATTGAAATAATCAACCTATGCAGTCAAACAGTCACAGAAAATACTTCAAAAACCCGGGGATACCTTGGTGCAGACACCCGTTGTGGCCACACAGAGGGTCAGGATGGAGATATTCTGGGCTCGGTTCAACCAGTTTACTGCCAGTTTCGTACTTGTGGCCCACTTCACCATAGTCACATAGTATTCCCTGTAATATACACAAGAAATAAGCAGCAATGTCTTCTGGCAGAAAGACTATATCCAATCACTAGACCTTGACCGAATCTTTCAAAGGTTTTCATAGAATTCAAATGCCCATCGGTCACAGCTATACAAAATTCTCACCCCTTTATTGGATATTTTGGCTTATTTGATGATACTTTCAGCTAGGGATGCATAATATGTAAGTATCATATTGGTTACAGGCTGATTTTTGTTGTTGTTGTTGTTGTTGTTGTTGTTGTTGTTGCTCATTTCCTCTATTTTCTAAATTTGATATAAACATATTATTATGTAATAATATCTAATAAACTAGTTGTTTATTAGCATACATATTCCTAGGATATTGGCTGTTTATTAGTACTTATAAAGCACATATGAATGCCTTTTTCTGCATGACCATATTTTATATCCCTTAATCTTACCAAATACCTAAACTTAGACCTTACAAACTATTAATAAGCAGTAATTAGAAATTTATTGAGGCAAAAGTCATAGTTAATAGTGAGAATCGGACCCTAATCTTAAGTGTGACCCAAAGATATCACCCTAAAGGCACATGGTGATGGAAAAATAATAGGAACAATTTTATTTCAATGCTTTTGCATTCGCTTGCAAAACTGTTGAGCTCTCTCACAAAAGTGTTGCTTTCCCCAGAGAAAAAATTGAAAATCTTTTGTGTTCTGTTGCAAAAGTATTGCATTGGAATATAGTTTTTCCTCCAACCTCATATCATTTCCATCACAAAAGTTTTTCAGGGAATGCCAAAGTTTCGAGAGAATGCAAAGCATTAAAATAAAAAATAAAACAAATTCCAAACAACATCCATTGTAAAATTCCACATAATGAACATTTGGAAAGTAAATGAATGCATCAGCCCACCCTATTCTTTGGTCCTCTGGTCTTCTCATCTCAATAGTGTGCAGTGGGCCATTGAGATTCACCACATACAGAGAAATGACAGGGTTTTCCTCCCCTGCCTGGAAGAAAAACATTCAAGTATGACACATTTTAATCTTCACCACTACTCCTTATGTTTACAGTAGTGCACAGTCTTTACCTTGGGGTAATGGTACTGTCTCGCCGTAGGGTAGACAGAGCCGGTGAACATGGGGATCTCCATTTTTGGCACCAGTGTGTCGTTGATGGTTGCGTACGCGAGCCTGGCCCCATCCGGAGACCACCAGTGTGCGATGTGAGACTTAAAGATCTCCGCTGCACAAGAAAGATTCAGGAGTTTCTCTCAGTCATATTTCACTGTGGTTCAATCACTCGAATAATTGCAGGAAGAGTAAAGAGTAATCATCCATGACACAGCGTCTCTCAGGTCTCATTCCAGCTACGTCTACACACACACACACTCAGATTTCCCATCTTCATTCGGATACAGTTGATGCACCTGACGCGGTTAAGAGCATTTCTCCGTAACCACCTGTTTCTATATGAATCTTTGCTTCCCTCACACAGAGGCATCGGGGAAGGTTCTGGCCCATAAATCACAGGGCGGACTGTAATCTCAGTGGGGCCGGTGAGAGAGAGAGAGAGAGAGAGAGAGAGAGAGAGAGAGAGAGAGAGAGAGAGAGAGAGAGAGAGAGAGAGAGAGTGAAAGCGAGAGTGAAAGCGAGAGTGAAAGCGAGAGAGAGAATCGGCCTTCTCCATCAAGTGCCCCTTCTTTTCTACAATCTCAGGGAAAAAAGCAATTTCTGGACTTCACCAAAGGCAGCGGAAATAGGGTCTGACCCCTCTTCCTGAGCTCCAATAGGCAGGAAGCCACATGTTCAGCACAGTTGTGCTCACTTCATCAGCTACAGAGAGAGTGAGTGAACAAATCTGTTCAGAGAGCATGTTGGCATCTGATGAGTTTGACAGTTATTTTTAGTTAGCTTAAAGGGATACTCCACTTTAAAATGAAAATTCAGTCATCATATATTCACCCTCATGTTGTTTCAACCCTTTATGAATTTCTTTCTTCTGCTGAACAGAAAGATAGATATTTAGAAGAAGAATGTCAGTAACCAGACAGTGTTTGGTCTCATTGACTTCCATAGTATATGTTTTTCCTACTATGGAAGTCAATGAGACCAGAAACTGTCTGGTTACTGACATTCTTCTTCTAAATATCTTCCAGAAATGTATACTTTTTATTAATCAAGGATACATTAAATGTGACAATAATAATTTACATGGTTACAAAAGGTTTATATTTCAAATAAATTTTGAACTTTCTATTAATCAAAGAAGACTATATAATAGTTTCCACAAAAAATATTTTCACTAACTGTTTTCAATATTGATAATAATCAGAAATGTTTCTTGAGCAGGAAATCAGCATATTAGAATGATTTCTGAAGCATTATAGGACACTGAAGACTGGGGTAATGATGCTGAAAATCCAGCTTTGCATCACAGGAATAAATGACATTTTAAATTATATTAAAATGGAAAACAGTTATTTTGAATTGTAATATTTCACAGTATTGCTGTTTTTACTGTATTTTTTATCAAATAAACACAGCCTTGGTGAGCATAAGAAAATGCTTTCAAAAACATTCATATCAAATAATGTAAAATAATGTTTATTAATAATACTGCTACATGTAAGTTCTGTGTTCCCTCCTTCATTGTGTTCTCGGTTCTCTCCTGTGACCTAGTTTTCCTCAGTCTGTTTATTTAGTCATTACATTCAACTGTGTCCAATTAATTATCTCATCAGCTCCCTCATTTGTTCTAGTCTTTATTCTCCCTGTTTCTTTCAGTTGGTGTCCGTTCTCGTCAATGTTAAAGTGTGTTATGTCTGCTTCCCTGAGTTCTCCTGTTGTATATATTTGGATTAAAGACTATTTTATTTGAATCTTGAATCTTCAATGTTTTCTAGGTTTTGGGTTTTGATGTAATCTAATTTTTACAAATTCATGTCCAATTATACAGTGTACAAATTTAAAAGGCTACATTTCTAAGTTGTTAGAGTAACATAACTCTTTGTACTTGACATTTTATATACTTGATATATAAGCTGTGGATTTCCAAACTACTTTCATTTGTATCAGATATTTGGAAATATGATTTGTTTTAATATTACATGCTGTATTTTTTTATTTTCATATTAGATACTGTAAGTTTAAGTCTCATCTTCTCATTTCATCTGTGTACTTAATGTTGAGCTTAATGTTGGCTCGTTCCAAAACCGTAATTTTTGCCTTTTCAGTTAAAATGGATGCTTCCATTTGGTTGGCCTTTGAACTTAGTATAGATGTATCCTTTCCTGCCAATGATATCCCACAATCCCGTGTGTTTCAAGTCTTCTTGGTCCGTATACATCATCTTTAAAAACTGAAGCTTGAACACTTTGATTCACATTTTTGGGTGAACAAGCCCTTTAATGCCAATGAACACAAGTTTTTAATAACACATTTGAATAGAGAGCATGATGTGGATGTTTCTAGAGGAAGTGCTTGTGAGTATCATGGTAACTTTACAATGAATCTGATCATTAAAGAGATGCTGACCCATGGATGAACCAAAGCTAGCCTGCCACAGACATCTCTGTACAAAACAGCAAAAACCGCTCTCATTAGACATAAGGTGTCAGAAACTCTGCGAACACATCTCTCTCTCTCATTCCTGTTTTCTGTGTGTATCTCTGTGCCCTTTATTATGCCAAACACACACTCACACTCACAGTAGTGAGCCAGGAAGCTTGTTGGGCTGTTGATTGCTCACACAGGGAGGTTTAATAGCAGAGCTGAATGACAGATGAAACACGAGTGTGTGTTTTGAGAGCTGGAGGACAGTGAAGTCGCGTCCAGCACACACACAGTCCTCTTACACTTGTCCTTTAATCAGAGGACACAGCTGTAGGTGAATGAGCTGAAACTTTACTGTTCAGACTGAGCATTTCCATCATCTTTTCTTCATTCTAAAAACCAACAAAACATTTGACGTGCCCTTGTGTACAGGCTATTCCAAATAGGGCAAAAAGCTAAGCAGCATTATGGAAAGGCAATCCCACAATGCATCGTGAAACGTTTTCATCACAACTTTTACTTAATTTCTCGTAATTCAGACTTTTTACTCAGAATTGCAAGTTTACGTATAACACACAATTCTACGTTTATTTCTTGCAATTGTGCGTTAACATCTCACAATTCTGACTATTTTTCTCAAAATTCACATTTTTTATCTTGCAGGTCAGACCTTGCCAGAATTGACTAAACTTATTTATTAAATTTATTAAACAGACAGATGTGATTTCTTTTTTTTTAATTATGAGTTCATATCTTGCGATTTTTTCCCTTGCAATTTCAAGCTTATAACTTGCAACTTTGAGTAAACATCTCACAATTCTGATTCATTTTCTTAAAATTGGGAAACAATTACCTTTTATTTATTTATTTTATCTATTCTGTGGCAGAAACAGGTTTCCATACAAAAAGTAATTGGTTAGTTTTGGTTATTTGGTTATATATATTTGTTAAAAGTATCAAGCCATTAGCATGCTAACATCAGGCGTGTGAGCTGTGAGTGACCAAAATAGGTTTGATGAGCTGCCCATGAAATGCATTTGTAATCAGTCTCTTGTGATGTCCAAATTTGTTTAGAACATTGCTTTATGTCTATCACATCAGAAGTTTTGCTACAAATTTCACTATAAAAAAAAAAAAAGATCAATGCATTCAATGCATCCTTTGTCCTGAAAAACAACTGGGCCTACATGGTGTAATTTGTTCAAAGAGAAAACTTGAAAGATTTTCACTAAGCTTTTTCTCTTTGGGTGTGAATATTCATCAGGAAGACTTGTGTGTGTGTAGACAATAAACAAGGAAGCAGCTGACTAGGTTTTAAAGCTGCTGCCTGTTTACCATGGACATACACGTTAGTTGTGTGTGAGTTGTCACATTTTCTAGCCTAAATATCCTCAGGCAATCTACAAATTGAGAACATGTATTAGAACATCATACTTCACTTCATACTGCACCAATGAGAGATCAATCGAGCATGTCCACTGTTCACATTCCACACGTCTTTCTATGTCTGTAAGTTTCTCATTTAAATTCAAATAAGCCCTAACAAACATGACTTTAGCATTGTTCATCACCTTCACTGGATTCATCAGGATAATAACAGGCTCCTAACAAACCATTAGCAACTTAATTAGCTGGAGTTCATTGAGAAGATAATCCAATGAGGATGAAGGTCTGTAGAGGTCTTATCAGCTCCACTAGCACAAGCTAACACAATCACTCAACTGAAGCCATTTGTCATTACGAACACTAGGCTACTGCATGTCATTGCACCAGTGGTGTTCTTAACGACTTACACTACATAACAACTTGCATCCTGCCCAACATGGATGGATAATCGAAACTAGTGGTTAGGTTGTCTAACAATTAAAGGGATAGTTTTTCTGTTCATTTTGTCATTAGACATTGTCATTAATTACTCAATTTCGTTCATCTTTGGAACACAAATGAAGATCTTTTTGATGAAGACAACTACGCAACTGAAAAGAGGAGGCGTGTTCCGGCGCAAACGTTCCCCGGTGCTATTTTGCAGTTCCAGAAAACAATTCTGCCACAGACCAGGAAAAACCTAGTCTAAAGTCAGTGGCGCGTTCAGATGCTATTTTAAGGGCGCATGCTTGGCCATAATGTTGCGTATGCACAACACGCATACACTTTGCTTCTCTCATCGACACAGACGCAGCAGTTGCCATTTTTGCAAACTATACATAATTACAAGGAAAATTATTCCACATGAGGGAAATCATTGTGGTGTACATGAAGATGTGAAAAAATAGGCATAAATCTAGCTTACACATTTACCCAAATTATGTTACGCCTGTTTAATCAAAGCTAATTTGGGTGGGTTTCTCCCATCCCCATACAATGTCACTTCTCTGTCTTTTACGGCCCTGACGAGAACGGCGGTCTCCTCGGCTATGAACCGCTCTTGGCGTGCGCCTGGCAAATCCCCCGTTATAATAGTTATCCGCCATGGAACAAACGCGCCTGCTTTTAAAGGGAATGTGAGATGATGCTCACATAAATTGGTTTATTTCACGTTACGTCCAAACCACACCTATGAGTAATGTAGCTGCTTCAGACCAACCCATTTTAGATTTGCATCGGGCGCAAAAGTCATTTATCCCGCCGGTATAATAGCAACAGTGCCCAAGATCCGCCCACAAAGTTACTTGCGTTTCGCGTTTGATACTTGCGTTTCAGATCGTTAAAATAGGGCCCCAAGTCTCTTTAGTCCTCGAATTTGGACTAAACCATCGTTTTATGATCTCTTTATGAACGTTTTGAAGAGATAAAATGTCAGTTGCGTAGCTGTCAGTGGAGGAATAGAAAACTCGACATGAGGGTGAGTAATTAATGACAGAATTTTCATTTTTGGATGAACTAACCCTTTAATTTACCAATCACTGTAAAAGGAAGCATTTTATGGTTTATGGCAGTTATGTTTGGTTTTGGGTCATGCCCACCTGACACCAATCAGATGTGTTTCTCAGGGAACCCTCGCAAAAAAAACAAAAAACAAAACAAAACAAACAAAACAAAATGGCCATTCCTGTACCTCAAACCAGTGATATTTTAGTATTATTTATATATTATTATATTAATATTTTGAATTAGTTGTTATATTTTCAGATTTCATTTTTGTTATGAGATTTGTGTCATTTTAAATGTTTTTTGATTTGAATATTTCTATTTTATTTTTTAATTTGTTTTATTTTTAAGGTGAGTAATTTTAGTACTTAAACTTGTTTTAACTAAGTTTTTCATCTAATATTTATATTTTAATTCATAAGCTTTCTTTCAATTAACAACATTTTTTTGTATAGTTGGTATAATGGTATAAGTCGGCATGCAACAGAAGTTGCAATATATATACTGTATATCTTTATAATTGTGATGTATATCTGTCACTGCTGTGTTCTGTTTAGTTTGTTTTTTCATCGGACTTGTCTTCTCTGTTATCTTTAGTTCATATTCATCACCTGTGTCTTGTCAATCACCTTCATCACCTGTGTTCTGTTAATTAGTGTTTATCTGTGTCACCTGGTTTATGTTCATCAGGGTCTGTATTTAGTTCCCTCTGTTCAGTCAGTCTTTGTCTGTTTTAATGTCTGGTAATGTCTGAGTCATGTTGTATTTGGTGTGAGTGTATCCTACCTACCTGCCTGTTTGTAACCTGTTATATTTGTAAGTAAAACTTTGCATTGGAGCTTTCTGCCTTCATCGTCTTCTTCGACCTACACCACACCCTGACAATATCCAACTAATGTAGAGCGGATGATATTGTTCATCAGGAATTGTTTGGATGGTTTGCTTTTGATTGGTCTCATGTGAGTGACAGGTTGTCCCGCCCTCGCGCCAGTAAACACATCAGAGAAGAGAAGAGTTTATGACGGCATAAAATATATGTGACGGATAAATAAAAAAATACTGCAATATTCCATAATTCCATTATGGATTGAATTACTCAAAAAAAAAAAGATGTCTATCAACAAAACAGTTATAATAAACAGGACATTTGTTTTGCTAGTATTTTTTTGTAGAGCTCCAGCTGTGTCACATGCTGCGCTTCTCGTCCGGTGTGCGACCCCCTTTACAGTCAGTGTGAACCAGGTGACTAGTCAACCATCACGACCCATCCCGAGAGCCAAACTCATCCTCAGTTTTATCTCAAGAACAGCATCATTAACACTTCTGTGCAGAAAACTGATAGAGCATCAGAGAGGTGTTGCGTCTCCGAGTCGCACATCGGAGGATATTGTCAGAGCGTTGATCATTTCTGTGGACTGCTAAAATATCTGTGATTATACTCTCTTGTGATATAGTGGTAAAACACATCGGCCTCATTAGCAGCTAATCTGAAGGACTTTTACACTTCGCGCTCTGTTTTCAGCAGTGTATTAAATGAAAGTTGCAATACTACTAACCTTGACTACATTATTTCAGAAGCATGTTTTCAAAATAATGCACATTTTCAAGTAACATGCTGCTTTTTTATAAATGTGGCTGTTTATCTTATCAAATCTCTAAAAAAATAGGTTGTTTAATAGGTTTTGTTTACTGTAGGTTTTTTTGAAAAAACATCTTACGTTCACCTACGCATTTTAAAATATCAATTTTTAAAACAGTTGTGCTGCTCGATATTTTTGTGAAAACCATGATACATATTTTCAGGACTTTTTGATGAGTAGAAGTTCATGTTTATTTGAAACAGAAATCAGTTGTAACATTATAAATGCATTTACTGTCTCGTTTGGCCACTTTAAGGTGTCATTGCTAAATAAAAGTGTTAATTTCCTTTTGAAAAAGAAAAAAGAAAACATACCCTAAATATTTGAACAGAAGTGTATATTTAAAAAAAATAAGTTCCCTTAAATAGACTGAATTGAATTAAGTTAGTTGCTTCTTGAACTGTAGCAAACTACTGTTTGTAAACTGGTTAATGACTTTTCTGGTGCAAGCGAATGAAAGCATTGCATATAAGGAGCATGGATGTTTCCAGCAGAACAAACAGGACAGGAAAATACTATTCAGAAAAGGATTGTATATGAAACACTGAAACTCATGGAAACAGAAATGACAGTTTCCTTCCTCTTTCAAACAATCTCAGCTCACTTCAACAGGGGGCAGTAGAGAGCCTTAGTAAGAGATTGCAGTCTAAAACACAGTAATGACACTTCAGGATATGACTGCACACACACTTTAATCAGATTAATGATCTGGGGATGGCAGGGAACATGGGTAACTGATGAAACTAGTTATCAGAAAAACAAGAAGCAGCATATCATAGTGTGTCCTCAAAACCAGCCCCTGAGATTACTGAATAATGGGACACAAGTCAGATGACAAAAGAGACATGATCTAATGTACATTAAACTTGAATAAAATTCACTTTATGTTAAGCATCGCATACTGTTCCAGTAAACCACATGGTTATTATATATATATATATATATATATATATATATATATATATATATAAACCGCATTCTAGGGTTAACAGGGTTCTAGGGATAACACACATGTCCACTGCCTTAGAATGAGCGGTATTTTCAATTAATTCTCTATGGAAGCTGAATGGCAGGCTGGTATGAGGGATTGTGGGATTGTCAGTCGTGCAGAGCAAGTGGTGAGAGCATCAAAATGTCGGAAACTGCTGAACTTCATGCAAAAGAAAGGCAAAAAGTGCTGGGCTGAAGCATATCGCAGTGAGGTGTAGGGAGGTCTGTCATAAGCGTTTCACAATCTGTCAGCACTCGGCAGTGCAGGAGGTTCTGCCAGATTTAGTGTTTAAAAATCACATCATTAGGGAAAGTGGCCATATTAAGCCCAAATAAATCCTACGTTTTACGTTTTCTGACAAATATCTGAAAACTTCTTCAATAAGGTAAATATTAAATGAAGGTTGAACCATCGAAACATTCCATTAGGTTAAGAAAGGTTCATTGTGTTCTTAGCTTAGTGGGATTATTAGGGACAACATGTTGACATTGAAGCAGTTCCTTCAAAACCCACTTGAGAAAAAAAATATAATTACTGGATTATAAATGCAAACAGAAGATTACATTTGTTTTCATTGTGTGGATGGCAACAGTTTTTATACATTCCCAATGTCATGCACTAGCTGCAGATACTTACGAAATCCATCCTTTCAAATACAGAACATTAGTTTAAAATAGCAAAGAATAACAAGAAAAACATAACGTTGTCATGATTCCCCTGTGTTTTATGTTTCAGCACTTTTATGTTGATATTCTTTTGTCTTGCTGTGGTTTATTTAGGGATGGTCTTATTATTGAGAGATTGGGTCTCTGGACCTACCATTGGAGAAAGCATAACAGCTAACTTTGGATCACATGTGCCTTGATAACCAATCACATTAAAGCCTAGATGTCATTGCATTTTGCGGATACCATAAAAATGAATGAGAAGTGCCGTAAACTGAATCATACCTGTCGCGCATTTGTCCATGACTTCTCTTCTCTTAAATGAAAGTTTAAGAGCAAACATGTTGAAGATTAGCGAACAGGCTGTTGATTCATTAAATGATAAACCATTTTCACACAAAATGAGTTTATTCAGCATAGTTAAGCCTCTCCTCCATTGATATCCATGAAAAAAAAGGCCCATGGTCTCCTTCCCTGCATACCACAGTGTTTCGCTTTTATTTTTTTGCTAACCTTTGCAGGCTTGCCTTCAAGTGGCTTTGGTTTGCTCCTGTTGGGGTGCGTCTCAATCAGCTCCCTAGTTCAGTAGTCAGGGCACTGATCAGGGAGTTAGTTGGCCATTTTAAAGGCACAATATGTAACTTTTTTGCTTTAAAAATAGCAAAAATCACTATATCTATGTTATATATATATTTTTTAGTTGTGTACTTACATTATCCCGACTGTTTCCAACAACTTTCAAGCCAGGAGAAATTTGTAATTTAATTCGAAGACACGTCCCGTTTCTTTATTTCCGTTTTGTCACCGTCAATGGCGTCATATCCGCGCTGTCCCTGGTTTCCGCTCGTACTGCCATAGCATCTAGAGCTATGAACCAGAGCCCTCTGATAGTAAACAAAGCGACAAACGTGGACAACTGTGTAGTTCGCAATGTCTATCTGCACGCTGTTGTTGTATCGTTCAAACATTATGGACCATGGATAAAGACATGGATAAAGACTTTGGATAAAAAAGGAGAACTAAAACGAGAATCAATATCAGCGTGGTGTTTTCGAAATGCCGAGAGCTCCCATAGACAGCATATAAACGAGAGCTCCACGTTCGAGACTTTGACCGCTCCTACATGTACTTTATTAAACAGGTGAGCACATTTACATAAAACTAATCAATGTTATATAGTTAAACAATGATAAAATGTTAGAATATGATCGGTATGTTATTCTAATGTTGATCTAGCTTACTGCTAGTCTCATACAGACAAACTAACACATTAATTTAAACACATTCAAATGCAGTTTAGTGTGATAGTGTAATGTTAGACCAAGTGAAACAGCGCTGCGTTACCTCACAAGTTTAATTTGTCTATTAAACTGACCTGTGAGTAGTAATTCTGCGTGTAGTTGTGCATGAAATGTCCATATTCCTTTTATATCCGCGGGACTCGCGTCGCGTGTGGAGCTGATAGCTGTCTCTTAGCAATCCCGACCTGCTTCATATCACAGTCATGATAAAAACATCGATGTATTTACTCATCCATAAACATTATTAGATCGGTCGGCTTGACGTTGACGACAAGATCCATAATTCTTAGCAAATGTTGCGTCATCAAACTACGCCTTTGTTATTGTAAAGAGGTTAGCGACCCCTAGCGGCGAAAAAAAATTACATAATGTACGTTTAAGTGCAGCGCATCGCTTCTGGGTTGTAGTGAGCCTACATTCTGACGTACAACCCAGAAGTGCTGCGCTGTTACACTACGTGAACTCAATCAGAGGCCCACACAGAAGAAAATGAATAGTTGAATAATGTCGTTATTTATTTATTTTTTTTCGCACAAAAAGTATTCTTGTCACTTGATAAACTTAAGGTTGAGCCATTGTAGTCACTTGGACTATTTTAACAATGTCTTTACTAACTTTTCTGGGATGGCTGATATCGATTACCAAGCGGCCTATGAAGGAGTGAGGCAGCTCTCAGATTTCATCAAAAATATCTTAATTTGTGTTCCGAAGATGAACGAAAGTCTTTCGGGGTTGGAACAACATGAGGGTGAGTGATTACTGACAGAATTTTCATTTTTGGGTGAACTAACCCTTTAAAGGCCCACTGAAGTGCCTTGAAATGCTCTCCTTTTTTAAAAATAGCCAATAGTGTTTAGTTTATTTTGTGATTAACGGCCAGAGCCGTTGAGCTTGGTAAAGCCACATTTGACAGCCACAGTCTCCCCTTTCAGATTTAATATGAAACTGTTACTAAAGCAAAACAGTGAACATTACCATGCTGAGAATGTGTATTTTCGAAAGTGAGCAATTTATGTTGGTGCACGGTATCGTTGTTGTCTCTTCTACTCATCAGTGCTCTTTCTAATGCCGAGTCTGTCTAACTAATCCTGATCTCCTCCATATTGCTTTAAAAGAAAGCACTCTGAACAAAATTTAAATGGATCTGATATGTTTTCTGGTATGTGTGATATGTGCATATGATCAGCTCTGTGCTATAGTGTTTCTGGACTGGTTCGCGTGACACTAACACGAAACCACACATCATTTGCCCGAAAATGCATATTTACAGTGTCTGAATGGTTCCCTATCCCCTATATAGTGAACTATGTGCCATTCACCATATAGAAATGGTGCAATGCCGCAGCTTCAGCGTTTATTTATAATGTAGGGGGCGGGTCGCTTCAGATTCTAGAGGGCATTTGATTGGATAGAAAATCTGATGAGAAGCTGAAGTGCAGAGTGATGTCATCAAAATCACTGATCCATATTGGCGGAAGTGAGAGACTGTAAGATATTGAACGCTTATATCTTCTAAATGTGTATTTTGTCATTGTTTTGGAGCACACAAGCTTATAGATAACCTTAAGGCTAACATATTCATACTATATGTATATATATATTATGGGGACTTAAACATGTTAGTCATGTTAGTACACAGTACTTAAAGGCACTTAATATAAAGTGGGACCACCAATTTTTTTATCCCAAATAAAGAACTAAACATTTGAATCTGCTCCCTCTCCAAAAAAGTGGCAACAATCTGCATTTAAAGTAAATTATTTTCTCATGTTTTCTACCTTTTTTGTATTTCAAAACAAAATAAGAAACAGGTTTATTTACACTTTAATTGTTTCTATGAAGTCTGAAGACTTCTGCAAACTACTGAAAGAAAAAAGAAAGTCAAAGAAGTCTTCACTGCTGCAGGTTCGGCAAAAAAGAATAGCAGCTACAAAGGGGACCCTTCTGAATCATGAAATGGCAAACGGGATGTCTTATGATCTTGCGAACATAAAGTAGCAAATGCACGGAGTGTGCCTTATATGAGTTTCTTGCAGGGTTCATTTCATGATCTTCATTAGAGCAGACGTGGTCTGCCACAGCTAGAACTATACATGCGGTTCACTGATTATTCAGGGGTAATTAAAACTCAGCAATGATTATGCAGACTGATTGAGGTAATTAATATCCTCTTGGCAAAGTGATGAACTACTCTAAGAAAGCATACTTAGTCACAACAATGCAACAATCTACATTCTTGATCTCCAAATTACAGAGAGGAGATTGTGTAGGGTGAGGTTGATTAGAACACTTTCCTCATAATAACTTTCAGCCACTTTCGAATCACATTAAGTAGATGAACACTGTGGATCGTTCAACTTTAATGCAAATCCATACAGCTGGAGGAATTAAAATGCTCTTGCAATGATGGATATTGGTTGTTTTAGTCTTTTTGGGTTGGCATGGGTAATCTGAATTAACATACATTAACCTTTCCCTAAGCACATCAGGGAACTCTGTATCCAGAAGGGTCCAGCAGCCATAAACTCCATCGCCAATGAATGCACAGCCACCTGTTCCCCTCCACACGCAGAACAGACTCCGGATTTGTATTCAACAGCCTCAGACTGCACCAAAGCTTGACGATTTATTTATCATTCAGAGGATCTGCGGATGAACTGAACTGCACACAAACAGTGACTAACCATAAACCCATGGACAGGAAGTCAAGGACAGTTCAGAGTTTCAAATCCACTGTATTTATGTATCACGGTTTTGTACTGTAGTACACAATGCATTGTTGGCTAGTGCATATGAAGCAATAGCATAATAGCGCTGAATGGCTGTTTCACAGTGAATATAGGAGTTTGAGTACGAGTATGTCTTCGCCTATCCATGTTTACCATCTTTTTCTTTCTCACATACAATTGCTCTTGTTGTTTTTACTCTTGCCTATAGCCATTTTAGGTGTTTTTGCAGCTGTTTTTGAAATTTGACAGAATACAAACAGTGTTATTCCACTTTTCATTTCCTTCTCTCTGGACCTCGAGTCTTTTTACGTAGTGTAATAGCGTAGCGCGTCTGTGTTGCACTTCACCACGTAGGCTCACTATTGGGCGACTCTGGTCATGTGTGTCATACGTGGTGATGTGAAACACAGATGCGCTACGCTATTACACTACGTAAAAAAGACTCGAGGTCCAGAGAGAAGGAAATGAAATGTGGAATAAAGTCGTTGTTTTTGTTTGTTTTTGCGCACAAAAAGTATTCTCGTCGCTTTATAAACTTAAGATTGAGCCACTGGAGTCACTTGGACTATATTAACAATGTCTTTAATACATTTTCTGGGCCAGCAAGTTAAGGTGTCCATAAGCCTGCAGGAGAAGTGATCCAGCACTCAGATTTCATCAAAAATATCTTAATTTGTGTTTCGAAGATGAACGAAAGTCTTACGGGGTTGGAACAACATGAGGGTGAGTAATTACTGACAGAATTTTCATTTTTGGGTGAACTAACTCTTTAAACACTGTAGTTGTATCTGAAGATTTTAAGTTGTCGACACTTTACATGTACTTCCTAAGTTGAGGACTCAAATTGGTACGGTAAAACTGATGGCATCGTTACTGTTCGTATCACTGTGTACAGAAGTGCTAATGAAGACTTCGGAGCAGAAATTCAGCTATGGTAATGGGTGCTTCATTTCCATCAAGCGCTGTAAGCGGTAGACCAATCACAATGAACTAGGCCATCTGACCAATCAGAGCAGAGTAGGCTCACTGAAAGAAGTGATTTATAGAGACAGAATCCTTTATCAAACCATTTGAGACATTGTGAGAAAAGCAGTGATGCTGGAATATATATTATGTGAAACTTTAAGTGTTTGCTTGACCTTGGATGCATGTCAATCTGTTGTAGGAGACCTTCAAAACAAAATAATGGGCACTTTAAGATTCGAAAAAATATATATTTGATAGGTGAAATTACCATGGTTACCAAACAGACAGGATAGGATTCTGAGTGTGTTTTTTTTTTTCGTTTTTTTTTTTTTTTTTTTTTTTTTTTGACGGGACAGTGTTCTGTCTCACTCTAAGATTCCTGCGATAACGCTCCATCACAAGCATTGAACACTTGTTCATGGCCAAAAATGCAATAGCATGTCAGCAAGAACTCACTACATAGGAAGTGTTAATAGACTATTAGCATTTAAAGTGAAGAGAGGTGGAATTGCACAATATAATCAGAAAGAAATAATGTTGATAATGTGAATGCTAATTCTAAGAGAAAAAGAGGTGTGCTTAATTGTCATGGGCACTTGTAGTGTACTTCACATTTTGAAAGTATATAAAAACTGTACGTGCAGTTAATATAATATTAATGAAATAAAAGTCAAATTTAGTGTACTTAAAGAATGTACACGTTCATGTTTCTTAACACTTTAAAAATTGTACTTTGTTATAATGTCAAATTAAAAATATTTTTTAAAGTACTTTTTAAACCATTATATTTTTATCTTTTATCAGACTTTGAATAAATACACTTATTTTAATGTGTTGACTGACATGAAAGCACATGTAAATTTTAATTTTAACTGAAGATTTATTTGATTGTGATTTTTTTTTAAATTAATGCAAATTAAAGTTAAAATATTTTAAATGTTTTAAACTTCATCATTACAAATGTTAAATTACAAATATATTTAAAAACATTACATACAAGTTTCACTATAAATAAAAGTATATTTTAGTTTACCATAAATGCTTGTCAGTACATTCAGCAGTACACTTTAACCATATTTAAAAAAAACAATACAAGTAATTATGAAATTATATATAAATAGACCTACTTAAAGGGATAGTTCACCCAAAAATGTATATTCTGTCATCATTTACCCTCATGCCATTCAAACCTTTAAGAAATGGAGATTTTAATGAAACCTGAGTCGTTTATGTGGCACTAAGTACTTTTCCACATCAAAGACGTTTTTTGTAAATCTGAACATTGGTGTATTTTAGAGTATGCACACTCTAAGTTCAATGCTGTGCATATGCACGTTTTATAAATAAGTTCCATGGTAACCAAAACTTAAAAGATCTAAAAAGGTTCTAAAAGTGACATAAAACTAAACCATATGAATGAATGATTTAATCCAAGTCTTGCGAAGAGATGCAATCACTTTATATGATGAACAGATTTAATTTAGGCTTTTTTTTTTTTTTGAAATGACATGAGTAAATGATGAAAAACAAATATTAAGTGTACTTCTTTTTTCACAAGGGATGTTGGTAGAATCAAAGATTGTTGTGGATTTTAAAAAGACCTGTTAAGAACATGATGGCGTCTTCTTTTCTGTACTGTATGTAATAAATGAGTTATACGAATATGTAATAAATGAGTATGACCATATTAGCCTGGTTCTGTCAACACTGCATTGGCTGCCTATTAAACATCGCATAAATTTTAAAATATTGCTGATAACTTACAAAGCACTAAATGGTTTAGCTCCGCAGTACTTTAGCGAGCTCTTAACGCTTTATAGTCCTTCATGTCTATTGCGATCTCAAAATTCCGGCCAGTTGATAATACCTAGAATATCAAAATCGACTGCTGGCGGTAGATCCTTTTCCTATTTAGCGCCAACACTCTGGAACAGTCTTCCTACCATTGTCCGGGAAGCAGACACACTCTGTCAGTTCAAAGCTAGACTAAAGACACATCTCTTTGACCTAGCATTCACATAATACATTATAGACTTCCATAATTCAATGTTAGGCTGCATAGATTAGGTCAGCCGGAACCGGGAACACTTCCCATAAATCCTGATGTACTCATTACATCATGACAAGAATGGCATCTACGCTAATTTTAGTGTCTGTGTTTATCCCGAGGTTTTCCCGCAGCCAGCCGGATCCAGGCCGTATCCAGATCTGACGAAGGACCTTCGCCTGGACCGATGACAACGCAGTGCTGAAGTGCCAACTAGTCTCTCCCTATGGAGGATCCCTTTACCACTCTACAGATAAGGCGTTGTCGGGAAAATTCGTTTTGCGTTCCTACCCCGAAGTGACAAAATAAAATAAAATTCTTTATCAAAATGTATAAGGAAAGACAAGTACTTTGTTTAGGCTTGGCTTGTAGGGAATTCCCAACCTGCGCACATATATTCAAACGCACATAACTATAGAACCAATTCTTACTGCGCATGTGAACGCCATCAGCGTTTCTCACAGGTTCGCGTTTAAAGTCTGTGTAGAGAGAATGGTGTCGTCTTAGCGGCCCCTAATTTAATAACAAATGATCGTTGCGACGGAAGCAAAACAATCAAAACTAACTTTAGCTGGAAAATAACTTTATTAAAGAACCGCTATAAAGCCAAAATAATCTCTGTTACCTTAAATTATACAATTATCTCTGTAAAGCTGCTTTGAAACAATCTACATTGTTAAAAGCGCTATATAAATGAAGATGACTTGACTTGACGCAACATTATGTAATGATAATATATCACTGTGGGTTCTCGGCCAGGCGAACTGGAGCCTGTTGCGAACCGGCCGCGTGAATCTACAGATTTGAGAAATGAGCAGTGATGTCCTTGTACTGTACTCTCATCTGTCCTTTTTGGAGACATAATGAAAATGAAACCGTTCTTGTGCACAGATAGATCAGATGTAGATCAACGTTATTACATTGCTCAACTAGATCGCAATAGACAGCGACAGCTTTTCTCCGCCCCCGCTCCCTGAATCCTTTTGAGTTTTTATGGCCGGAGTTGAACCAGTCTTTCCGACCTGGAATCCGCTTTGCTGCAGTAGTTAATGCGTGGAACGGTTCGAGAAGGGACACCGTCCAGGAACCCGCACCGGAACTTTGTCTGTGGAAAATGGGTACCTGTAGGCTGTTTAGGGTTGCCTAGCTACTTGCACATTAATTGTTGTTGCCAAGCTACTTGCTCATTTAATTCTACATTAATGTGCACATACCAAGCACATTAATGTAGAATTAAAATGATGTCACAGGTGTGTGATTATTGGGTTTTTAAAAATGGCTTGAAATATGAATCATCCAATCAGGAAGACGCATGTTCTGCAAAATCAATATGTAAAAACTAAAGAATGCAAATATTGTAGATGAATAAGAAGGATAAATCATACATACTGTGAACCGAAGCAGAGAGAATGAGATCAGGAGCAACAGAAATAGGCCAGGATGAGTCTCTGCTCTCTTTAATACATTCAACCCTTTCAATAAATAATAAGTGTCAATTTCGAGACCTTCAGCACCTCATAAACTCATGGCAAGGGTCAGTCGCTGCAATATGAGCTCAGATTAAAGTTTAAATGGGAGACTCACATCACACAAAGTGAAAATCCACAACCACAGAGTCCAGTCAAAGGTAGCGGTGCATTCTGGGAGATTCTAGGCTATTGATTGTTCTTCCTTTGATTCTTTGACAATGCACAGAAAACCATCTTTCACCGTTGAAGGGCGCGAGAGGACCAGGCGACATTTTAAGTTGTTGTTTTATTATGTTTTATATAGCAGTCGGCAGAAAGGCCACTGCTGCTCGTCTTTTTTTGTTGTTTCTATTTATTTTGTGATTAAACTTTATGTTGACCGTTTTCTGGTTCCCGTCTCCTTCTTCCCTGGACTTGAATTTTGGTACAATACTCTTTAAAGATGCAAAGAGGCTAAGTTCACCTTAGTTGTCAAGCCTTCTGACAAAGCCTCATCAAGAAAATCACGTTTAGTTTTGCAAGGCATAAAAACATATGTAGATGTTTTATCTTTCATACCTTCATAGAGCCAGTCGCTTAGACCGTTGAAAATCACACCCTCTTTCCCAGTAGAAACAAGACGGATGGATCTGTTCTCCACAGTGGCCCGGTAGTAGATGTTATTCTCAAATATAAAAATCTAGAGAAATGGACAGAAACACAAACACATTGCAATCAAAATTTGATGGATAGGCCAGGAGGGCTTTACTGGTGATGACATTTACTGTGTGCATGGAGAACTTTAAAGGGGTTACAGTTTTTATTATTACACCCTCCCCCCCCCCCAGGTGTAACAGTTCTTTTTTTGCTCAGACACAGGCTGCAGGTTTGCTGTTGTGTCAAATATAGTTGTTAACAGCAAATTCAGTGTCTTTATTATTATTATTATTATTATTACTACTTTTAAAGGGGGGGGGGGGGGGGTACAATGGTGTTTCATGTATTCAGAGTTGTTAAAGAGATGGATTCTCATGCTAAACATGGGCAAAGTTTAAAAAAAATATTTTGGACGAATAACGGAGAATTTCTGTGCCGAAAATCTTACTTCCAGGTTGGTGCAAGTTTCGGCTGTTTTTTTTTTCGATCGTGGGTCTAATGACGTAGATCAGAGTGGAACTCCTTATATGAGCATTTTTCTCGGAAAAGCGCGCCCGCGCACACGTCGACTAGAGGAGAGCGAGACCGCGCACATCAACGTGCTTCAACAGGAAATCGTCGGCGCCCGCGCTGCATAGGATTTGTTCAAGAATGTCTCCAAAAAAGTGTGTATTTGGATGTGAGGGAAAGCTTACCGTGTTCAGCTTTCCAAAGAACCCAGTGTTACAGGAACAGTGGATGCAGTTTGTCTTTCCGGGGCAGCAACGGAGTGTACCAATAGCGGTTGTGTTCTGGTCATTTCAGTGACAAATGTTTTATTAACAAGGCCCAGGTCGACGCTGGATTTGCAAATCGTTTGCTATTAAAAAGTGGAGCGGTCCCAGTGATAAAAGACCCCATTCATGTAAGTACAACTGAATCAGATTTCTGTCTTTTGCTCTACCGCTTGACTCTATAGCTCCGCCTCCAGGACCTCGGCTTTTCCCGGAGAGAATCGGAAAGCTGTTTTTTCTTTTAAAATTATAATAAAACTAAACACTTTTTGGAGATATTAAGGATGCACTACTACTCTATAGGTACTCAAGATTAACATGAGATTAGGTGAAACTGTGCATGTTATGTACCCTTTAAGTGTGCCACTCAATCTGTTGAGTTCAGAATAAAATAATCAAAAAATCCTGTTAAAAATCTTGTTCTAACATCAGGATTCTTTCCAAGGATCCACAGAACAACAGCTTTGGTCAAATTTAAATGTGAGTACTTCTGCTTTTTGTGACTAATCGTATTGTTCTTGCTTTCATGGCATGCCAAGTGTTTGATAACCGAACAGGCATTTTTATGTACGTAACAAAGTTTTTGAGTCGTTTTTGCATTTAAGTCTAAACTCTTTTTTTGACAGGGGAGGTTTTCAGTTCTGAAAGTTATTGTGTTCATAGTACAGTTTGACTGAGAGAGCTAATGCAGGCCCTGTCCCAAATGGCACACTTCATATGCACTTTCGGTCTTGTGGACTTACAATGGCTGCCGCGTACACTTGTCCATTAAGTCCATGAGAACGCAGGGTGTCATATTTAGTCATTTTAGGTTTCAGATGGGTGCTCGTGAGCACCCCCTTTGTGGTCAATATGCACCCAAGATGCACACTTTTTCCGAACCCGCACTGAAGCGAGCTCCGCAGCAGACTTGTTCCCGACAGTCGAAGTGGCGTTCTGTCACGAAAGTGCGGACTCAGAGGAAGGCCCTTTAAGGTGCCATTTGGGACAGGGCCCAGATTCAAAGGTGTCTTTCCATGTAAAGCCTGGTTCACACGGCAGGATAATTAGGCCGATTTTAGCCCCAATTCATCCCTTCCGACAATCTTAAGGATACTCCGATTATCGTAAAATAATCTGATCAGATATTCCTGCCGTGTGTGGTGTGTTAAGACTGCTCTCGTCTGCTCGGAAGGACGTCGGGACCGCTCCGATCTCAAATTGGGGATATCCAACATGTTGGATTGTTTTGGCCCGATTTCTCCTCGTGTGTGGTGTTCCCCGGGGACAAACGAGCACGCAGCCTGCGTGGCGTGTAGATTTTTCCTTTCATCCATTGGCTGCTCTATAGTATTTTATCACGCTATCATTCATTCAAGTGCTAACTTTACTTTATTTATAAAGCACTTTACAACTGCACCTGCAGACCAAAGTGCTGTACAATCAGCAGCTTAAAAACAAACAACACATAAAGACAACATGCAACTTGAGAATACAGATACTAGCCCAACCTCTCAAAAGGTTGTCGGACTAAGAAACAAGCGCGATAAAACGCGAAAATAAGAACTTAAATCTGTACTGGTGGCACGCTGTCTGTAAATCTCCTCTCTGTGTGATAGCCTACACACACACACACAGGACTCATGCGCACAGAATGCGCCGCTTCTGACAGCGCGCAGCCGCATTGAGTTCTCTTTCACGCGGACAAAAACACACAAAAGTATGCCAAAATGTTCACTTTGTAGAGTATCCTCGTAAGCACAGTATTAAATTACGTTAGATCTCGAGGGATTTTGCGAGATTTCCCGTCTGACCTGGGAATGCTGGGGAGTCAAATCGGTTTGTGTGTGATGTGTAGATTTTGCCGTGTGGCTGCGCACCACACACTGTACGACCAAAACTGTTAGACCCGTGATTTTTTATCGCCGTGTGTGCGGTCTCTCAGGTTTGGAAAATCGTCCGACAATTTTAAAATCGTCCCCTAGTGAACCAGGCTTAACTTACAGGCTTTTACACAAACTGTAATTTTTCTTTGGGATTGAGTGCCAGTATCCAAGTTAAGATCATCTCTTGAGCATTAAGATTAAGAGTCACCTGATGGCTTCATTTATGAAACAACCTCCACAGCACCATCTTTAAAATAACCTCTGCACTCAGAAATGAAATGAAACATATTCCATGCTTAAGATAATATAAGAGAAGAGGGTCCTGAGAGAAGATGACAGGACATTTTGACTTTTAAAAGGAAAACCTTCCAGCAGAGAACACTTTAAGCAGACCAAATCCAAGAGCCTTCACACATGTTTAAAATTTTGGACCAGCAGCAAGAAGCTCATTTGGACATAAAGCAATAATTTCATTTATTTACTATTTGTCTTTATTTCTTTTTTGGCACAGCAACTTTTTGTTGTTTATCTCTTCACATTAAACTATTCAAACAGAAATAGTTTTCCCTGAAAAGGTCAGGTCAATTTGTGTCTCAGACATACTTTGCCTGAATTCAATCTTGCCTGAATCAAACATGTCAGTTTGACAATCTCTGTAGAAATTAAAGAGCAAATTGCCTAATGTTTTTTCAGCTAACCCGACAGTCCTCTGAGAAATCTATATCCCCAGATAGGAATGTCTGTGACTGCAGTATTGTATTTTTTCCCCAGCACTTCTCATTTAATTTGACCTTCATCGAATACTGTAATTAAAGCTAATTTTCTTGTTGTTCTTCCAAGTGCAACTTCATTACATATTTAGATCTTTCCGCTAATGTTATGGCTAAAATATCTGTTAGTGGTTCCATTACTGCAGTCAGTTAATTCATGTATTCCTTTAATGATACAAATATATATCATATATTAAGTTTAGTTTATTTCAATGGGTGTCACAGTGCATCAATCACATGTCACACATTTTGGGGTTGCAACTACTAATACACTACAAAGAAAGATTTGAGAGGCTGTTCCACAACACTCAAAACCCTAATAAAAGGCATTTATTTTGTATAGAAATCTGACTTGTAATTCCAATTAACAATAACCATAGACATGCAGACTTTTAATGCCCTTTAGCAATGCCATGCACCTTATTACATTTATTTTAAACAGAAAATGGCTGGAGTAAAATTTTGGCACCTGGACCAGGTCAATACTCTTGAATTTATTACACTGTCATCAGTACGTGTGGGTGCTTGTAAACAAACCGTTGGCTGTAGAAAGGGATCTGTCAATTTTTTACGTGTTGTGAATCCATTTTTTTTTTCTATCATGTTTGCAAAAATATATACTGTTGCAAGCTGACCCAACTCAAATCAATGGAAACAGAGTCCAGTTTGATCATGAACATCTTGATGCTGTTTTTACGTGATGTTTTACTTGGAGTTCATGTACTGCACTGAGTGTTAGGAGTGTTGATAACATATCAGACTATTGACAGCGAACTAGCTCAGGAGAAGCATTGATTTGTAATCTCTTCTTAAACACACCACAGTCACTTCAGGCTGCACTGGATGACACACACTGATTTATTCAGGCATGTTTGAGGAACAGTAAACAAAGCAAACTCAGAGTATCTGCGTAATTTTCATTGCAAATGTAAACAATTTAAAACCAAATATATATCAAAAGGTGTTTTCTGAGTTTCATGCATGCTTAATTGTATTGAATATAGATATCCTTGTTGTAGTGTATTTCAACTTCTTTATACTTCCTTCTCTTGCCTGCTCCTGCAAAATGTCACGTTCATTTGTAGATTCATTAAAAGTGATAGCAAATATTTTTGAGGGGTATGAAGCACCTGATAAACATGCTCAGTTGTGATTCATTGGACCATAGGCCTGGACTATTTACGTTGTGTCACAGGAGTCACAGGATAACTATGTCATTGGTCCTGCCTTTTGTTCACACAGGAAGCTCTCCGGGCCTGATCCCAGCAATGTTACTAGGTCCCTATGCCAGGATCGATCCCGTGATCAATCCCAGGACGCGTTTGTGTTCACACAGAAGGCACTCTAGCAATCCTATGGCAATTTTCTGGGATCAACGCTCTGTGTGAAAGGGGCTTCAGATAAAAGTACAAAAGCTGGGGCGTACACTTTTGTACCTAAAGAGTGCATATTAGTACCTCAAAGGTACATAATGGTACCAAAAGTGTGCATATTAGTACCCAAATGGTACATGTTAGAACCTTTTTAAAGGGTAGAGTCTGAGTGACAGCTTTTTTTTCTGACAGTGTATAATATATAGACGTGTAATATATAGTGTATAGATGGCTTGAAATGAGTTTTAATGTTGGTTCCAAAACACTATAAAGTGGAGCTGTATGGTAGTATACAAGTCTCATGGTAACTTTAAAAATAATAACAGGGACGCAGTGTGAATATTATAAAAGCAAGCAATCTCCATAAACATCTGTGATTCAAACACATTCCCATTTCATCCATGAAATGTTGCTCCATCGAATGGAAAGAAATGGCTTTCTGATATTGACAATAAAAACCAGAGCAAACACAACTGAAGAAATCCTGAAAAACTCTTCTGCCAGGCCAATGAAAATGTGCAGCCCATGAATATATAATGAGCTGGCTTAATTTCCATTCAAGGTGTTCTGAACTGACAGCTCATCTGTACTGACAAAAGCTGAGATTCTCAAAACAAGTCTACACATACAGAGAAGAGACGGAGTCTTCACATACAGAATACGGTTTGTGTTTGAGGTAAGCGTTTTATGATGCATATGTTTAAACATGCATGTTGAGATGCATAATGCCACTGTTCCCTTTTCCCTTTCCTTTGTTCCCTTTTCCCCAGCTTCTAGTTAGTCTCCTAGGTTACTCATTGTTTCATTAGTCATGTCAGCTGCCTTGTTTCTTTGATTAGTTCACTGTTATTTAAGTCCTGTGATTTGTTCAGTTCTCTCAAGGACGCTTTACAATGAATATGCAACAAGAAAGGGATAACACCAATAGGGTAGACAATGAGGACAAACATCATCATCATCATCAAGGCCTTTTGCAGCGCAAGCGCCGATCTAAACGATGTCTAGCATGCCGTCTATCTGTGCAAAAGCTAATGTAAGCTTGGCATGACAGAGTCATGTCCTCTGTCAGCGCAGACCGCCAAGCTGCCCTGTCTTCCGCAATATGATGCCATCGGTCAGGGTTGATGTTAAAGACATTCATATCCCGCTTGATGACATCCTTGAAACGGAGCTTGGGTCGGCCACGAGGGCGATGTCCAACAGCTAACTCCCCATTGAAGATGGATTTTGGGATACGTTCATCCGGCATACGACGCACATGGCCGATCCACCCAGACGTCTCCTCCGGATTGCGGTGTACATGTCACTGCTGTTAGTGAGCTTCAGTACAGTGGTGTTCGGGACCCGATCCTGCCATGACAGGCCAAGGATCTGTCGTAGACAACGGAAGTGGAAAGCATTAAGCTTGTGCTCCTCCCGCCGGTATGTAGGCCACGTTTCACTTCCATATAATAAAACAGAGAGCACACAGGATTCATATACGCGCACCTTTACTTTGAGAGAAAGGTGGCTGTTGTTCCAGACACGAGACTGAAGACGCCCAAAGGTTGTTGAGGCACGACCGATCCTGGTATTTAGTTCAGCATCAAGGCTGTTGTTTGCTGTCAGAGTTGAGCCGAGACTTAAGAATGATTACATTCGGAAAATGAGTGAGTTTTGAGTAATTATTTAAATTCAGAAATATTATTAACACAGCAGAGTGATCGGGGAGATAATTCCACAATTTAGGTGCAACAACACTGATTGATCTGCCCCCCATTGAAGAGAGGCAATGCCGAGGGACAACGAGAAGGCCAGAGTCAGATGATCGTAGTAAGTGAATTGGGGTGTAGATGAGGAGCAGTGCAAAGAACCAAGCCGTGCAAAGATTTAAAAGTGAGCAGGAGAATTTTGTATTTAATACGATAAGCCACTGGAAGCCAGTTGAGATCAAACAGAATTGGGGTGATATGAGCAGAACGCTTGGTATGGGTAAGTATTCTAGTAGCAGAGTTTCGAATATTTAGTAATCTGGAAATGGAGCTGGCAGGTAACAACTAAAAAGGGCATTGCAGTAATCAAGAAGTGATGAGACAAATGCATGGATGACAGTTTCAGCATCTTTGACAGTGTTGAAGCTGGGGAATGTGACGCAGGTGAAAGAACGCAGATTTTGTAATAGAGTTAATCTGAGCCTGAAAAGAGGGAGAGGAATCGAAAATAACACCTAGATATTTAACAGTACTTGATGGTTTGATGTGAATACCAACAATCTCACAGGTGAAATCAGTAGAAATATTGCTAGTGAGTGACGGAGTTCCAATAAAAATGATCTCAGTTTTGTCCATGTTGAGTTTCAGAATATTTACATTAAGCCAATCTTTTATTTCTTGCACACAGGCAGAAATGTTGTCGGTTAGGGCAGATAGAGCAGGTGTACAGATAGAGTATAATTGGATGTCATCAGAGTAAAAGTGATAATTAAAGCCATGACGGTGTAAGATCTGACCCAGAGGTAATATGTAAATTATGAATAATAATGGCCTGAGAACAGAACCCTGGGGGACACCTTGCTTCGGGGGGACAGTAAGTGATCCTGAAAATCAGAAAATTTCTGATTTCAGAAAATCCTGTACTGAAATGTAGAATTGTCGGTCTGTTACAAGTGTAGTTTCAGTACTTTTAAGTGGGCGAAAACCAGATTGAAAGGGATCAAAAGATTATTTTCGACAAGAAAAGCCTGAAGCTGGGAGGCAACAGTGCTTTCCAGTAATTTAGCAAGGAAGGGTAAATTTGAAATAGGACGATAATTAGATATAACTGAGGGATCAAGATTCTTCTTTGAAGGTTTCTTAAGAACAGGGGTAACTAGAGCAGTTTTAAGTGGCAGAAGTAATGAAGCACAGGCAAGAGATGCATTGATGAAGTCGTTTCTTTGATTAGTTAGTAGTCAGTAGTCTGTTATTTAAGCCCAGTGTTTTGTTCAGTTCTTTGTCCGTTCTCGTCCTACAAAGTTTGGTTGTTCGCTGTTTTCTGATGCTGAGATTGAGAGTTTTTTGTAAAATTTTGGTTTTGTAAATAAAAGACTGCTACTTGTAAATCCTGCACTTTAATTTCATCCTGCTTCAACCAAACAGTGACAAGTATAAATTATTCAATGTATTTATTCTCCCTTGATTCTGGAAATCAAAACAATGCTAGAGCCTTTATGTAAACAGGTCACGTGCTGCGTTTGTCCAGTCAGTAACAGCGACACTGCAAATATCCAAATAAGGACTCTAACCCAGGGTTTAGGAATGTGAAGTGTGAAACGGCAGTTTATGAACACCCAGGATTAACTGTTAACCCCGAGTATAGTATGATCAGTGTGAAACATGAATAAATATAACCCAGGATTCCTTTTACCCAGGGTTTAGAATGACCCAGGGTGAACTATTTCAAGTATGAAAAGCCATATATACTAATAAACACATTTAAACTATTTTTAGTTTAATTCAATTAAAACAATGGCTTGAAGCATTTAAGTATTTCTCAATGAAGTAGTTTCTTCTTCAAAGTAATTATTCAAATAATTAGTCAGTAAGAAATACACTTAGAGCAGTGAGTGATTTTTTCTTTTTGGTAAATATTGTTGTTTGATTAATATTCTCACCATAATAGACAGCAGCAGGTCTATTATGCTGCATTTACACAGTGCAGAGATCTGGTATTTTGACATAAATCTGATTTGTCTTCATATCGCATGTTTACAATCACTGAAGACAAACCAAGTGGGTTTACACCAATACCTCGCCAAGATGAGAAATTACCCAAGAAGTACATCTGAATGTTTACAAATGCATTTCCGTGATGCGTAGCCATTATTCTCAGAGCACACATGCAAATTCGCAAGTGAGCGCTTGACTGAAGCTGCCTGTCAGTCACATTTCAAATTGAGTTGGCACTTGTACTACTGATACC
The DNA here is from genome assembly GCF_964197995.2 of Scardinius erythrophthalmus. Classification (NCBI taxonomy): domain Eukaryota; kingdom Metazoa; phylum Chordata; class Actinopteri; order Cypriniformes; family Leuciscidae; genus Scardinius; species Scardinius erythrophthalmus. The sequence goes on from NC_138242.1 coordinate 8,291,984, forward strand.
AAAGACTTCAGATATACAAATATGGTATTACTATTAATGGGTGAAAGTGCAATAATCCTTTTAAATAAAAGAGCCAATAGCTAATCAGTAAAGTCATTGGGTCACTGCCGCTGCCTTTAGAAGCTTCGGTTGGTATAGAAATAGTCAATGTTCTGAGACACGCTTAGGACTGCAAATGTGCATTAGGCTGCAAATGCAGTTTTTTGACAGTTGATGGCAGATTTCATTGGTATTTCAAATATGAAATTTAATTTTAAGCTTGGTGAACAGCTCTGGATAATTTGATGTTTCCGAGGGACTTTGCTGAATCAGTTACCGGCAAGTTCCCTTTCTATATACGGTGAAACATTTTAATAAATGGGACATTTCATGTAATTTTACAGTAAAAATTTTTTTTTTTTGGGAAACGAAAAGAACAAGTCACCTTATAATTTACAATAAATTGACATTCTCAACATTTGATGGTTTTTAATTGAAATAACTATGTTTCCTCTTAGTTTTTTTCTTATCAGTTATGTACATTAGAGTTTTATCTTAATTTTATTTTGTTAAGATATTATTTACCTAGTATCTAGTATCTACCTCACCTTGTGGAAAAGCTACTTGTGATGAGCGTTGATTCATCCTGTGGTTTTCTCTTTACCGCCCTGTGTGTTTTTTTGGATGTCAGTGTATTATAAAGGTACAAAACAAATTTTAGTGCTCTGGTAGGTTGGTCTATTAACATTATATAAGTTAATGGAATGTATGATTTTTAAACAGTGCTAATTTAGTATATATATATATATATATATATATATATATATATATATATATATATATATATATACTGTATATATATTATTACATTTTGTAGTAATATTTAGAATTATATTATACAAATTTCACTTCTCATTTTAAGTTAAGTTTCATTTTAAGTATTTTTATTGTTTGTGTAATTTTTATTAGTTTTTTTTTTTATATTACTATTTAGGTTTACTATTACTATTGATTCAATTTAATATTAGTAATATAATTTTCATTTAATTTAATGTTATTTTTATATTTTTAGTTTTTATTTATTTCCAATTAGTAATTTTAGTGCTTCAACATTAACACTTCATTAACTTTATTAACACAATTAACAGTGATCAACACATTCAGTTAGATGCAAAGACAACATTTCTCATTTTCTTTTTCTTTCATATTTACTGTATATTTTATTTTTTTAGCTTTATTTCAATTAACAAAAATGCTTTTAATGGTTTTAGGTCTAGTTAGGGAAATAACCCTGCTTTTTAACTGTAAATTTGTCTGTAAAACCTTACATTTTGCTATGGAAAAGCTCTGGCAACCACAGCTTTTTACAGTAGATTCGTTTTTACAGTGTGGGAAAAGTCATGTTTACCAGCTGCTGGCCTCGCGGTCCCCATCCTGCATACTGCAGGTGAGCGTTTCGCACTTCTGGAGGGTTCAGGATCCACGTTTCCCTGTGAAAGAGAAGCAAAGACATTACTAATCAACTAGTTGGTGGTGGGATGACAAGTGGACTAGTTGACCATTCTGACCCAGACAAACTGACAGGCAATCAGTCAAACATTCATGCCTTCAGAGGGCTAACAGAGAACACTTCCTCTATGTGGTGCAGTGGAGCGTGTGCCAACAGATATTGATTTCATCGCAGTGTACTACACAGCCCAACACAACAGCACGGCGAATAAAGCACCACGAGGGAATTCCTGTGGCAGGAAATCTAACAGTGATAGTATATCCCAGTGTGCTGTTAAATCCGGCTGGAGCACTGGCCCAGCGCTGTGTCAGCATCTGTTCCATCTGACAGAGCTCATAAATATAGATGCTTTATTCTGCTGCTTGTTATAAAGGCACTGTGCAACGCAGGCCCAAAAATTACAGGTGACACGAGCTGTATGTCTCTGTGCTAATCACAGGACAGATGTGTTGGTCTGACCACATGGTAGCAGAATGGAAAGATTCAGTCCTCTGAGTGGCTTTGACACATGAATTGTGCAGCAAAACGCTGCATCGATGTTTTCCTCGGTTGTATAATGACAAATGGATTCTGTAAACTAATGCGACTGTTATATGAGCTCAGCAACTTACGGAGTTTCCAGGCTGCAAATGATGTAGTCCGCAGTGAAGGAGTGCTCGTAAATCTGAGAGTTTGAACAACACAAACACAAACAAAGAGAAATTAAATTGTTGGAGAACAGCACTTACTTGCACTAAAAGCGCCAACAAAGCTCTAGTAGCAATAACATTTGAGAGGCTATGCACTGCAGTAATTTCACCACAGTTAAAGGGTGATATTATCCAAAAAGTAAAGAGGGTAGATTTTTTTTTTCCATAGTATCACATATCACAGTAACACGCCCCTCGAACGCCGGAACAGCTATGGTGAATGTAAATTACACTAATGTTTGATAAATAATACAATTCGTGGGCTTATGGTTAACAAGTCTGACTGGTAACCCAAAGGTTGCTGGTTTGATTCCAGTACCAGCAAGACATGACTGAGGTTTCCTTGAGCAATGTACTTAACCCCAGTTCGCTCTCCGGGTGCCACAGCATAATGGCTGCCCACTGCCCTGAGTGTGTCACGCTTTGCAGTGTGTGTGTGTTCACTACTCACTACTCCTAATGTGTGTGCACATACTTGGCCTTCACATGTCACTTTCAATTAATGGAATTACAGTACAAAAGTAGAATTTCAGTATTCAATATGAATACTGTTTTCCTGCGCAAATCACTGGATCTATCAATGAATTAAAACATACCTCAAAAATACAATAAAGATTTAATGACTTGAATACATTTCTATTGCAAACATACATATTTTTTTGTATGAAGTTTCTGAAGTCAGACATGTCAGGTTGGTACATCTGTCCTGATATAATAAAGAAGAAAAAAGCTAAAGTAATACAATTCTTGCAAATAAAACCTTATTAAGTGCTTTATTATTATTCCTTAATATTAAATATATGATACAGCCCCCAATAATTATTTTAATTAATTATAAATTAAATATACGTAGATATTTACATTGAAAATATATTAAAAATGTGATTATTATTTTTTACGTTATATTATAAAATAAAATAATTCCATTAAGCATGCTTTAATTTAAACGATTGTTGAAAATCATATAAATATTCTTTAAAAACATTGGTAAATAACTACCACAAAAATGAATAAGATGTTTCCTGAACTTAAGTGTGCAACAAGGAATCCTCTCTGTTTTAACTTGAATATTGTGGTTTGGAGCAGGATTATGAAGGAATGGTTCCTTTGACATTTGATAACATCTTTGACATTTTTGACCACTAAATGACTCTTCCACTCAACATTACATTATCCTCTCAGTAGGCTGCATCTTGGTGCAGAAATAATATAATTCAACTTATGTGTGGTCACAATCAGATTTCAGAGCCTGAGCTATCTAATTTAATAAAACGCTAATCCACCGTTGTTAAAGAAGGCAGGAGCGCTGTTGTTTCTCTCTGAGGACAGTGTCAACATCTGTCTGTGAGCCAGAGGGCTGACCGCAGCATATGCTCAGCACTGACGTGAGCTTGACACGTGTGCTGTAGCAGAGCTGTTAATACTGTCAAAGATTAACATTCAACACCTGTACTCACCATCACCCTATGTCTTACAGATGCTGAGAGATGGAGAGCTGCTTTGTGAAGGGGGCGTTATGAATGTGAGTGTGTGAGTGTTGTGTGTGTTTGTGTGTGTGTGTGCGTGCGTAGGCAATGACAGCTGGGGGACGAGGTTGTCATCCATCAAGCTGATGTTGAGACGGGCACTGAATAACAAACTAGAAGCAGCGCTCACACTCTTTCCTTTAGCTCACTCTTTCTTGTCATATGTGTGTGAAGTGCTCTGGTGTCGCTGTCCCAGTGCTATGACACCTTCTCCTCCAAGGCAAATCAGGACAAAACGAAGATTGTTTGGGAGTTCAAACAGCTTGACAAAGCAAACTGTCTGGAAAAGTTTGCTCTGGCTGAACAAACACCTTCAAACTACCATTGGTCTTTGGTGATGACGTAACAACGTGGGTGTGGCTCTGAGACTCCGCCTTCTTTGACATGAAAATCCTCTCCGGTTCATTTCTTCTGCTCTGTCCGTCAAGGTCAGACGAGTAAAAACATGAACTGGAGAACAGCTTTATAGTAGAAATTGACACAGTTTGTTCATGTTTGATACTGTAATGCTGCTAACTTTTAAACAATCTATTGTTTTTTGACGTGAATTGTGATCGCTATGATCAGATGCTTTCTAAATTGCTGTTTTCTCACCGTTGTAATTTTTGTTGTGTGTTTATTTTGTTATTGAAAGCAGAGCGTGTAATACATAATTACATGTTCATCTAAACATCGGTCTCAGCAGTGTGAGCAGCATTGGACGTTAGTTAACAGTATTTCACTGGTCATGTTACGCATTTCAAATTCACCCCTAATAATAAGAACGAAAAAGAACTTTGCCGTGAGTATATCGGGGCCTTTAGCTTGAACACTGTGGTTTGGAACAGGGTTATTGTCCAACACTAAAACTAAACTATTAATTTTTAAAACTATTAATAACATAAACTATTAATTTTAAATATTTTAAATTAAACTGAAAAATAAGAGTTACACAAAATAAATGGCAGGATTGATCTGAAATGAAAAGACATTCAGTAACATCTTTGACATGGATAATGTGTCAGGGTTCTGCCCTGGCAGCCTTGTCTGTGTTGTCTTTGTTTCATGTTTCTAAGGCTGCGTTTACACTTGGCATTAACATGCGACCTGTATCCGGATGTTGTCCACATACACATTGAAAAGGCAAGTGTAAATGCGCTTCTGATCGGAATGTTAGTAGTCGAGGACGCATTGTGATCGGATCTCAGTGTAATGTAAACACAATCCAGCCATCGTGTCTGCATTCACAGGTGGACGTCACACCTGTGAATGCAGGTGTGACGTCACCCCCCGTCAAATATTAATAATAAAACAATTAAAATATATACATTTTTAAATAAACAAATAAAATGTACAGGTAGTTTTAAAGATACAAAACTATAAAAGACAATTTGACCAAATTTATGAAAATGAACTGGTATTGATAACACATTATCTGTGTATAATAGTATAATCCATTCCTAAATACAATATTTTCTTTCGACTATGACTTTTCCATGTAATCGGTTAAAAATAATTTATGGTCAATACAATTAATTGTAAGCAAATTAAATCATTTGAAACTGAACAAAACTATAATATAGAAATGTCCTTTATATTTTAACTTGTTATTAATTTCTAAATCTGGAAATGGCAGTTCACTAAAATTCCCTATTATTTCCAGGATTTCTATTACTTTGGGAACTTTTTGGAGCGTCTCCTCTTGAATTGTTACCTAGCTAGCAACACCTGCGGGTAATTCCCACAATCAGATTTCAGAGACACACTGTATAATACAATATGAAAAGAGAGGGGGATGATGGTGGAATAGAAGTTGAGTTCGGACCAACCAATAAAACCAAGTGTGAAAACAGACTCTGTCCTTCTTTCTCTCAGCTGGCAAGTAGGTGTGTGTGTGTGTGTGTGTGTGTGTGTGTGTGAGAGAGAGAATGTGTGCTCGGTTTCTATCACTCCAGCGGGGTGTATTTGGTTCTGGTGAGGCGGTGGAGTGTGGCGGCCCTTTCACATCGTGCCATGATTACTTTCATCTTAACACACACATACAACACCCAAATAAACACAGGTCTCACCGGCTGCACGTTGTAGGCCAGCAGAACGAGTTTCATATCTGGGGAAACCTCATATTTGCTGGCTTTGTACATTTCCTGGAAAGTGAACAGAGAAAAGGTATATGAGACTTTTAACAAGCATAATTTCATTACCATTATTCCTTAAATGATTGTGATAGATTGCATTGCACAGACACTGAGAGAGTGTGGCATTAATCAGAGCTGCAACTCTTTGATTCTGAACAAACATCATGTTCTTTGTCCTTTCCTCCACTCTTTTGCATCCTGCCAGTCCCACTTTAACGATCTGAGGCTGTTAATGAGCTACACAGAACATTGCTCTAATGATGGATGCTTTCAGCTCTATTAAAAACAACAGAAGTGTCAGCACAATGATCTGTTGTATGACACGGTGGAGTAATTTATTCTGCAGAGCAGGGTTGTAAAGGTATGAGATTTTCACGGTATGATAACCGTCTCAGAAAATATCATGGTATTAAACGATCAGTCATTATTATTTTCATCAGTTAAAATGACCGTTAAATGAATGAAAACAGTTTTTTTTAGTTGAACAAATACTTTATTATAACACACTTGAAACCATTTGTTTGTTTTGTTTATTCAAATTTCAATAACTAATCAATTCAATTTAATAGTTGATTATGGATTACATTAATAACTTATTTTTTCATTAATAATTTATAAAACTTAAGAATAATAGAGTCCTATGAAATGTATGTTATTCAGAAAATATTTCTTTTTCTTTTTATGATTTAATACAAATATATTATCATGCATAATGCATAAAACTAACAATTATATAAATGTTTCAAAATGTAATCAAATGGAAATGTAACAACTTTTATCATTTTTTTGGCAAAGTGCTGAAAAAAAAATATTCTTTAAATAATGTATAAATAAATCTGTCACGGGTAGTTATTCTGAACAAAGTGCATGACACAAATAATCTAGGAAACAGTCTTTAATTAAAAAATACTCAAGAAAACAAATTTCAGGACTAGACAAGGCAAAGACGGCAAGAGCGCAGAGAGTATAAATACTAGAACAAATGAGGGAACTAATAAGCTAATTAATTGGACGACAGGTGTAATGAATCAAACAGATCCAGACTAGGAAAACTAAGTCAAATGACAGGGCACACAAGTAAACAGGACAGTGCCCAAAACACAATGAAACAAAGTGAAAACACAGCATACAAGTTACATTAAAATAATGCTACATGTAATAATGTACATGTAATGTCATCACGTTAAAATATAAATTTAGTGCTTTGAAGTGCCGGAAAAAGTGTGATGCACTTGAAAGTCCTTGAAAAGTTTGCATGAACACTGAAATGAATAATGTATATAAACATTCAACTATTTCTGCCACAATACCATGGTTACAGTTACCGTTACTACATTAAATCCATGACTAATGTTAGAGATTTGTGGACTGAAAAACCTTCCATAATGTTTCTCCTAGTTTCCACATCAGCGCTGTTTGATCTGATATCTATGGTTTATAACAGAGAATTCTGCGCTGAATGTGAATGCTTCTCAAAATATCTTGCAGCGATTTTATTAATACTGTGCAAAATTCAGTTAGCAAAATGCGACAATTTGGAGTCCCGATATAGTAAACTAATATATATTTCATTACACAGTTGTTTTTGATTTTTAATGTAAGGCAATCACATTATGACATTATTGTCATAATTAAGTGACTTAATACTTTTTTGGAGTCACCTTAACTGATGAATCATGCACAATAAGAGCAGTAACATTTTATCAAGCAGTTAAACACAGCTTGGATTTCAATGTCTTTAAAGGGTTTCACAATTTTTAGAAGAAAGAGATGGAGAATAAGGAGGATAGTCACTTACAAACTTCCTGTTTGTCACCAGGATTGTGCTTTCGTTGGTCTCCATGTTAAAGCGAACCACATCACCCTCACGGGTACGATACAGAAGCTCATTACCTAAAGGGAGAGGATCAGAGGATGAGAGTTAGTTATTTAAAAAATTAGTTATTCGTGAAATTGCATGAGCCCTGACAGTTCTAATCAGGTTGCTTTAGATCGTCTCTCACTTGAGCTCTGTCAATAATCTAGTCATGAACGTGCCCCTCAGTGCTCTCTAGCTGTACCAGGGGGGCTGATAGTTGAAAAGGAATGATAAAACTTTTCATTTTTATGGCTTTCCACATGTGACGATGACTTTGGCAAGGGCATCAGCAAAAAGCTCTTTGAGAGGTCTGGAATGTAGCACACAGCCCTCAGTGAGAAGAACGCAAAGGGAGCAAACAGCCCCATTGCCAGTTTTAATTGCGGATTAGCGGAATTGTGCGCATAGGCTTCTTTTTTTTTATCTTGCTTGCATAACTAATCGGTGATAAGAAGTGACACAATTACCATCACAATCACATTATAGCTAAAGTGAAAGGCATTGGAAGCTCAGAAGTTCTAATGGGTCAGATTGCGGCGGTCACATGGATCTCAATTAATACTTTTAATGTTTTTTTGTTTTGTTTTTTGCTGTAGATACGTTCAAAATAGAATGAATATGAAGTAAAAATCTGGTATGGACATAAAACATGAGTTGTTTAATGTGCTGCATGATAAATTATAATAGTATAAAGAATGTTTTTTTCTTTTTCTTTTAATGGTTGTTGTATTCCTCTGAAAGTTAAATTTGTTCATTTTATGGTGATTGCTGGGAGAAAGGTGCCCTTTGCTCTGGTATTTCCATGCCTGAAATTGACTGGCGAGCTGATAAGATGCCAGAACAATAATTTGTCTGCTTGACAAATTCCATCCTTTCTCACTTTTCCTCTGACCTGATGTCGGGCCGTGCGTATCAGATCAGAACCTCATCAAGCGTCCTCTTCCCCTCTGCTCTCATTCATCTCTCATACTCTATCCATCACACATTCAGACAGGTGTGCTCTACACACTTCTCCACACATCATTCATTCCTCAGAACTCCTTTAAGCTCATCCCAACTCTCAGTCCCTGTCGCTAACTCATAGATCATTCCAGTTATGAAACTGCTTCTTATGTTCTTTATTTCTAAAAAAAATGACAGGGTGGGGGTTGTAATAAAACCAAATCAGATTTCCTAATTTCCCAAATAGATTATTCAATAATACTACAATTACTGTTACTCATGTTGGGTAAGTTGGGGTGTAAAGTGATTTTGACATTAATCTCACGTTTGCCACTTTTAAATAATATTTTTAAAAAGATGCATTTTAAACCAGAAACATTGGTAGAATTTTCACCATCCCAGATCTAAAGGCTGGAAAACACTGCTGCGAACAGACTTTAAAACACTAGGCATATAAGCTTGTTGACTTCATAATCATATCCTAAACGACTGAAGATCACACACAGATATTCAACTCTTTCCAATCACAACAAACTCATACAGAAACAGGCACATCGCTGCTAGGAGACACACAACAGATGAAAACAAACACATACTGTATGCACAAGAACTGACTGCAGTACTGTAGTTGTTGTGAAGAGTCTTGAGGAAAAAAAAATAGCCAAGCGGCAAGTGCATTTGGATGCGGTCTTGGGTGGGTAGACTCAGTATGCCCTGTACACATTATAACTGGATATATGTTCTAAAATTGGCTCAAAATATCACACGTTTGATATCCTTAGACTTGACGGAATCATAGGGCCCTATTTTAACGATCTGAAACGCAAGTGTCAAAGCGCAAAGCGCATCTATCTATCTATCGTTTGTAATAATATGATTTGCAAAAATGAAAACTGCTGCTTCTGTGTAGATTAGAGAATCAAAGTGTATGCGCGTTGTGCACGCTATACATTATGGTCAAGCATGCGCCCTTAAAATAGCATAATGAACAACGCGCAACGCGCCACTGACTTTAGACTAGGTTTTTTCTGGCCAGTGGCGCAATTGTTTTATGGAACAGTAAAATAGCACCAGGGATTGTTTGCGCCGGAACACGCCTCCTTTTTTGCGCTGAACCGCCCATGGAGCGGAAGTTCATTCCCTAGTTTAGCGACGTGCTTCTGTGGAGGGAAAAGCGCGCTTTGCGCGGGTGCAAAATAGGAATAAAACATGCGTCGGTGTACAAAGTCAATTGCGCTGGGTGCAAGATAGGGCCCATAGTCTGAACTAAAAAACTGGATTCTGCGTCTATCTGTCATGATTCCTGTCTTGTGTTCCTCTTGTCTTGTGTGGACTTTTGTTATTTCCTGTCCTGTGCCATGTTTTGCAGTCCTTTGTAGTTTTTCTTGTTTATTAGTCTCCCCGGGTGTTTCTGATTAACCACGCCCCCTTGTTATCTTGTGTAACTTGTTGCTTGTAGCTGTTTCCTATTCCATGTTCCTGTCCTGAGTTCCGTGTTTCGTTGTTTGCCCTGGATTACCTGTTTGTTTTATTAAAGTGGTGCTTGCATGTGGATTCTCTCTCCGCTTTGTCCTTGCCCCATCGCTACAGAATTATTGTAACGGACTCTTTCTGTTTTGGTTTTATTTTCATTCTGTTCCGGTTTGCCTGAGTTCTGTTTGCTAGTGTTTCCTTAGGAAACTTTCTAATTCACAACAGGATCTTTATAGTGGAAAAAGGTTCTTAAACATGTTCTTCACACTAAGGAAAAAACTGTTTACTGGAAAGTTCTTTGGGGAACTGAAAATGGTTCTTCTATGGCAATGCTGCGAAACCTCCTTTTGAAACCTTTATTTTGAAATGTATAGTGTAGCCTTTTCTATCCCTATTGTAGATTATTGTAGTATTTGCATATTGAATTGTGATGGTCTTCATGCATTTGTTTGCACACTGATTTTTTACTGGTAATTTCTTTCTTACAACTATTTATAATCTCTGCAACAGTTGAATTCTTTACATAGAGCAAAGACTAAAGCTAAACTCACCTAAACCTTCAACAATATTATTTTGCTGCCTCGCAAACACTTGTATTTCCTTTGGGAAATGCAAATCTTGTTCAAATTGATATTTCCCTTGACTCCGTCTGTCATCATGGATGAAACTTTTCGCAAATCTTTTTCTGAGTTTGCCTTATACATAAAAGGATACAAGCAACACTGCCCTAATTTTTGGGGAAAAATAAGGAAATTTATAAGGCTGCACTATTTTGGTGTCTGTGGTTTGGAACAGCCATCACAAAAACTTGTTGCCTAGGTGGGTGGTTTAGTATTTCATATGTCATTACATATGCTCTCTGTTTCCTCAGGTCTGTTTTTGCTATGAAGAACTTTCTCTTCACCAACTTTCTCTTTTCCTGTCTGTAAAAATCGTGATCTCTGAATCTCCTGGCCTCTGCAAACCCAGCTTCTCTCCTGCGTTCTCTGTTTTTGATGGAGGCGAGCAGTAGGAACTGGCACAAAGCACTTCCTGCAGTGGAGCCTGGGGTCACTCACTCAAACACAGCACTCACCTTCACTCTGCTTCTTTGTTCTTCAGGGCATAATTCACTAACTCACTCACCTTGGCTTTCTTTTGTTATTCGTTGCCCTTCTTGTCCTTTCTTACACACCCTTAAGCATGATTCCTTTTATCTCTCTTTACCCTGCTCTTTCTTTATCAGTCCTTTCGGTCTCAATTTGTTCCAGGACAAGGTTTTTTCTCTGATCTGAGTTTTCCCGCATATATCCACCTGACAGCAGGACTTTATTTCTGTCTGTCTGGCTGATACATGTTGGCTATGTACATGCTATAAAGTTTCAGGAGTGACAACCACATTTATTTGTGGATGACAATCCCCTAACCTGTCATTCTGTGAGTGCAAAATAAATAAGTCAGTCCAATGGGTCCAAACTAGTGATGGTTGAGATAATGATAACCAGTACTTTGGCATCACACAGCTGTAAACAAGAAACATGGATGCCAACAGTTGCATCTGTAAGCCCACGTACATTTTAAATAAACACATTCATTTTAAATGTACTAATGTAATGTACAGTAATTCATTCATTGTACTTGCAGATAATATAATGTTAATGAAACAAAAGGCTACTTAAGTATACTTAAAGAGTACACTTTCATGACTAAGTTTCTTAACACACTGAAACTACACTCCTAAAAATGCACTATGCACTCATGTGAAATTAACATTTTAAATCATTGTTTTAATCCTTTGTCATGCTTTAAAGAAGTACACTTATTTTGATGTGTTCACTAACATACTAAAGCACGAGTAAAGTAATTGAATCTCTAACTTTAATGTGTTAGTTGATATTTAAATTTGATATATTTTAAATGTACTAAATTGAAACTTCATAATCACATATGTTAAATACATATATATTAAAATTACGGCTGTCAAAATTAAGGTGTTCATTTTGTGATTTTTTTCCCCTTCGTTTTAACGCATTAAAAAAGATTTAAGGCTATTTACACAGCATCCGTTTTTTCCTGGCATGCTATCATTCATTCAAGTGCTTTTAAACCATTCAAGTGCAATAACATGCAAAAGAGAACGTCCTGGTTGCGTACAGGGAACGGACGACGTCGTCGACGTCGACTGAATGGGATCACGCTAGGGAGCCTGTCTTCTTCAAGCATGTTAGAACGAGCCAATGCGCACATTGGCGTGCGTGAGACTCCGCCCCTCCGCGCGGGCTTAAATACAGAAGCAGATGCACGCACCACTTGTTTTTCGCTGAGGAGCCGAGCGGAACTCGGAGTCAGCGGTGGTCCGGCTATAGTGGCAAAGGGACTTCGTCCTCCGTTCCCCTCCTTCAGGGAACGGTGGGTCGCATACGCAACCAGGATGTTCCCTTTCAGTCGAAAACGTCAGACGTAGTCAACGTCAACTGAATGGGATCTTTAACCCTGGAAAACGCCACTAGAGCTGCCACCTTCCAGTGCCTGGGTAAAAGCCTCAAGTCCCCCCGCAACTCTAAGGTGGAGAAGTGTGAGGGAAGTCGACTGCTGTTCCACAGGGCCACTGCAAGCATACCCTGACAAGGAAGGAAGGGACGCTGCGGAAACCACATCCTGCCCGAAGGGAGGTAACATGTGGGGGATACACATATGGACTGGGCGGATGACCGGGCAGCAGTAGTAGTAGTAGCCTTTATTGTCACTTAGTCACAACCCTTCACCGCTCCTCCGTCAAGGGTAGTGAGGGGGGAAAAGCTTATTCAGGCAGTTTCTGGCAGAGAAAGGTGCCGTCTACAACCTGGTAAGCTCTCCATGCACTTCGGGAAAGAGGCACTGGGGCGACGAGCTGAGAACCAGCGCGGCCCGTCCTGAGATACCAATCATCCAACCGAGACTGTTCGGGACAACGTTACACTCCCAGAGGGAGACATGCAGTCGAGTCATCATTTCCAGAGGTCAGCTCACCCTCCGATGCTGCAATCAGCATCCTGTCCCCTGGAGAGGCCCGAATGAAACGGCTGGTTGGTCCATTACAGAGGGACCAGCGTGCTCAACGGGGCTCCACCAGCTGCGATGTGATAGAGGAGTGAGGGGCCCACAAGGATTGGTAACCGGGCGGGGAAGCCTCACTATGATCCTCTGATCACCCATCCCACACGGCGCCGTAGCGGGGCGTGGTAATGGGGACTCCAGCTTCACGCATGAAGGCGAGTCTTGAGCTCAACACCACGATAGTCATATCCTCACAATGAGGACATAAACTATCCACAAAAGCTGCTTTAACATGCTGCATATATACACATACATTATATACACATATATAATACAAACACGTGATACAACCATTGTGACCGTCCATAGCGGGGGACAGGGAACAATCGCATCCAGAAACGCACGGGTGGAAAGGCATCTTGAAAAAGACGCAAACGCACCCGTGTTGCTCTTTCAGGAAGTGAAAAACTCTCACCAGTGCCGGAGCACACAGGGGAATGACCGCGGCAACACCGAACAGTGAACTGAAACAGTGAAGCACTCACTTTTCTGCCCTCTAACCAGCCGTCAACAAACACAGAAATTTGATGCAGTTAAAACAGCAGTTGAGAGCTCAAAGCTCGCGATCACCGCTGCACTTGCGCTGTACAATCACCAGCAGCTGGAAGAGTCTTCCTAGAAGAAGCACCAACACACTCGCTCGTTGTAATATAACAACACTCTTCAGAGACATCGACGTGAAGACCGATCGGCTCTGAAGTGAAAGACAAGTGGTGCGTGCATCTGCTTCGGTATTTATGCCCACGCGCATTGGTTTGTTCTAACATGCTCGAAGAAGACAGGCTCCCTAGCATGATCCCATTCAGTCGACTTCGACTACGTCTGACGTTCTCGACTGAAAGGGAACTCAAAGATATACTGGTGCGAGTTTTGCTACTGATTTACCTTCATACGATTACCTCACAGACACGCACTGAAATGTCAGAAACTGTTCTGCCTTTTGTTTAAACTGGAGTCGGACAATGATGGAGAGACTCAAGAAGAAGTGACAACGTACAATGCAACAGGACATTTCTGAATGGTTAGTTGATGAATTTATGTTGTGGATGTGGAGTTAACGATCTTCAAGTCTTTGATTAGCATATTCTTTCATGATAATCTATAAAATCGCTCATGTGGGAACTGTTGTAAGATGCCTACAGAGTGACATGCTATTGCATTGGTGTTATGTACTGTATTGCATGTGAAAAGACGGATGCGACAGCTTGAGCAGACTCACAAATGTGCTCCACTACAACAACTCTTCCTCTTCTCAACATGGACTGCGTGTTCCTGGGGGCGGGGTTTATGTAGATTTTAGGGTTGGTGATGTCACTAACCCGGGAGGAATGTCGTGTAGTCCCTACCAGTCATTTGTTGTAGTCCTTAAAAAACGATTTCTTTAAAATCAAATATCTTCCTTTGCTTTTAACTTTGAGCGTTGCAACTTTGCAGATGTTGTTTAAGCTCAAACATCAACATTACACACTAACTAAAGTTAGAAAAGTGAAATCATAATCAACCACCCCTTTAAATTAAAAGTTATATTTTTAAAGCCTATTAAATGTTAAAAATAATGGTTCTCAATCATACTGTAATGTTGAATTGTTATAATTACTCGTTTCATCCTTAGATACTGAGAAAAAAATCCATATACAGTACATCAGTAGCAGTATTGGTATCGGTGATACTGGCCTTCTTTCATAGTACTTAGTAAAGAGAGGTCAATAAGCAAATATTTAAAATATACGGTTTCTAGATTTCAATGTGAAATTATACAGTCTAAAATATAATTATAATTAACATTTTAATGTTAGGTGTGAACAATCGCAATAATTACAGAAAATGTGTGATTAATTAGTTATTTTTTTAATTGATTGACAGCACTAATTAAAATACATGAGAGTAGTTTAATTTTTTTTATTAATTTTTAATAAAATAATTTAAGTTAAATTTAAAATGACATTAAAGAATATTTCAGATTACCATAAAAGCGTGTCAGCTCATTCAGCAGTACACTTTATCTCTTATTTCAAAGACAATATAAAATGCTGCTTGCAAAAGGGGGTGCTCAATTTTAAGACCCAAGCATTTTTTCCTAAGCAAATACTGAAAACATCTCAGTAGGATGTTTCTAGAACACAAATAAGGGCTGGCATATATAATGCACCTGAGCAGTACTCAGACTGTGATGTGCTAAAAGACGCTTCACGCTGAGCAGGGAATGAAAATCTGGTCATTATGTAACAAATGCAACTTTTTCTTTCGGCTCCAGCTCCTGCTTAATCGCTTCTGATTAAATTGATTTCTTCTTCTTGTACAGGTAATTTGCTGCAAGTAGGGGCAGAGGTGTCTGCAATGGCTGGAGAAACAGAGTGAGCCGCAGAAGAAAGGACATTTGCTGTGCTGTAAATCCATGTTAAACCTCAGCTGCCCTCTGGCTCAGGACAGTTATTAAAAGAAATGCAATTGTAAATTATTCAAAATGCTTTCACATTAAAGGCGATCCACCGATCCTGGTGTCACATCATACAGAACTAGAATTAATGTAAATCAAATCACTGAACCTGAAAGTATTGCATTTTCATGGCTTTTTGGACATATGCCATGGTGAAACTTTGGTAGTATTAAACAATGTAAGTACCATGTGCTATTTGTATTTGGTATTTAGAACAATGATATTATTTCTGTCTCTGTGTAATAACAAATAATAGCAATTTTCTGTTATTTTAAGGTGTTCTTGTTACAGAGTAGTTATACATTTAAGTACTGGGTAATAATAATTAACCACAGGTAATTACTATATGTTAGGATTAGGGTGTGGTTTAGGGTTAGTTGCATGTAATTACAGTATGCATAATTTACTACACTAATTACATGTAAAATAAAGTGTTACCAAAT
Source organism: Scardinius erythrophthalmus (assembly GCF_964197995.2). Classification (NCBI taxonomy): domain Eukaryota; kingdom Metazoa; phylum Chordata; class Actinopteri; order Cypriniformes; family Leuciscidae; genus Scardinius; species Scardinius erythrophthalmus. The sequence goes on from NC_138242.1 coordinate 8,308,030, forward strand.
TTCCTTTGTTAAAGATGGGTATATATATATATATATATATATATATATATATATATATATATATATATATATATATATATATATATATTAGAGGTGGGCATAGATTAATTTTTTTAATCTAGATTAATCTAGATTAATTTTGAAATTAATCTAGATTAATCTAGATTAAAATGGCTCATTTGAATTCTGCCGAAGGCATTCAGAATATGTGTGCTACCCAAATAATGACTATAAAAGTAAGTCTTTGAGAACGGGTTTCTCAAGCCAGGTGGCGCATTAGACCAGGGGCTCATCTCCTGTTTCCAAAATGCATCACAAACTGCTTGAGAAAGCTGTTCTACTCATAGACTGTAAAAAGTTACTACTGTACTGTTACCGTCCGTAGGCAACATTAGGTAGGCCTATGTTATTATCAACTACTATAGGCAATCAATTAGGGATGGGTGATATGGCCTAAAATCCATATTGTGATATACATTGCAGCCTCTTGCGATAACGATATTATAATAAAACCATTTCAGAACAGGTTACACAGACCCTGCTAAACAACTGCTAAATGTTTTTTTTTTTTTTTTTTTTTAAAGGGTGCATGTAGTTTTGAGAACATATATTGTGCAAAACTGTAAGTATACAACATAATTTTGCAGATAAATAAAATTTAAGTACACTAGCTGCAGAGACTTAAGTAGGTCTAATGTTTATTATGGCTTGGAGCTTATGAAACCCCAAATTTAAACCCCAAATTTAAGTTTTCTAAGTCTAAGTCTTTTCAGTTAAAAAGAAACACAACAACGATTCTTTAAATCGGGCGCAGACAGAGATTATGTTCTACACCACTCAGATATATTGGGAATAATACGCGCGCGCTGGTATTCAGTGATATGTTTCGTTTTGAATTTGAGGTGGTAGAACGGATTAGTCGTGTGTTAACTTACCGAACTGTTACACCACACACATAGTCTACGTCGGACGGCTTAAATCCGAACCAAGTCCAAATAATGGATGTTGCACCGATCTTTTACACCAGCTTTAACTTTCAGCCGTGTTTACTTAAGATGACGACGAATATGATGCGTTGCAGCCAGGTGTACCTCGCGGCCGCGGGTAGATTGCGTCATCATAGCTTGTGTAGTTTGAGCCAGCTCCGAACCCAACTTGGAGAATAGATTAACGGCGATATTTTTTTTATCGCGCGATAAGAGTCTCGCGTTAACGCCGATAACGGCCCACCACTAATATATATATATATATATATATATATATATATATATATATATATATATATATATATATATATATATATATATATATATATATATATATATATATATATATATATATATATATATATATATATATATATTATATATATAAACTTGAATATTTCATTGCCTTTATAGGGGCTTTTGCACCAGGTAGTTCCAGGAACTAGCCACAGGGGTGGTTCCCAGAGAACTAATGGTTCCCTTAGGAACATTTTCCTGGTTGCATTCGCACCGCCAGAAGGAACTCTGAAGTGACGTAAGCAGCACTTGTTGTTTTGACCTTTATTTTGACGGCGCTGAGAACATAGTGCTCGCATTCTCTGTGTTCACTAGTTTATGATCTGTCTAACAGTCCTGTCTAATATGTTATTAGATAGAACTGTTATCCACATTATTCCTACGCCCCATGACGCTTTGCGCAAATTATGTGTGTAACTTCCGTTAAGTTGTAAACAATCAGTGAAAGACAAGCTTTATGGATGCAATAATGTATATTTTTTAAACTGTGTAAAATGACACTACATTATTTTACTCACCCTTCAACAATTGAACATTAAAGGACAAGTTCGGTATTTTACACTTTGATAAGTTTTTTTTTTTTTTTTTTTTGTGTTTGACAAAAACAACGATAAAACCTGTTGGAAAGCATCTTTTGCAGCGATTTTTGTGTGAGCATATCAGTGAACACCCCTGACCACTCGGTGAGTTTCACGTCTTTGTAAACGAAAGTTTAATGCGTTTTTTGGAAGGACTGTTCCAGTGCCCATATGCAGCCATTGTGTAGGTGGGGGGGAGAAGCGAAAGAAACCTAAAATTCTCGGGACAGCAGCATGTGTCCAAATTTTAATCTTAACCATTCTAGGATTGTGAAGATTTGGGGAGAAAAAAAGAGATTCTTTGTGCATTCCAGTGAATTATAATGGCATATATTGTAAATTAAATCGGGAGAACAGACCACAAATGTGCAGTTTATGTTGACCTTTTTCATACTATTACAGCGGAATGCAAAAGGAAAAAAGAAAATAATCATGAGGAAAAGAATGCAGTGACTGAAAAGAGCTCTTGCCATATATTCTTGTTATAACATGTCACATTAAAATACCAAGTGTTACGTTATTCTCTTGTTATTCTTAAATAAAACATGAAAGAAAACTGATAGGCCTAGCTCACTGAGTCAAACTAACGGGTAAGCTTTATTTGTAGGGCAACCTTATGATTTGAAATGATTAGTTTCAGTCTTTTTGAATGGAAGTTTCCCAAACTGGAAGTGCCCCCCATAATTCACAACGCAGTAAGCTCGTCAGGAATAAGGTGGATACAAAAGCAGCATTTCCACCGCAGAAACTTTCCCCAGGAACTAGGGACTTCAGGGTGGTACTCGGTGTGTTTCCACCGCAGGAACCAGGGTCTAAATGAAGTTCCGGGTAAAAAAATGTCCTTTACAAAGTCCCTGCTTGAGAGGTAGTACTTTTTCAAAGTCGGGGATGGGACTTGGGTGCTCAACATGCTAATTGGCTGAGTTCATGCAGCATTCTGATTAGTTGACTCCACGCAGCATTTTATTTCATCCACCATTTTTTAAAAATCTGTTGACTTTATTAAGCTTAAATTCAGAAGATGAAATCCAGCGGGAACTCTAAAGTAGTGCGCAGTCCTATGTCACCAGACTAATTTGCCTAATCTTCACAGTACTTTAGACCTCGATGGAAAAGCAGACAGCGACAGGTCTGGGGAAAAAAGTTCCTGGGACAAACTGTTCCAGGTAATTTCAGTGGAAATGCGGCTATAGAACGACAGTAAATGAAAAGGCATTAGCATATGTCGTGTGGTTGATGTCCAGTGTTGCTAGCTGAGCAGAAATGCATAATCATGTTTCTTGGTCTCCTCAAAGTTGCGTTGGATTCTCTCCTTAGCGTAAAGGTCAAGAGGCCAATCTATCAGTTTTCCATGTTCATAGAGTTAGTTTCTGGAGTAAATATATAGGCTATAATCTGTGTTTACACTGCTTTTTTTTTAATGGCGGGTGTTGGTGTTTCGCATGCGTTCGGCCAATCAGCTTACACTAACGTCACTAGTAGTTCCTATACTGCTGGTTTAGACCCTATTTTGAAGTAGGAACTAAATTAGTTCCTCCAAAAATCGCTCCTAGTTCCTGCGGTGCGAACACGCCAAAATCCGGGTACTTCCGCCAATAGTTCTAGGAACTATAAAAAGGTTCCTCCGGTGCGAAAGCCCCTTATGATGTAATTCCACCTTGTGAAACAAATCCAACAAATCAAGACAGTGAGAGAACAAAATCAAAAGCTCAGTGTGCTGTCAAATTGTTTGATCTGTGGTTTTTATTTGATCTGATCTTTTTGTGAGAAAATGTGATTGCTAATTGCCACATTCTGCACTGTTGTTATTTACCTCTCCATTGTATTAATAATGCTTTTATTAATTTAATGTAAACGTCACAGGCTGAGGAAGAAGATGAGGTGAGCGTAGGGGATCTAAATGCAGCAGTCAGTTTATAAAAAATAAAATAAAAATCAACAAATATCAACAATGAGAAAGCAACGTAACAGTGTGCTTATGCACAGCCAACACCGGACAATGAGCAAACTGAACTGAGGTCAAAATGGCTACTCTCGCACTCTCGTCAGGTTTTTTGAATGACAGCCACATTAGCTTACAGGTATGTGTCTCTAAACCCCGTTCAAAAAACAACTAAGAGTAGTGTCTCGAAAACTGTCTGTATGAACGTGCAACGGGATTCAAGCCTGTATTCTAATACTAGTAATCATACAGACAGTGACCAAAGTAATGTCAAAGATAGTGACGTCCATACAACTGAAAAGTCATATCACTTTTGAGTCCAATCGAGCCGCGAGTTCATCCATGAAATCTTCTTTAACCGACAGCAGCTTTTATATTTGGGTGGAGAGCAGAGCATTTGAGCCACAAGTAGAACACAAAACTGACGGGGACAACTCTGCTGAAGAACAGTGAATGGATTTAAAACCTTCAGATGACACACAGCTCATATCTCCGTCACTGTAAGTTACCGAAAACACACATGAAAACCCGCAACACACGGTAGGCACTCTTGCACAGACAATTAGTTGTCCAGTCCGGTTCTTTTCAAACATCACGCGATTTCTAAGAATGTGGTTGTGAGTCTTGAAAATTTACAGGTGTAAGTTCGTCATAGAATGCGGTTGTCACTGTGTGTGAACCCAACCGTATTAAGGACTTAAATACAGGACTGACAACCATATTCTTCTGATGTGTGAATGTGGCCTGAGTGAGCTCAATGAACAAAACAAGGATCAAGTGTGTGAAATCTACTTAAAAAGTAGAGGTGGTCTAAATATAAAAGGAAATGGCATACTATATTTTCTGTAGAAGTCTTAGGATAAAAAAAAATATTTGTCCAATCATTGCTTCGGTCTGAATGCAATGATACAATGTCCTTCCTGTCCAGTGTCCTTGTTACACATTACAGGCATTTACTATAGTATTAACTATAAATTATGCATAATTAAATGCAACTAACCCTAAACCAAACCCTAATCCTACACTTACTCTATAGTATGTACATGCAGTTAATTAATATTACTCAGTACTTAAAAGTAAAATTACATTGTAAAAACATTATTATTAGCATTATACAGTATATCATGTCAGTTAATGCATGACTAGTAGATTCCTGTTCCATTGATTTCCAATTGATTTCAAAGTCTAATCCTCACTGGAAAACAAGCTTTAAACAAATAATTTTGGGTCCGGTCCAGATGTCACGCTTCTGTCAGGCTGCAGGGTAGATGAAGTAGGAGGCAAACTCGCAGATGAAGTAATCCAAGGTTTTAATTCACAATCTCACAAAAACAAGGAACAGGGAGCATGTACTCAGGCAAAGATCGCCTAACATAAAACATTGACCGACAAGTGAAGACTGAAACACTCAGGGCTTAAATACAGGGGAGAACAGATCAGGGAAACAAGACACAGCTGACAAGACTAACGAGGAACCAGGTGATACAAATGAACTAATGAGGGTAACCATGGAAACCAAGGAGTGGCGGGAAAACAGAACAAAGGAAGACATGTGACCAGTGACAAAAACACTCAAACAGAACAGAACTGTGACAGCTTCACTGGTCTGGTTCATCATTATAAAAGCATCATGAGCGCAATTTGCATATAGGGAAAATGATGGACAGCAGGCTTTTAATTACTGCCGTTGGATGCAGACCTATTAAATCTGTTGTGACATTTAATTTAGGATTTAGTTAATCTCGCTTTTGCCTACTGAAATTTCATCAATTTAAAAATAATTTTCTATTATTTATTTATTAATTAATTAATGTATTAATTAATTACTGATGCCTGAGGTTCAAATAGGTGTTTTCTGTGGAATAACATGCACTGATGAATCAAATAAAATAAGACGAGAAAATATTTAAGAAAATATAAGTGTTGATTTTAATTTCATGTTGACCTTATGCCAACATTCAGCATTATTTATTAAATGATCAAGTGAAATAACCACTGATGATTGATTTGACTGAAATTAACCAAATCTGACTACAACATCTGACCTCACTAAGGCATTACCCCATGTATAACTGAATCAGTGTAAATCACATATTCAGCCTCTTAAAATGCACCAATGTCACTTCACATATCCTGATCTGAGCCGTGTATCCTTAGGGAAGGCCTGCCACATTCACCTTCCTTCTCCAAAGCAGACAGGCTGTAATATAACAGAACCACCATTGCCTCCTGCCTGCCTTGAATGGCTGTTTTCTCTGTGATTTATAGTTATCAGCAATGCTGATCAAGGTCGACCGTGCAGCCCATTTTTCACCACCTGCTGTCGGAACCCAGAGAGCGAGCCAGCTAACCACAGGGAAGCGTGCCCCGAGCAGCCACATTAAAGAACATGATGCTTTATTATACAGCCATGGCTGTCCATCATAAAGTTGAAAACACACATACAGTGCACACAATGGTCAGATACACAAGATCATCCACATAGACAATTGCAAAGCCTACAGGAAAGCCAGAGTTTGAGTAAATGGGGTCATTATGTCAAACTAAAGTTTAGTTAGTGCATTCATTCAAAATTGAAACTGTAACTGTTAACACACACTGTTAGGGTAATTGTGCAAAGTTACCTGTCATTTTGCATTGAATCTTAGTTTATTTACAACTATTTCAGTCATGAAACTCTATGGTGCAGTCTGATTGGCTTTACATGCAATCTGCTAGCAGTCAAATCATTTACTACATGGCACAAACTGATTGGCTGATTCTAGCTCAACATTTGAATAGTCTGGTTTACTGTTAATAATACATCAGTAGTATGTAATTACTGTAATCTGGTACTGCAGTGCATTATTGTTCAAGTGGGTGGGCCTTTATAAAACAGGTTAGGAGTATGAAAACTGCACACTAAATTGCCAAGGAAAAAAAAAATTATATTATGTTTATATATAATTATATTATATATAATATTATGATTGTTTATTTTCATTAAAATCTCCCTGCATTTGGATCCTTCATCTCTGACTGCTTTCTTTGATTGCCCTGTCAAGTGACAATCTTCTTTAAAGTGATTTTACAACACATATAGATGTAAAAATAATAATAATAAAGTGTTTACAAAGTTGGCTACATGTGTTCAAAACATTATTTTAAAAATATTTTATTGTCTGGGGTCCAAACATCCCAAGTATGCACCATAGAAAAATGGCCCCGATTGCCAGGCGCGCAGATGGCACTGGGGACGGGGGGGACATGACCCCCCCAGATTCATAGTGACCCAATCTGTCCCCCGCCCTCACTATCCCTACGAAACGCGACAAAAATCGGTAAAACAGGGGATTAATCACTGTTTTCGCTATACATTATGTGTATACACTATAGCCTACATAAACGTGTTTTTGCAAAACGGATTTAAATCCGATCTTCAATTCCCGCGCTTGGTCCCGCGTCTGTGACTTACTTTCACTTTGATTTGCGATAGTTACCAAGCAAACTATCGCGAATATGTTCAGCTTCTCGTCTGCGGCGATGCTGTTCCAGTAGCGTCGCCATATCTGGCTATAACATTACATATAGCCTATAACACGCTCTCACACGTTTATTTTTTAGCATTTTTGGAAGGAGTAAAATTTACATATAGCCTATGGTTTCAACAACCAGATGCATTTACACTTGTTCAGTTTCGTCTGGGATGCGGACCAGACCTCCTCCTGAAGTGGTTTGAGCGATCGGATTCAAATCTGTCTCGAATGCGTTTCGGAGGGCATTTACACCTGGTCTTTTCACGATCGGATAGCTATCCCATCACAGAAAACGCATGAAGTGGCCAGGTGTAAACAGCCCCTATTTCTGAGCTGAGCCGGTGATTTTCTGAACTGAAAAAAATTGACTGTATAAATGTCATATAAAGGCGATGAAGAGACAAAAAACAATCACCTCGTTTTTTCAAAAACCAAACAATTAGTATTATTATTATTTGCACATAGGTTCTTTGCTTTTTTGTTCATAATGATAGACTTTGTATGCCGAGATAAGCAAATGTTTAAAAAAAACATACTTTGCTAAAGACATGAAGTTTTGGTGGGTGATTGGCATACTAGTCAAATAACAGTCTGATCATGCATTGCTAGTGGTGATCAGGTAGGCTTTTGTTTACCTTTGGTCATTGTTGTTTATCCATGATTTCAAATAACAATCCCCCAATGGCTTTTTAATGCAAATCATTAGCCCAAATTATGCAAAGTTACTACTTGAGCACTAGTTAAAGCCCAAATTACGAAAATAACGAATTGAGTTTAAATAATTTGCTGACAGCTTGGTCCCCCCCAGTTAAAAAATTCTATCTGCGCCCCTGCCGATTGCGCTGACCTCCGCGATTGAGTATAAAAGAGTTCAGCATTTTAGCATGAAAACGCAGCTTAAATTGCTGGTATTTTTCAGATATCTGAAAAGAAGGAGGCATAGTGATGATGTGAGCAATAATACATCTCTGATTTGTATTACTCATTTGGAGTAATAATAATAATACATTTATTTTATAAAGCGCCTTTAATAGTTACTTTCTCAAGGTCGATTAATTCATCTACCGTAATTATTATGTTTGGAACAGATAAGGGGCTGAAAAGACAGCCTAACTAATGCGTACCTGTGGTAGTTTTGTAATCTGGCTTAAAATTATATAAAATTGATCTACTTGACAAAGAGAATCTTTGCAAACAGTTTATTAGTATACATAAAGTTTGTGTATTGTGTATAATATTCTTTCAACAAATTTTTATATCACGCATAAATAATTGACACATTTAAAACATTCACACATTTGTCTATGAAACTTCTGGATTTATACATTTTTTCTCACTTAAGGGGATAGTTTGCCCAAAAATGAAAATTCTCTCATTAATTACTCACCTTCATGTTCCAAACCCGCAAGACTTTCGTTCATCTTTGGATCACAAATTAAGATATTTTGATGAAATCTGAGACCGTTCTATCCCTTCATAGACAGCAACACAACTACCACTTTGACACTTCAAAAATTTCATAAATGAGACCAAATGAAATTAGCAGTTTAGTCCAAATTTTCTGAAGAGACTCGACCGCTCTATATGATGAACAGATTGAATTTAGGCAATGTTTTTTATGTAATGGTTAAAAAAAAAAAAAAAAAAAAAAAAACATCACTTGGTATGATTTATAAGCTGTTTTTCTGATAGGGCCCGACCAAATGGCCCCAAAATTTTAACATTTTACTATCTCTGTGGGGACATTTCGTCCCCTCAATGTAGGTTAAACACACACACACACACACACACACACACACACACACACACACACACACACACACACACACACACACACACACACACACACACATTTTCTCTTTAGTCTTTAAGTTACTGATTCACAGGACACATAAACCTCATGGATCAGGGTTTCTTTCTCAACCACTGTGCACCGACCCGATACAATTAACATCCCCCATAATTCTCATGCAGCCAATACAATGTGAAACTCCATGTTTTACAAGTCAATCACTCTGCTGTACAAATATTAGGAAGGTGCCTGCTGAATTGATCTTTTATAGCAGTCTAGCTTGTCCTTTAAAGCAGGGTAATTGTTGCATTGAAATGAAACGATAAAGACACGTTTATTGATGTATGCATCAACTGTATGGCTGAAACAGAAGGTGTGAGGGCTAATCTAATTAAGAGCTGATTGAGAGCAGGGGTCACCTCCCACACACACACAGAGGATGAGATTTATTATGAATATACATGCTGACAGTTGCATCACACACTTCATATGAATATTAACCTACATCTATCACTAGGGTTGGGAATCGTAAGAAATTTTCCGGTTCCGGTTCCGATTCTGTTTCCGCCAAACAATTCCGGTTTCTGTTCCGGTTCCCATTCATTAAAAATGATTTAAAACAACAATAGAAACTAGTAGTAAGGGAAAAATGCACAATCCTTTTTGTGTTTATTTCTTATACTTGTCAAATGAGTTTAACAGACTGGTAATGTCAACAAATTAATTAGCAATTTTATGCAAAAATAATTAATTTCTATGATGGACAATAAAAATGTCTGCATTCTCCTGGAGAATTTGGGACCTCTCTTAGCTTAATGTATCTCCAGCAGTGGAGAATATCCTCTCAGAAAAGGTAGAATATGCTTGAACACACATGTAAGATCCAGACAGGTGAAACAGAATATTTTTAAAATCAGTTTGAATGATTGATTCATAAAGACTTATTTCATTACTGGATGAATCAGCGCTCTAGCGGTTAATGAACAGAACTGCGCGCGTCTTGCGGAAGAACATTGTAGCCGGAGCTACTTCTCTCTGTATATGTCTATGATGAGTCACGCAGGCACTGGGCTACTCCGCAGCGGTGACGACCCGACCGATGTAAAGTAGTCCGAGTATAAACGCTTACTACAGGCTTACAGTAGTGATTCAGGGACAAAAACACGGTTTGAAAAAAGGCATTTATGATGTACTCGCTCATTATATACATTTGTTACATTCTGAACATAAAAAAAGTTACGGACTGCAACTTTAACAGTCGTCTTTATGAATGTTTTGAAGCATCAGATGTAATTGATACACTAATTATTTGAAGTGACTTTCAAAAGGTGCTTTACTCTATTTTGGTTGCTACCGTAGACATCAGTGTTTATACTCGAACTATAAACTATAAACTGTGATCATTTGAATATTTGTAACACAGAAATATCGATACTGTGGTGTAGAAAAGACTGAAAGTAAAGCTGTTTCATATTGACAACTGCTCTTTCTGAGTCAACGACAGCGCAAAGATATTAGAATGTTCCGGTGTGAAGTTTTGTCATTTAGGAATAAGATCGCGTGGGTGTTTGAATCGAGATCGAGATCTTTTAAACAATCGTTCTACTCTACTGTCTTTATACTCTCTCTCTGCGTTGATATCTGACGCAAAACGTATATGAGTAGGCTTTTCAGTGCATTCATTACTATTTTAATATTCATGAGAATATTCATATTCTATTAAAGGATAAGCTTCCAGCACTTCGCCCACACATCGCACCAGAACCATTTTCGGAACCGAAACAGGAATTTCACACGGTTCCGGTATTTTTCAAAAACACTAACAGTTCTGGATAAGAACCGATTCTCGGTTCCCAACCCTATCTTTCACCACATCATCTATTATCTACTTTTTCTGTCTTTTTGTTTCTCTTACACTGTTTCTTTAGTTCAAGTTGTGCATTTGCATGATTTTTCGCAGATGTAGGTTGTAATTGTAACATTATGTTGTGTATACTGTATGTCTGATTAATTTGATATGTGTATAGGATGTGTTTGGGAGAGGAAATTAACCCGTTAACAAAGGCTCTTATATTTACAGGTGTTCATTGACTGCTAACACAGCTCAAACAGGACAGTCCTCAACATTACTTACTAAGATTGGACGAAACAATTATATTATTTTACACAAATAGGATTTAGACTTATTTTGGCCCATTTTTGAATGCATATTGAATTAAACACATTTATAATCAAAATTTCTTGGAAAAATATTGGGGATTATTTTCAACGAGCCTATTGCATTGGATTCTAGGATAGCATTTTACTTGAAAAATATGTGCAATCCCTCCTTTGTCGTCAATAGTGTGCCCACGATGCATTAAAATACTGTCAAGCTAGACAGCTCACTAGATTTTGAAAGCGTATATATATCTTATCTCCAGATAAAATAAATATTTTTTGTGGGTTTAGTCATGTGGATAAATACGCTGGCATTTGAGAATTTAAAACACTCTGCAAATTATTTAACCTACACCATCATTTGAATTCTGTACACATCCCAAAACACAGGCCAGTAGCTTGCTGCTAACTTCAACAAATGATCATACAGGGCAAGTCGATGACTCCCATAAAGGTTAAAAGACATTTACTCCACAAATCATACTCTTGTTTGCTCAAAAGCATTCATCGAATCTCGACACGCTCGGCATACGCCAGGCTCCGCGCGGCTGCTTAGACTAAGGACACAGGGGTGGGCCATTAAAATGGAACCAGATGGTTTAGGCCACAGCAGGCATTAGCTCAGTTTAATTTCTCGTTGCGAGTGTTGAGTAATGTCGATTATGTATCTGTTTGATATAGACCCCTAGCTAGAGAGGCAGATCAATGGGCTCCACTAATTATGCAATTATATAGCTGCTTTAGTACAATCATAATGGGGGCAGGCAGACAGAATCAAAATGAGAGAGTCTATTACAGCCAAAGAGGGACAGAGGACAAAACAGAGAGATGAGGAACGCTGAATGACAGTCGCTTAGTGCAAGATGATTCCTTATGGCAAAGATGATTCGAAGACAGGTCTTTACCCAAAAATGAAAATTCGGTCATCATCTATTTACTATCGTGTCATTCCAAACCCATAAGACTTTCCGTTAATCTTTGGAGCACAAATATACTTTTATTATTCACTCATCATTTTGTCCAAATATTGAAAGTATATGAAATTGTCATGTTTCAAAAAGGTATAAAAACATTGCAAAAGAAATCCATATGAATTGTGCAGTCTTTCATTATAGAAACGATAACTTTATATGATATGAATAAAGCGCATTGAATATGATCAATGGAAGCTCATATGTGCTTGCTTAATACACAATAACCAATGAGGTTTGTTCTCGTGCATCAGACATACTGTATGTTTGAGATTCCATTGGTTACCTTCCATTTATTTTCAATAGATGGACGACATTTTTTTTATTAAAGAATATTAAAAAAAAAATATTTGCATAATAAAGATTAACGAAAGTCAGTGGGTTTGACGGTGTGTAAACAATGACAATTTTCATTTTAGGGTGAACTAATCGTTTCAGAGAGAACTCAAAGAATTTTGATTTTCTGGACTGGATGTGATTCTGTTTCTTCATAATAGCCCATGTTTACTTTTAAGCCAATAAAGAAATCCAAGTGTTACATTTGTTTTTCTTTTGTCAGAGCTTTACTACTAGAGTGGTTCTGAAAGCACTTGATTTCTGTGATGGAAGCAAGTGGTCGATGGACGGAGAAGCCCGAGGGAGAGAAAGGCTTTGCCTTTGTAAATAAATTACCTGTATCATTGATTCATTTATAGATTAATTCAGTATGAGCTGCATCAGCTGTGACGTTCTGACTTTGATTGATGAGTTGTAGAAACTTCTTTGGGGGAAAAAAAAAAATATAAAGGGAAAACAAATTCTGGACCAACGCGGTATTAAAAAAATTCAATTTCTGGCCTGTCCTTGAAAATCAAGAAGTAGCTAATGTTCCAGACAGAAACTAAGGGTCCCGTTTTCTGCGAATCAGCCCAACTAAGTGCTTCTGACACTTTAACGAAGATCAAATAATCAGCCAATGATGGCCAAAGCAGTGCTCTTTGCTTTCTTTAATTGGCTGTGTCAGGGCAAAAGTCTTTACATACATTCATGAATTCACTGAAGGTGAGTCATGGGGGTTGGGGGGGATGGGGAGTGTGTAATCATGTTAAAATGGTGATAAACCATGTCGTATTCCACGTTTCCTACTCTTGGAAAATGTTCAGGCTTCTCTTCATAACGTTAATCCAAGGGCACAAATATAAAAGAATATTCAAAATGGACAAATATATATTTCAGTATATTTTAAAACAAATGTACATAAATATATATTTCAATAAGTTTTAGTTACTTAGTCCTCACATATTTTTGTTTATTGTTAAAAAATACATCTTAGAAAAATTACATTTACCCTACATGTATTTTAAGACTGGAAATATCTGACATTTGAAGGTTTAAAAGAAACATTTTCATTAAGCCATGCTGTTTACAATATAAATTTAGCATATTTTAAATATATTATATATAGGAACGCTGTACATGTTAATACAATATGCTTACATTATATGGTGAGGAACATGTTAAGCCTCTTTCACTCTATCATCTGGCTGAAATTCTTTCTCTTCTAGAATGGGGCCGCAGATGTTTTTTGAATTTGAAGTGTTGTTTTGAAGTGTTTGTCCCCTCGAAACAGTCTGCATTCAATGACTAAACAAGATGTCACACTGTTTGCAGAGTTAACAGTTCTGTTAATTAAACTAACATATTATTTTACGCTTTGCTTCCAAAACGCTAGTTATGTATTTGTATAACACTACCCGCAGTGATTGTACAAACTATTTCCCAAGTCCCAATATGTACGATTTTTGGATTAAAATATTCAAAAACCACTAGAACAATGTTATATATTATGTATATATATATATATATATATATATATATATAGGCTATATATAGTTGACTTGTGTACTTACATTATCCCAAATGTTTCCAACAATGTTTAAATCCAGAGAAATCAGCTATTTTAACTAGTGTAAAGGCCTGTGTAATTGTGTCGTCTGTCAATGACGTCAAATCCGTGTTACCCTCGATTTCCGGTTATGTAAAAACCATGGAAACACCAAAGACACTTTGATAAATAATGTGTTTGATTAGACAGATGAGCAACTGTTTGGATGTCTTTATCGACAGAAAATTAATCATTGTCATATAGCTCAACACGGTTATTCTTATTGTTTGAATCTTTTGTTTTCTTGATTTACCGCAAGTAACATTTTTGTACCATGCCTCAGAGACAACAGTATTTTGTCTTTGTACTTTAATCGTTAAAATAAACAAACAACCAAATGAAAGGATGGCCGACTGCAGCATTTAAGCATTATAAAAATAGCAACGTAATATATCCAAGGCTCTCGGCCCCGTCCTGTTTCATACCACAGTAATGTTAATAAAACTTTAATATATTAGCTCATCCATGAACATGATTTCTGCCTGAGTCCTGTCGGATTGCTTTCCATCGGCTGTGGAGGTGAAGACGACAACTCCCATGATTCCACGCTCATTCACGGCGTCATCAAGCTACGCTTTTGTTAGTTTTTTTTTTAAACTTACATACTGTGCATTTAATAAAAATAAATGAGTGAAAACAAGAAAGATCAATTTTTACATTTTAAAACTCATTATTGAAACAAACAGAGAGGCAGAGGTTCCTCATTACCTTTCAACTCATTTCATTCCGACAGATCTGTTTACCTGTGCTGGACTGACATGAACGATAACGAGCTAAAATGATGGTGTGAAAAATGGGCAGAGCATCAATCAATACGAGAGCAGAGACATTGTGCCATAATTTCCAGCTAAATTACTCTACCCGCTTGCTAGGCGGTGAACTGCGCTTTGTTATGTTATGAATCAAAGCCAGATGAGATGAATGACTGTGATCGCTGAGTTAATGTTCCTGTGTGAGAGTGATGAGGGTGATGCTGATGCCTCCATATAGCTGCAATGCAGGAACATGAACAAAATTGTAATGAAAGAAATGATCAACACCCTGGTTTAAATATGCCACAACATCTACATAACTGAGATACATTGCTTTTCTTGACTTAGCAGGACAGATATAACTGCTGTTTTGATCATCTTGCATAGCATGACTATGTTGCAGCCAGAGTTATGCTTGAAGAATATGAAAATTGTTATAATTTACCCTCATGTCTTTCCAAATGGCAAGATTGGGAGAGAATACCAATGTACATTTCAGTCTGTATCTCACACAAAGGTATTGTATGATTTCAGAAGACTTGGAATGTAGTACTTTTGTAGTCAGCCAATGACAACAAATCATATTTTTGATTCAACTATCTCTTTAAAGTTGCATTGAAACAGAAGCAGCGGCAGTACATTTCCTCTGGTTTGTTGTACATTCAAGTGAATTGAATTACATTTAAAAAAATGTGGGGGATAGGGGTTTATGGGGGAGGGGGAGGTTGGTGAATCTTCAGGGTGAATCTTCATTTCTTGTCGACTTTAAAAATGTTAAAATGTTCATGCTTTTTTATTTCCAATGTGTGAACAGCTTGTAACAAAACCTAAAAAAAAGGAGAGAGAGACCTTCCCTGACTTCCTAGGTTGTCTAAAAAAGCCTGTAGACGGATTTTTATGAGAAGGAATCGGGATGTTTTTTGCCGGGAATATCAAAATGATTTGACTTGCTCCCGAGAGCCTCTCTTCCCTTCTATGACACATGAAACAACTGCTTATACAATCTATAGTCTCACATAGTCAAATCTATAAAGTCTAAAGTCTCAAATATAGGCCTTTTTATAAAATTTATAATCAAACTATCATAACAGTGTAATTTTTATTACCTCATCTTTTGACTTGTCAAACATATCCACATCGCTATTATCAGTAGATGTGAATCAGTAGATGTGAAAGAAATGTATAAAAATGATGTTATTTAAGCCAGCGCAAAAGTAGTCGATTGCCGAGTTCACGCGCGTGATCATAGGTACTAAACCTATGCGCGTGAACTCGGCAATCGACTACTTTGGACTTCACCCGAAAACAGGATGTAAACACAGGTATTTGCGCTGGCTTAAATAACATCATTTTTATACATTTCTTTCACATCTACTGCAGTCAGATTAACTCGTGTTCACTCAGAAGGAATCACTCACATTTTCTGTGCACTTGTAATGACACATAAAGGATGTTAAGAGGCTAAAAGCAGGTTTAGTACTTGCCCCATTGAAGTCAACAGGGTGCAAATTTTAAAAATAGAATAACTCGGTGTAGGCAACACCGATTTTTGTCGTTGTTCTCTGTATTGACAGCACTCCAAATGTACAAAAAAATGAGCTCAATGTTAAAATTGACCGGAGTTCTCCTTTAACTGCTGCTTTCTCACAACTGTTGTGGGTTTATTTTGTTATTGTGAAGAAGGCATACAAAAAATATTCATCAAAACATCGCTCTCAACATTGTGGAAATGAAAAAGAACTTCGTCGTGAGTATATTCTGGCCTTGAATCACGTTCAGTCTTTTGTACATTACATTACAAACATGAGCACAAACAATATGTACCGGGCTGCAGTTCACTTAGCAGCCACCGGTAGGGTTAATAACAAGAATCACTGAATTTTCCATTTAGCTCCTTTAATAATAAATTAATATATAAAAAAGAGATAAACAAACAACTTCAGCAAGCTTTTGCCATTTGTGTGTGCAATATGGATTTGAATGAACGGTTTGTGGCTAAGATTACAGCTTTCTGAGGTTTGAGCATGGAGACGCTTCCATATCTGCACAGCCCAAAGCAGCTGATTAGAGGAGACAGCTCAATAAAGCTCAAACCAAATCAGCCTGCTTGAGTAATCTACCCGCTGATAAACGTCTTCCTCTTTTTGCATTAAACCATCCATTTGTATGAGGAATAGACATCACAATCCAGACACATATCCACAAAGATTTAATCACCCTCATTCTGACTTAATTCAGAATTGCCCCAAAAACTATTTAAAAACCTTCAGATCCACTTAAAAATGGCTGATTGGTTATTTCATTAGATATAAAATATAAAGCAGGTCATCTGAGCTTGAATGCTGCTGAACATTTTCTCATAACCATTTTTGCAAAGAATTTAATAGCTGTTTAGGTGATTTTTCCCTTGTGAAAACTGAAGTGCCTATTTGCATGTAATGTGCACTTGTAGTGTACTTCAAACCTTAAATGTATATTTAAACAAAAACTGTACTTGCAGATATTATAATATTATTTAAATAAAACTTGAGTCGAGTTACGGTGGAAGGGTGAACTCTGACCCAACATAGTGTAAGCTCAGGTCAGAACTGATGAGCATAACGGGTCAGAGTTCACCCTTCCACCGGTTTTAAATATGGATAAAAAAACAATATACAAAAAAACATCACATTGCTTCAGAACACATTTAATTACCCACTGGAGTCATGGATTGCTTTTTTGATGGATGGATGTGCTTTTTTGGAGCTTCAAAAACTATAGTCTAATATAAACTAATAGTCTTTGTCATGTTTCAAGAAGTACACTTATTTTTTGTTGACTAACATACTAAAGCACATGTAAAGAAATGTATTATAATTTTAACTGTAGTGTGTTATTTAATATTACATTTAAAGTTAGCATATTTTGAATGTACTAAATTGCAACTTCATCATTACAAATGTTTACCAACATTGTTACAAATATATTTAAACACATGACATTTTATTTTCAATAGAAATTACATTGTAGTATGTTTATTTGTTTACATAAATGCTTGTCAGAACATTCAGCAATAAAATTTAACTATATTTCAAAGACAATATAAGTAATTATGAAATTACATATTAATATGTCCTACTTGAGTCCTACTTACATGGGTCAAAAAAAGTACTCAGCTTACCGCGTTTGACAAAAAATTATATATAGAGACAGAGCACATTTAGGCCACGCCCACACCGGGGGGGGGGGGGGGGGCAATCCAAGAGAGGCTGCCTCCTTGTCATTTCTTGCTTCTAACAAAAGACAGAAATTTATGTCCTCAAACGCTCGTTTTTTGGGGTCGACAGCTTATGAAAACTTATTTCTGGGTTTCCTAGCTTGTTTGCTGTACGCCTTGTCACATAGCAGCTTTTAGGCATTATTCTGTCTTTTGTTAGAAGCAAGAAATGACAAGGAGTCAGCCTCTCGCAATGCAGAGTCAATGGAGACGGTTGGATTGTTTTCCCCCCCGGTGGGTGTGGTCTTCAGATTATGACGCGTGGCGCTCTGTCTCTATATTTTATATTTTAACTCAATTGCAATTAACATGCACTATTGCATTTAGAAATATTACATTCAGTTCATACTTAAATGTTATATTTCTTCACACTTTTAAATTTCTATTTTAATATTTTTTTTTTCTGTAAGGGTTCATGACGTACAACGTCATTTCTCCTCAAGTTCAAACAAGTACTCTTGCCGATGATTGAACCATTAACATTTCACAACCACAAAGTGTCAAATAATTGTCTTAAATCTCAACACTATATCTGTCATTTTGAAACCTAATTTTTTTAAATATTTTGCTTGAAAAGTGCACTTATGCTTTCTTAAAAACTGATTCCACTTGTTATGAAGCAATTATAAAGCATAAGATCTTGAATCTCAAATGCTTGAAATTCATGACAATGAAAAAAGGGTGGAATTCATTTTACCTTGAAGAGGAAATGAGTAATGCACAACGCTGTATTCTGCTACCTCTCTGAATTGATTATGTGCACAATGAGAATTATAGTACGTTTGTGACTCAATGCTCAGATAATCTCTGCAATCTTATTAGATACTGGACATCTAATGGAAGAATGGCGCTAGAGGAAATCAAATGTCTGCTGATGAGAGCACTTACTGCTGATCCACTTAGAGTTCGGGTCGTGAACTTTGAAGTCTTTCTTGAAGATTTCTTCCACTGTCACTTTTCCCTTAAAGGCCAGGCTATCGTCCTCACCTATAGGGAGAAAAATAAAACAGAAAAGCCTTTTAGACCTCCAAGTTTATTTATACGCCATCTCCTGCTCAGTGCATGACAAAAACTCTCTGTTTTTCAGGTTAACGGGAGGCAAACTGTATCTGCATTGGGCTGAATTGGATGACAGGCTCTTCTTAGAGGGATTTCATTTCAGTTGATTTTTCCTCTAAAAGAAGTGATAGTCTCTCTTCGCTATTGCAACTGTAGCTCTTGGGCCTGATGTGAAAACCACAGTGCTCTCTTAACGCAGTGCTGCAAAAGTCACCTCTGTTTGACACAACCTCTCTTTTGTTCAGCACACGGTATGAGTGCACCAACTCTCCGCTGGTAGTGGAAAAGCGTTTTAAATCGCACGCATTGAGAAGGAATGCGCCGGCAGAGCTTTGCATTAAATGACAGCCCCATAAGGTGAGAATGAACACCAGAATGTATTCAGTGTGTTTGACAGAGAAAGCGGGGAAGAATCTATCAACTCACGCGCACTTCATCTCGCTCAGACTAATATTACGCTGTCACTTTGACTCGTGTACGTGTGCAGGTTTGAGCGTGGGCTGGGTGCAATTCTCCAGCGCTGAAGAGGAGAGAGAAAAAAAAAAAAGAGAGGACATGGAAGTAAACACAATCAGGCGTCCCTCCAGGCTCTGCTTTAGACCAATTGAATGTTTCATTATTAAAATGGGCTTTGTGCATTTACAGCTGATGCCAGCACTAACCTGATTTATTTAGTCATAATTCCGCACATCAGATATGATCACAGAGTTCTTTCGTCTAGCATATGACTCATTTCAAATGCATTGGAAGATGCAGGAAAGGCAATATCTGATTTGTACCATTTTGCTGTCAGGATGAGCAGGATTATACATCCTAAATAAGAAGACTGCAGAAGAGTAAACATCAGAAAGCCTCAAAATATACTGTTTGGAACCAACTTAGGAAATATTTAATCTTAAAGGGCACATATTATGCAAAATTCAATTTTACATGGCGTTTGAACATAAATGTGTGTTGGCAGTGTGTGTACACAACCACCCTATAATGATAAAAAATCCACCAAGTGCTTTTTTTAAAATCCCCATAAATCATAAGCATTTTCTCAGAACCAGACTCGGGGCAATGTGATGTACTTTTTATACAAGCCCCTCCCACAACTGCTGACGGACACTGCAGTTTTAGCGTAGACCTGCCTTGAGTGAGCTAAACACAGTCCAACATTGTTTCGACGCCGGAGCAGCTGTAGGCAAGAATATCTTCTAAAGTGATTGAAGTGTTTTGTTGTTGGATGTAAGAATGAACATAGCAGTTTTCATTTACTGTCATTGTTACTCGAGGATGGATCTGTACCAACTGTTTGTGATACAGCTTACAGTCTCCGGAGCGATAGGCCTAACGTTACTTATCACGGCAGAAATGAAAGTGAGAGTGCACGTTCTTTATGACAGCTCACTTATATGGTGCACTTCTTATACTGTGTTTATTCAGCTTTTACAGTGATTTTCTGGAGTAAAACTGACTCTTCATCTTTTGTGTGATGTACAATAAACTTGGATCCGATACCGATACTGAATATCGGATTGATGCATGCTTAGTGTACTGTATGTTATGCTATTTCACAGATATCCTGCATCTGGAAATTTGTTTTTAGCTTTCTGTGAAAGTGGTAGCCTGGGTGCCAGCCCGAACCCCGCCCACAACATTTTCTGCCCTTTAAATTGCCTTGTGGACTATAGTCTGGTCCACTCTCTGGGCTATCCAGCCGCCCATTTGGAAGGAAGGGACTGTTGGATTGATTTGTCAAGCAACCAACCATAGTTTATTTTTCTTTGTGATTTTTAAGAGTGGATAAATGTGTATTTGGACATAATTGAGAGCAGAATGTACAGAAGTGTTTGAGAATATCTCATTTACTGGCTATTCTGTCTTTGCAACAGGTTTACCACATGACCAATGAATTTCATTGGCTTTTCCAATTGTTCAATATTACTGAATACAGCTTATATATATAGATACAACACTCAAAAAAGCAATTTCTAGACAAATTGTTTTAGAGCTGAACATAACTAGAAGTATATATATAAAAAAAAAAAAATCACAGATATTTCCAGGTTTTCCATGGCCATGGGAACCTAATAGTTTCAACAAGGATTTGAAGCCATAAGCCTAGCAAACTTTAGATAATCCAGTGTCTAACTCTAAGAAGCAGTTGGAGATGCAGTAGAAGGTAGTAAGTTGCTCCCAAGATAAAAGGGTCATATTATGTCTTAAAAAAAAAAAGTGCAATATGCATCAATTTTTTTGTGCAATATGCATCATGCTGTCCATGAGCGGTCCGTGAAGCCTGAGGCTGATACTAGGAAACATTTAAACGTGAGAAAACGGGGAAACTTAAAAAGTGGATAAACCTACACATTACATTAACAGCAATATATTAGGCAAACAATATAATAATCCCTGCCAGTGTGTTCAGTCAAGTGAGAATCAAAGAGTGACAACAAAAGAAATGTCTTGGGCATGTATTCAAGTTTTATGCCCTGCTGGTGTGTCTCTGTCAGAGCTGATGCATGGAGCAAAGAGGAGAAATGAGCCCAGCTGGAAGCTTCTCCACCTGACTGCTTGCTATAGAGAGACTGCAGCGTGTCTGGACTGTGCTCTGTTAAAGGGACACTTCACCCATTTGCATTAAGCTTTGCATTGTTAGAAACCCAGTCATTCTATTGAATGGTCGTGCAACACTCTCTCATTTTCCCCTGAGATGGGAGAAATCTGTTATTTACCTCTTACACTTCCTCCTACAATGACGCAAAAATCGTCATTTTGCGTCATTGTAGGAGGAAGTGTAAGAGTGGGGGATTTCTGTTGAGACTACAAGCACTAGTTCCTCATCTTTCCCAGGGGGCGGGACCCGCTCACGCTACAGACCTATTACAGATCAGTGGGTGGGACTTTACGCTCTGAAACTGAAAGCAATATCCTCCATCTTGTTTGAAGCTAAGCTAACAGGCGCTGTGGAGACAGATGTACAGTTATGACAATAGCGGAGGAGAGTACTCAATATGATATAGAAGAAGAGGATTTCGGAAGTCTGATGCTTGAATCAGGTGTTTGTGGCTACCTTTACAAGCCGCATTATAGCGAAGAGCAGCCGAGGCAGAAGACCTGCCTGCCGCGGACGAGGAGCCCGGACTGGCTCGGGTTAGGGCGGACCGGTGGCGCCGGTGATCTCACTATGCAACTACGAACCGCTACGAACACAGAGATAGAGTCCGTCTGCGGCATGATGACAATTTCTCCTGGACGAAATCTCTGAATCAGACGAGGACACGGACGTTTGTGTTGTGAACAAGTTTCCTAGTTTCGCACCGCATATGTTCTGACTGACCATCCAGGTACCATGCAATAATTCACCTTTTCGAAAGAAATACAAACAAGGAGTAATACACTAATGAGTTCGCCAACTAACTAGACATTTTGTGTGAATGTGAAATTAATTTCAAGCTCTGGCAGATATGCGCTTTCTGGATTAGTGGGAGTGGCTTGCGGAGCTGTGCAATGTGGTGCATTGTGGGAGTTGTTGTCTTTCATACAAATGCGTCCTGAAGTTATTTTTTGTCTTTTCTCGGTCACAAAGGCACCAAATTCAAAATTTATTTTACATTTCGACTACATATATGACCCACTTTAAATAAAAAGCAATGTTCAAATGGGTGAAATGCCCCTTTAAAGCTGAGCTGCCCACCATTGCAGATAGATAAATATTCATCACTGTAAACACACATTTCCTAAGTGCACTGATGCAAACACAAAAAACAATGCTCAGTAAAGTTCAGTCATGCAGACAGATTTATTAGCACTTTATTTATTAACAAGATTTTCTGAAAATGTAAGTGATAGTTATAGTAGTCTTCAAAATCAAAGCAGATATTATTAAAATTATTTTTCAGGTATTCAGCAGCAAAGTACTTCTAGAAAAAATATTTGGTGGACAGTAATTTTCTACATAATTAGGTACATAATTTAGTTGAAAAAAAAAAAAAAACTAAAATAAAAACATAAGCGCTAAATCTTCACAGTTTTAAAATACTTTGAATTCAAAGTCTGTTGTGATATAACAGACACCAGGTATAGGGAATATAAAATAAAAAAATAAAAACAGCAATAAACTCCTGCTAGATAAAGTCTTTTCATGCAAATTCATAGACCTTTATCTACAGACTAAGTATAATAATTGTAATATCGAATCATATCGGAGAGAGTAGTTTCATCGCGCTGACTGTCGTAACATGAAATGCCTTTTTAATGCTGAACGGAGAATGACTGACAGCGGCAGCGGAGGAAAAATTTCCGTTAACTTAAACTAACTTAGGCTGGCTTTGGAAGACTCGGAGTATGGTGCATAAAAGTGCAAAAAAACATTCATGGTGCTTTATAATATGTTTTTGCCTTTTGTGGAGCTTAACAGTAACCACCATGAGTTCACACAGAATCAGATTTGGATAGGTCCCGTCTGACTGATACCCGATCCGTCAACAATTCCGGGTGGAATATTGGATCCGATACCGATACTGAATATCGGATTGATGCATGCTTAGTGTATGGTATGCTATTTCACAGATATCCTGAATCTGGAAATTTGTTTTTAGCTTTCTGTGAAAGTGGTGTTAATGTGTGAAAATTCTTTTATGGATGCCTTTGCATAATACAAGAGTAGTGAAGAACCTCTCCCAGAAATTCACAGCTAAGAAAATGACGAAAATTAGGACCATGTAACTGAACAAATAAGAAAATGAGGACAATCACAGGCATTAATTAAAGAGCAGCAAGAGCTTTCATTAGCTGCAGAAATGGGAGATGATCTCCACTTCAAAGTGAGAACAGCTGAATGAAAGGAACTTTTGTTATTTAAGAAGATTACAGTGTTATCTGTAAGACTGTAGGTCTAACGTACTGCTGATTTCATATGCACTGCTCTTTTGTTTGACAGACATGTGGATCTTTCTTGTCAGCCCTTCGGCCCAAAGTTAATGAAACGATTAAAAGGAAATGAATACCTTCCGGTTCAGTGTATGATTCATTATTTTTCTTAATATATGCTGCTTCGTTGTTGTGGAGCAGAATAAGAGAGTGTTATTTTCATCATTTGCTGATGTGAAAATGCAACGTGAATGCTGAGGAAGGAACATTATTAAAGGCCATCTGTATTTTTGATGCATTGACAATGTTTTCACTGAATCTTGTGCTTTAAAAGATGTGCACACAGGATTGTCTATGTACTCTGACTTTGTTGGTATTCATGAGAGAGGCTGGTGTAAATGACTCAATTCACTGCTGTCAGCTTAGATATCAGCAAAATATTTAAAAGGCGTTTAAAAGAACTTTTTTTGGGGGGAGAATTACTCTGGCAATCGCACTGAAAAAATCCTGGAGAGTCGGAAGGTGACTTGGCTGATCTCTACGCAGAATGAAAGTGCAATTTCTGTAACAACAGGACAGAGAAGAGAAAATAACTCTGGGAAGGTTATCTGACAGACCCCCCACTATGGTGCCACGGAGCGCAACGGTTCCTGAGAGATTTGTGCGAAAAAGGAGTCCTTCCCGGAAAAATAAGTTTCCATCACAAACCCTCTGAGGAATGAGCTTCTCTGACATGTCCAATTAGCTGTCAGTGTGTCAGTCAAGCGTCAGTCTTCAGTGAGAAGTGTTTTCTTTAAAAATAATAATAATAAAGCTGAGATAAAAGAAGACCTGACCCAGTTTTCCAGTCAAAGCACTGATCGAGCCCCATCATATCAACCAATCCATTACATGAAAGAGAGGACATGTCACAGTGAGACACGGGCAGAGATTGAGAAAAAACACCAGGACAAGAGGACATCCAGAGAAACATCATGATGGAGTGTGGTGGGGTGTCAGGAGCGTTTTGTACCTGGCAGTGTGGATAACTCTGAACTGTTCATCAGCAGGCAGAGGGGAGGAGGATGAACTGACAGGGGCTCTATTACTAAGACCTCCTCCTGGGACTTCTGGGAAGGGCAATGTTTTTTAAGTTGAAATTTACTTTAGAAAAAAAGGCTCTGTAAATTGTAGGAGGTTATAGATTTACAACATAAATATAATAAATAAATACATGTATAATAAATAAATTATATATTATAATAGAAAGATTTTGAAATAGAAAATGTCCCCTGACAAAATATCTTAAGTTTACCTCGAGCATATACATCTAAATTAAATCCATCCATCCATCCACCCACCCACAAACCCATCCACCCATCCATCCACCCACCCATCCATCCATCCACCCATCCATCCATCCACCCATCCATCCACCCACCCATCCATCCATCCACCCACCCACCCATCCATCCATCCACCCACCCATCCATCCACCCACCCACCCACCCATCCACCCATCCATCCACCCACCCATCCACCCACCCATCCATCCATCCATCCACCCACCCACCCATCCATCCACCCACCCACCCATCCATCCATCCACCCATCCATCCACCCACCCACCCATCCATCCATCCACCCACCCATCCATCCACCCACCCATCCACCCATCCATCCATCCATCCATCCACCCATCCACCCACCCATCCACCCATCCATCCATCCATCCATCCATCCACCCACCCACCCATCCATCCATCCACCCACAAACCCATCCACCCATCCATCCACCCACCCATCCACCCACCCATCCATCCATCCACCCACCCATCCATCCATCCACCCACCCATCCATCCATCCATCCATCCACCCACCCATCCATCCACCCATCCACCCATCCATTACCATTTTAAAGTTTGTGGTCTGTATGATTTTTTTTTGTTTTTTGAAAGCAGTCTTTTATGCTCACCAAGGTTGTATTTATTTGATCAAAATAACAGTAATATTGTAACATTTTACTACAGTTTTAAATAACTGTTTTCTATTTGAATATGATTTACATTTGTATATTTTCCTATAATAACAAAGCTTAATTTTCAGCATCAGTACTCTGAATCAGTATTCATTGTGCTGATTGATTGATTTGCTGCTCAAGAAACATTTATTATAATCACTGTTGGATTATTATTATTTTTTTTTTTTTTTTATAAACAGAAAGCTTGAATAACCACTTTTATTCAAAATATAATCTTTTGTATAAATGTATAAACACATTCACTGTAATGTTTGATCAATTTAATGCATCCTTGCTGAATAAAACAAAAATGTATACCATAAATGGCCATATTAACTGTCTTAATAATGTTGCCTGGTCTTCTGTATGATTTATCATGCACATTAATTCAAAGAGAGAAAAAGAGTTTGTCTTTTTAAAAACTTTTTTCCACCTCTACAGCAAAAAAAAAAAAAAAAAAAAAAAAATATTTTTTTTTTATACATATATATATATATATATGAAATTATTTGAATATTTCCTATGATAAATCAAACAAGCATTTACAATGCTGCAATTTGTAACGTCCATATTACTGATTGTATGGTTGGAAATGTAACTCATAAACAGGTGCACGCTCGTGGTGGTGTGTGCCTGGGTACGAAAATGATATACTTGAATTTTGCATATTTTATGGTAACCTTATCAATGTAATATAAATTGTTAAATGCAGTGTTATTAATTGAGTTACAATTGGGAATACAAATGTGAAATCCATGAGTACTGAGAGTATTGAACATAGGGGTAGGCGCACATAAGCTTTCTTGCTACAGCCTACTCCTTTTGAGCTTCCATTACTGTGTAAGTTTATGACTTCTGTAACAAACATGATTGTGAACAGCTCAAATAAACTAAACTAAACAATACAAAAATAATTCAAGTTCTGAAAAGTATATGTTCATTTATGCACTCCATACTTGGTCGGGGCTCCTTTAGCATGAATTACTGCATCAATGCTGCGTGGCATTGAGGCGATCAGCCTGTGGCACTGCTGAGACGTTATTGAAGCCCAAGTTGCTTTGAAAGCAGCTTTCAGCTCATCTGTATTGTTGGGTCGGTTGTTTCTCATCTTCTTCTTGACAATACCCCATAGATTCTCTATGGGATTCAGGTCAGACGAGTTGGCTGGCCAATCAAGCACAATAATATCATGGCGAGCAAATCCGTCAGTAGTTATTTTGGCACTGTGGGCAAGTGCTAAATCCTGCTGGAAAAGGAAATCGGCATCTCCATGAAGCTTGTCAACAGATGGAAGCATGAAGTACTCTAAAATCTCCTGGTAGACGACTGCGTTGACTTAGGCCCTGTCCCATTTCTCCCCCCTTAAAACTTCCACTTGGTTTTGAGTGCCCTCGAAAGTAAAGTCCCCTCAACGAGGGGAAGTGGAGTTGAAGATCTTTCCCTATGAAATGGGACACCACTATATGCAAATTATATATAACTATCCCAGTTATGATCAGGATATAAGTATCCATAATAATATGCTAGAAATCTAATAAAGTAATCAAATGTAAAATAACACAGCATAGTTTATTATAGATAGATTAATGCTCATTAAAGCTAAAGTTATTCATTCAAGAGCTGGGAGTAATTTTCTCTTTGCCTTTAGTTGTTTTATTCACATTAAGGTGTAATCATTAGCAGGTTTATTAGACGCTGCCACTTTAAGACCGAATGCAGATCTAATACACATTTTCTCCCAACTATTCCACAACTAACTCCCATTTAAGACATAAACTGTGTTAAAGTGAATCTCCAAACCGGTCATTTAGCCATATTTTTGTCTGTACTTGATCGTTTAGACGCGCACATGAAACCCAAAGTATAGTTTGCTTGTCTAACGTTAGTTGCAGTCCGTTTCCGAACGCGGGCCGCCATGGGAACAGGATCAACGTCTCTGCGCGGATTATTGTGCTTATTATAGCTATTTTTACAATCAAACACGTCCCACAATTTAGAATCAGCTGACACCGCATTTTACAGCAATCACTGATTGTGTTTAGTGCTGTTTGGGTTTAACGTTAGGGAGAAGTGACAGCGGGCTGTGAAGAAAAAGATGAAGCACTAGACGAAAATAAAATTAGATTAACTACCCAGATAAGATGTATATTTCTCTCTCGAAGCACTCGGCAGGTATGAACATCGTCAGATAGCTTCGTGAAATATTTTCTAACATTAGTGTTCAAAACTTAACAGTAACTTGGATATGCATTAAACTAACATATTCCAACATATTTAGAAATTTTAACATGCTTATTTGCGGAAATATTATTACAATTTAATTATTCCTTTCCAGCGGTGTCCACCATCTTGTTTAAAAAAATTACCGGCTTGCTGAGTCCGCAAGGTATCCTGGGTAATTTCACCTTCCACTTCGTTTTAAGCCTGCATCGGACCGCACTATGTTTTGAGGGTTGATTTTAAGGGGAGAATAGCACTCCCCCTTGCTCTTTAGAGTATTGGGACACCCTACCCCTACACGAGAACGCGCAAAATCAAGGGTTAGGGCAGAAATCTAGGGTAAGGGGAGGTATTGGGACAGGCCCTTAGGATTTGATGAAATATAGTGGACCAACTCTAGCAGATGACATGATACCTCAAATCATCACTGACTGTGGAAACGTAATACTCTGAGTATTAAGTCCTCCAAACTCTGGGACCTTGATTACCAAATTAAATGCAAAATGTAATTTCATCTGAAAACTTTGGACCACTGAGCTACAGTCCAGCTCTTTTTTCTTTTTCTCTTTAGCCCAGGTAAGACGCTTCTGACGTTGTCTCTGGTTCAGGAGCTTAGTACTAGGAATGTGACAGTTGAAGCCCATTTCCAGAAGACATCTGCGTGCTGGCTCTTGATGCACTGACTCCAGCTTCAGTCCACTCCTTGTGAAGCTCTCCCAAGTTCTTGAATTTTTCCTTCCAGCCAACTTTCCATGAACATGCTTCATACAGCGCTCTTTGAACAGCCAGCCCTTTCAGCCATGACCTGTTGTGGTGTCAATGATCGTCTTCTGGACAACTGTCAAGTCAGCAGACTTCCCCATGATTGTGGTTGAGAGTACTGAACTAGACCGAGAGATGCCCAGTATATATACTTTATGATTGGTAATTTAATCAAGTTTGAAATTAAATATTGTAATATTTTGAGGTAAGTGTTTTTTTTTTTTTTTTTTATATAGCTGTATATAGGCCTTGATTATCGACATTAACATAAAAAATGGTTTGAAACATTTTAGTTTATGTGTTATTAGTCTAGAATATATTACATTTTCACTTTCTTAAATAACTGATGAAAAAAAGACAAAAAATATATTTATAATTATTATATAGTATGTTAGGGGTGTGATGAGATTTCTCGTTGAGTGAAAAGCTGTCTCGTGATATCACCCTGATAGAGCGTGAGGGTGAAATTAGCATAGAATATGCCACCGCTACATTAACATTACACCGCCTCCACTGTCGTTTCGCTGCTTTTATATAAATAAACAACCATTGTAAACTATTGTAAACGTCTTCTCTACTCATCCAAATTTGCAGTGGCACACAGTGCAGCAGGAATCAAGGTTCACTGATCGCATGATGGCGGATGACAAATATCTTCTCTTGTAGAATGTGCTCCCTATACACAGAGTATTATGGAAGTAAAATAATGTCAAATGTTTTTGAAACAAAAAGCCTGTTGAATTGCACTACTTGAAAAAAAAATAGGCATTGCATTAACCATGCTTGCATTTTAATGCATTGTATTTTTAGGGCTTGCATTTTTATGGGCTGAAATTCAGCATGGTTGAATATTTAAGCTGTGAATATTTCAATTAAAAACATTTCAAACACATTTTCATTATTAAAAATTCAATAATCCATATTCACCTTTCATATTTCACTTCCAAAATATTCAAACTGTTTAAAAATACAACCTATAATATTCAACAGGCAATTTTCTGTCCATTTTATTTCGCTTTGCAAAATTCGCTTCCACAAATTCAGTGGTTCAAATTCGACAGTAAATTCAACGGAACTGCAGGAAAAGTAATAGATTACCGAGATACTCTCCATCTGCTGTTAGTCAACCTCACCAGCAGGTGGTGCAAAAGCGCTTGTTGTTGACGAAGACCAGCAACAGTTAGAGCAAGCCATTCATTCATAAAACTCATTTAACAGCAATGCAAGTGTATTTGTGATTATTATGACGGCGGTTTTATGTTAAATTCAGTGTCTTCACGGTTACTCTCCCTGTGTAGCCTACAAGCATCTTTCTCTACCGTGAACAAGATTATAATGTTATTCCCCGATGCGGATATACAGATCCAATATTACATTTTTGAGGTTGACATATATTTCTCTTGGTTGTTTAGTTGCCTTAACTTTATATTGTGGCGATGTGCTGCATGCAAGCTATTAGGGTTTCCCTTAATACTTAAGGATTCCCCAGCTGGACATATAAAACGCTTAACGTATAGCTTAATGGACTAATTACAGTGATATAAAAGACCAAACTCGCAGGCAAGCAGATTGACTCAGAATAACGCGCAAAGTTTAATGCTGAGCGTTTCCCCAGTGATAGACTGGCATTGACGTTGGACATTCGCACATTTAGGGACCGTCTCTAAAGTGTATACTACTTTGGTATACACGTTTCTAACTTCAATAGCATTTGAATAGAACGATTTACAGTCATAAAACCAACTGTAAAGTGTTCATGTAGTGTCAGGCATAATGCGCACCCTTTGGATTTTTGATATTTATTCAAATAAATTAAAGTTTGCTATTGAAGTTAGAAACGTGTATGCCAATGTTTTATGCAACTTTTGAGACGGTCCCTAAATGTGCGAATGTCCAATGTCAAGCCAATTTTACATTTATTAGGCTACATTTAGTCATTTATTTAGCAGACGCTTTTATCCAAAGCGATTTACAGTTAAACTAACAATAGGAGGACAACAATATGCAAGTGCTATGACTCTTCCCAGTTTAAGCTAATGCAATACACGTAGGCATAGCCTATACTATATATATATATATATATATATATATATATATATATATATATATATATATATATATATATTAGAGGTGGGCATAGATTAATTTTTTTAATCTAGATTAATCTAGATTAATTTTTAAATTAATCTAGATTAATCTAGATTAAAATGGCTCATTTGAATTCTGCCGAAGGCATTCAGAATATGTGTGCTATCCAAATAATGACTATAAAAGTTAGTCTTTGAGAACGGGTTTCTCAAGCCAGGTGGCGCATTAGACCAGGGGCTCATCTCCTGTTTCCAAAATGCATCACAAACTGCTTGAGAAAGCTGTTCTACTCAAGTTACTACTGTACTGTTACCGTCCGTAGGCAACATTAGGTAGGCCTATGTTATTATCAACTACTGTTGAAGATTTTATTATTTAGAAAATAAGTAATTTAACTGTTTATTTGTACACTATTATTTCCTTGTCTGTGGGAGACTTTGGCTGACTTTGGAACCTGAGAGCACAAGGTGTTGTCACAGCAGAAAATTCTATTTCAGTAATGTCACATGGTACAAAACTATTTCTCAAAATACCTATAGAATGTATTACCATGTTTGGGACAAGGAGAGGGTATATACGTTTGCTGGGCAATTTTTCTGGAGGGTCTTGTCTGCAGAGGGACACTCGGCTTTGTTTGTTAATAAAGTCTAATTTTTTCTGATGTCAAATATCTCTGAAGTCATTCCCCTGAAAATAATTAAACCACAACAAATGGCGACCCCGGCAGGACGTGGCTTAGGAGCTGAAGGAGCCACGAAGGGATCGCTGGTGACTCACACAGACAACAGTGGCCGCTGTACTTTGAGGTGAGCAGTTTTTGCTTTTGAATAAGGTGTATGTGTTAGTCACCAGTGGCCCGGATGTGGTAAGAAAAGCTTCTCCAAATTTAAAGAACTTAAAAAGTGATGTTTGATGTCAGAAAAAATTGCATGCATTGTCTTTGTATGTCAAGTAGTTTGTAAAGGCGCGGGGGAGCTCCCAATAGCGTTTTACCATTATTTATGCAATCCGGTGAGGATTTTATGAATACTGGTACTGCTGGTTTGGCGCAAGGATTTGTATTTACTGATAAAGGATATCAGTGGTTTATCTGTGCTTACTTTGAGAAGTATAGCATGTGCACAGATGGTTAGCTCACGGATACCGCTTTGTTAAACAAAGTTTTAACGAAGGACTGCTATGGGTGAAGCTGGAAAAAATAGAGGTTTTAAAAGTCTATAGGTTTAGAGTAACGGTTACCGCCTCGAATGCGAGGGACTGCTCGGGTTACTAAAATTATATAGGATAGTTAAAAGTGTCACTGTGTTGATTAGTGAATCTGTTAATGTATTGTTCAGATCTGACAGGGAGTACAGAATAGTTTGTGTGTGTAAGTGTTTATGGGATCCTGTGTCTTGTGTGACTGTGCCTGTGGTTGAAAATAAGTGACCTCTGACCCTGGTTGCTTGAAGGGACAGAGAATGTGTGAATGACCTGTGAATGAAGGGACTGAAATGGTGTGTATTAGAAAAAGAAAAAAAGAAAAGTAAGGGAAAACAATTGTTTCAAGATATTAGCTTAGCAGAATATAGTAGTATAAAATAAGTTAAAATAATAAGATATATAGTTAATCAATAAATGTAATGATAAATATTAATAGATGAATATAAATATGATTGCACGTGCTTAATATATTATATATTATATCTGAAGACGTCTAAAATTTGTATCTCATTATCCCTGACGACAGAGTGGAAAAAGTATCCCATTGCAGATAAATAAGTTTGTGTTAAGAGAAAAATAATTGGTGCAGTGCTGAAGGTTAGCGAGATTGAGTGACCAAGTTTCAAAAGTCAAAAATACTTTACAGAAGTTGATGAGAGTAAAAAATAAGAGGAATTCCTTGATGATTGTTGAGAAACATACTAGATTATTGTGAACACAGCATGCAAATATAGAAGAAAGATTGAAGTCTGATTTTATGATAGGGAAAATTATTCAACTGTATTATTCTCAGATAATCAAAGTTAGAATTATTGCTGATATTGCTTTTTCCTGCAATGAAGAACTGCTTATTAATAGAATGAGGGAAATGCTATGGTCAACCAGTGAGATTTTTATATAAAAGAAATAGTGAAAAGATGCAGGTTAAAAAAGTGGCATGTAGATAAAGAGCTAATAGCTTATATGTAAAAGTTCAATTTGACTCATAAAGATCTCTGAGTGTTCAAATTGCAGATGGAAACAGAGCCCTGTGGAAGCAACAAGAGGGCAAAGGGCAAAGACATGAATGCAGAGACACGAATGCAGAGAAGAAGAAGAGAATGGGTGAGGGGTTCTCAGCTCCCCTCCTGAAGTTCAAAAAGACTCAGAAAGATTGAGTTAATGCAAAGACTGGAAAAGGTGAATCTTTCACTTGAGACTTTTCCTGAAAACAAAGACAAATCCTGAGATGCAAAACTGTTACAGGATTGATCAAAATCCCAAACTGAGAAGAGACAGAGAAGCAGCAGAGCCTATATTCCACTCTGCAATGGCCTTTGAGTGACAGCAAGGCTGAAAAACATGTCAACAGACACTGATCTAAAAACAGAAGAACTGACCCTTACGGCAAATCTTATGAACACTCTAGAGATTGCTTCAAATTTAGTTCATTATTATATTAACTTAATTCATTCTGATTATTCACTGGTCTCATGGCAATTCTTTATATTCTCTGCTAAACTAACCCTCTCTGCTTTTTCAATAGGTACAAGTCCAGCTCTATAAGAAAAGAAAATACAGAGAAGTGGGTGCTCAACTCACAAAATAGTTAAAACTGAGGCTGGATTTGGTATAGTGAGGCTATTAAATTAGACAACTATAGGGCTAAAAGCATGATAGAATTATTCTCTGGCAAAGAAAAAGACACAAAATGTCAAAGAATTATTTTTGTTTGCAAAACAAAAACACTGGTCACTCCATCTTGTTTTAATAATTTTCTAGAGATAGATTGGAGAAGGATAAATAACTCCAAAAGTCCAAAAATATGAAATTAAAAATGCTGTCAAAACTGGGAAAATGAGATGGAAATGTTATTGGCCATGGATCCAAGATTAGGCAGAGATCTCCAATTTTATTCTTAAAGAAGCTCATGAGCAAAAACAAAAAGAATATGAAAAAGTAGACCAAACAAAAAGTAAAATGCATTTGAGAAATTACAATTGGCTGTCTTACTCTCAACTGCACCATACTAAGGTCTATTATTCTGAAATATTTAATCTATTAGAGTTTGAAAAAAGAAAAAGGGATTATAACAACAGTGGTAAACTAAGCATTAAGATAACTGACACTTCTGAATAGTGTTTGAATAGCTGTTGTGACGTTGTCTGTCAGACCTTTGGAATTCCACAGCTAAATTTGTAAGTTCCGCATTTAGAGCACAACCTGCGGAAGAAGAATGTGTGATGGCCATGAGTGACTGATTATGAATGAATGAGTGTACACTAAGGCAATCAATTATTTTGCCTACAGCTGTATCTAAATTTCATATGTGGGCCCACAGGGCATATTCTGCCCAATAATGACCATGGATGGATTTGGTTAATTTCCTGGTCGAAACTGTAGTGACAATAGAAAAAGAAAATGAAAAAAAAATTGCAAAAGAAAACAAAACAGTACTATATTTTGCGCAGCGCCTAACACATCTGACTTTCCTTTCAGAATATCATGATGGAGCATAACACATCTGACTTTCTTTTCAGCATATCATGAAGGAGCTGACTTTTTATCAAAAGTATGAAATATTGTCTTGTAACTTTTGTCTTTTAGCAAAGTGGGTTGAGTGTTGTCCAAGATGCCTGATAACTAGTATGCTGATAGTGGGACTCAAAACAATGAGATAACTGAGCTGAATTGACTAATTGTAAAAAGTAATATAGGGGTAAAGCCCTACTGCTAATGAGCTGAAAACACACAAAAGAGGCCAGAACACCACTCAGCCCACATGATCATTTTACAGATGACACCAAGAAGGACAATGGGCCAGATGAGCAGATGATTTAAATTGTTGTTGTCACTAACTGAACTAACAGAAATAATGAAGGTTTCATTCACAGATGAGAACAGTTCAATTCCAGGAAGGTTTCTGGGACGATTCAAACAAAAAGAACCAGTGACAGTGCCTTGTCATCTCAGAAGAAGCTTGAACATTGATCAGCAACTGACATTTGAGTCCATGGCTCTCAACTTAAAATACGCCAAACGACTCCAGGAAACCCCCACAACAGCGAGTGAGGTTTCAAGGACATGCTGGCAATGACCTTCCCTTGCCAATGAGAGAAAAGGAAAAAGCCAATTACAACTCACAATGATCTCATGAATGGAAAAAGAAGAACTTTAAATGAAAAGTTGCAGAATAAGAAACTTTCAAGGAGTTGTGCAAAGAAGAGAGAATCAACAGAGATGAGTACAAGTTCAAACAATAGTCAACATCAACCAAACTGTCTTTAAATTTAATGTTAAAGCCCTTGAATACACTAGTAACAACTTAATAATAACCCCACCAGAAAGAGAAAAATTATTGAATTAAAGAATATATCAAAAACAACGTAAAAACGATAATGAAAAATCAGAAAACAAATGAAAATAATGAATGATAAGCGACTAATTCAAGTAACTGTCATAGCACAGTGCGAATTAAGACAAGTCATGAAGGAAAATACAAATAGACCTAAATGACATTTTAAAATAGATCATAATGGGTACTCGAATGTAATTTGTCAATAAAACGGGTATACATAATTAATTTAAGGCTACAGTTGAAAATTAAAGAAAGATTAACACTGGCTATTAACAAATATTTGATTTCATTTATGATTTGAATTATGATTTGATTCAATATGCTATTTGACTAATTAAATGTATTTTAAATGGTGCTAATAGAACGACCACCTCAGATGGAAATTGTTCAAATTCAATAACAAACAAATTGTTATAGCATATAGACTGTTCAATACCATGTAGATTATTGCCTTATGAACAATCTATATGGTGGTACCAGAGGGGGATAAGAATGACAGGTTACTGCACAAAAACATACTTTTGAATATTCTCAAACCAGATGCACAGGTATTCACCTGTGCAAGGGGGGAGGGATTAAAAGAATAAGGAAGGACAATAATTAAAAGGCTAAATTAAGAATAAGGAAAAAGAATAAGGAAAATTAAATAAAAGGCATTTTTTGCAATTGTTGACTGTATACCAGAGAAATTTGCGACAAAAATAAAGGTAGGAAAGGAACAGTGACAAAAATAGGCCATATATCAGTACCAGAAGGACTAATAAAACTCTTGGTAATGGATTATATGAACAAGATAGAGATGGGTAAAGGCAATGAGATCAACAGAGGAGGGTCAAGAGAAGTAATTAAATTTAAGACCAAAGAATTATTCCTTAGATTTGAAATTCTATCAGAAATAAGTTTAGATAATGGTTTAGCAGTCATTCTAGAAAAATTGAAATTAAAATTATTTGTATGCAAAAACGTAAATTACAGAAAGGAAGTTTTAACAATAATTAAGTTATAATGCTTTATGTTTGAAAAGGTTAAGGAAAAAACTTAGTTATACAGAAAAAGAAATGACCATACAATGAATATGTAAGATAGTATAAAAAGTTATTTTCGAGAGTTATTTTTTCTAATTGTCTAATGAGTTCATTGAATGACTTTTATGAAGTAAATGTAACATTGCTCTTGAAGCTTTCTTAGTTTGAGTGATTACATGTGACATAATTAAGTTAATTCATGATAGTTCATTTAGAAATTAGTAGAAAGGAAGAAAAGGTATTCAGTTAAGGTATGCTTGAACTGAGGAGCTATAATGAGAAAAAGCTGCAACACGTGAGATATTTATTGTTTAAATTTGATAATGAAGTAGACAGAATTTGAAATGTAAAACATTATAACAAAGAAAATTGTGAGTGTTATGGTTGTACATCAACTAAAACATGACTGACTAAAAAATTGATTCTTTAAAAATAAGTGAATTGACGTTCCTTCATAAAAATAAGAAGCGAATAAAAAAGAGAAAAAGTTATTTTTACCCAGCCCTATTTTAAATCAAAATTCATATGGATTATGCGAAATAAACATGCAAACTAAATCATTTATTCTTCTATAATCAGCAGAGATTTATTATAATGATTTGCCTTTATAATAATGAAAACAATTACATGAAAAAAGTAGAATGACTTTACAATTGAATAAAAAAGTTAAGGAAAGCTTGATTTAAAAGATTAGAAATGTTTTTTGGAGTTGCAATATTGAAAGGGGGTTATTATTCTGTTGTGTACTTCCCATATTAAGAAGATAATGAAAACTAATTTGAGAGGGCAACTAAATCATATATTATTAAGATTGAGCTTATAAACCAAATTAAGATTTACAATCATTGGACGTTGATTGAAGTACCTCGGATAAGGATGAAGAAGAAAATGAATAAGCCAGATCCTGAGTGTCTGGGTCGAAGAGGATATCTACACCGCAAGAGAACTCTTAACTGTATAAGGGATTTTTGTGTTTGACATGTTCTACATAACTGTGACAATAAGACAATGCTGAACCAATTTCATCCACACACTTGTAACAATGTTTGATGGTTGATTAGGGAGGATTCGAGTCTTTTACTTTCTCCATTGAAAAAGAAAAAACAACTGAAAGAAAGAAAATGTATGGAGAAAGATGTTTGGCTCGATTGCTCCTCCGGAGTATGGTGGCATAATTTCAGTCATTGAAAATAAGAATGAGTGACTTAATTTAGTCACTAAGGTAGTATAACTGAGGGGACTGGATTTTGAAACTACACTCTGGAAAAGGATAGCGAATGTGGGGCTTAAATAAGCCCCAGAGGAGGGAATGTTGAAGATTTTATTATTTAGAAAATAAGTAATTTAACTGTTTATTTGTACACTATTATTTCCTTGTCTGTGGGTGACTTTGGCTGACTTTGGAACCTGAGAGCACAAGGTGTTGTCACAGCAGAAAATTCTATTTCAGTAATGTCACATGGTACAAAACTATTTCTCAAAATACCTATAGAATGTATTACCATGTTTGGGACAAGGAGAGGGTATATACGTTTGCTGGGCAATTTTTCTGGAGGGTCTTGTCTGCAGAGGGACACTCGGCTTTGTTTGTTAATAAAGTCTAATTTTTTCTGATGTCAAATATCTCTGAAGTCATTCCCCTGAAAATAATTAAACCACAACACTACTAGGCTATCAATTAGGGATGGGCGATATGGCCTAAAATCCATATTGTGATATAGCCTACATTGCAGCCTCTTGCGATAACGATATTATAATAAAAACATTTCAGAACAGGTTACACAGACCCTGCTAAACAACTGCTAAAGGTTTTTTTTTTTTTTAAAGGGTGCATGTAGTTTTGAGAACATATATTGTGCAAAACTGTAAGTATACAACATAATTTTGCAGATAAATAAAATTTAAGTACACTAGCTGCAGAGACTTAAGTAGGTCTAATGTTTATTATGGCTTGGAGCTTATGAAACCCCAAATTTAAAATTAGAATATTCTAACTGATGTCTTTTCAGTTAAAAAGAAACACAACAACGATTCTTTAAAACGGGCGCAGACAGAGATTATGTTCTACACCACTCAGATATATTGGGAATAATACGCGCGCGCTGGTATTCAGTGATATGTTTCGTTTTGAATTTGAGGTGATAGAACGGATTAGTCGTGTGTTAACTTACCGAACTGTTACACCACACAGTCTACGTCGGACGGCTTAAATCCGAACCAAGTCCAAATAATGAATGTTGCACCGATCTTTTACACCAGCTTTAACTTTCAGCCGTGTTTACTTAAGATGACGACGAATATGATGCGTTGCTGCCGGGTGTACCTCGCGGCCGCGGGTAGATTGCGTCATCATAGCTTGTGTAGCTTGAGCCAGCTCCCAACCCAACTTGGAGAATAGATTAACGGCGATATTTTTTTTATCGCGCGCGTTAACGCCGATAACGGCCCACCACTAATATATATATA
Organism: Scardinius erythrophthalmus; assembly: GCF_964197995.2. Classification (NCBI taxonomy): domain Eukaryota; kingdom Metazoa; phylum Chordata; class Actinopteri; order Cypriniformes; family Leuciscidae; genus Scardinius; species Scardinius erythrophthalmus. The sequence goes on from NC_138242.1 coordinate 8,347,220, forward strand.
TATATATATATATATATATATATATATATATATATATATATATATATATATATATATATATATATATATACTGTAGAGAGAGAGAGAGAGAGAGAGAGAGAGAGAGAGAAAAGAGAAGAGAAAGTGTTAGTATTGATCAAGTGTTGATTTTATGCCAGTATCACGAAACGCTCAGCATGAAACTTTGCGGGTTACGTTCATATTCTTAGTCCATCGAGCCTATATAGTAGCCTACAGCCTACATCCCCAATAAGGTGTGAGTTTGGTCTTTTATATCACTGTATTAGTCCATAAACTACGTTAAGCGTTTTGTCCCGACAGAAGGGGAATCCTCGAGTGTGAGGTATTGAGGGAAACCGATTATAATCCTGTTCATGTAGAGAAAGCTGATGACATGCTACACAGGGAAAGTAACAATGAAGTATTTGAATGAAACTTTTGTGTCTTTATCATCTTTTCCGCATATATACTGACACAGCTCATTTTCATTTTATGAATGAATGTCTTGCTCTTACTGTTGCTCTTTTTTCTTCAACAACACGAGCTTTTGCACCTCCTGCTGGTGAGGTTGACTAACAGCAGATGGAGAGTATTTTGGTAATCTATTGCTTTTCCTGCAGTTCCGTTGAATTTACTGTCGAATTTGAACCACTGAATTTGTGGAAGCGAATTTTGCAAAGCGAAATAAAATGGACCAAAAATTGCCTGTTGAATATTATAAGTTGTATTTTTAAACAGTTTGAATATTTTGGAGGTGAAATATGAAAGGTGAATATGGATTATTGAATTTTTAATAATGAAAATGTGTTTGAAATGTTTTTAATTGAAATATTCACAGCTTAAATATTCAACCATGTTGAATTTCAGCCCATAAAAATGCAAGCCCTAAAAATACAATGCATTAAAATGCAAGCATGGTTAATGCAATGCCTATTTTTTTTTCAAGTAGTGCAATTCAACAGGCTTTTTGTTTCAAAAACATTTGACATTATTTTACTTCCATAGAGTATGTGCGATTGCGAACCCGAAAGTGAAAATGAAACGTGTGCTCCCTGATGCGCGCAAATTAGGCTGCATACAATAGTCTTTCTCCCAATATCAAACCTATCTCTGGACTGTGTAGCTGTGGCTCTGGTCTCTGTTTTGGTCTCTGTTTGCACTTTGAATATTGAGAGAGTACTGTAACGTCTGAAGAACGACAAACAAGGGTGGCTCCGTTTCTGAACTTTTAATTGGAACGCAAGAACAACTGTACACAAAACGCACCAGCCAACTCACTCGATCGTTTCTCTCGATCGTTACTCTTTACCCGAACTCACTGCCGGCACAAAATAAAACAGCAATTTCACAACAATTATAAAGAGTCTGTGTGCTACAGTACTTAATTGCACTTGCACTTGTTGTTTGCACTTAATAATACTAAGAGAAAACTGTTATTTATTTTTGTTATTTATACTATTTCTATGTTCAATTTGTGGAAATGAGTTCAATTAGGAGGTCACACACAGCCTCAATCAGAAGTTTGATTGAATTAGAAATCACCCAGGAGAAAAGCCAGTCAGTTGAGTTTGTGGCAAAACCGTTTACAGTGCTTGTATTGTATATTGTTGTCTTTCAATGCATTTGATAATTCATACTCAAAGTAGAACTGAAATGACATTCATTACAAGATTATCAGTTAAAACATTTCAAAATGCACCTACAGATTATTTTTCCAGTCATGAATTTTGTCATTGAGGATTTCTATAAAATATTGTGCAAAAATCTCATCTCGTCTCATTCTCGTGAACCTAATCTCTCGTCTCGTCTCATGAGATAAGTGTCTCGTCACACCCCATATATATATATATACACATACATATCAGTGTTTCCCCTACCATTGTCTTCACGGCAACCCGTCAATAATAGTTCAATTTAACTTGACAGAAATATATTACTGTTGTACCGTAGAATTTAAACGTGTCTCAATGTAATAATAATACTAACACTTATACAAATAAAATATCATCAAAACTTTATTTTTTAAGGAATAATCACAATTTTCTTCCATGTTTTAATTTTAATAGTAAAGCTCATTGTGCAGCACGTTGTTTGACAAAAAGTTTGTTTAATTTCATATGATTAAAATAAATCAAATTAATGTTTTATGTCTTCATTTGATTACCAGAAAAAACACAACACCGAATTTATGTGAAATTTTTTTTTATGTTGTATAAGTTTAATGATTTCAATTAATTAGACATGCTTTTTGATTATTAAAAATTGTATGGTGTGCAACAGTTCTGGCAGAGAGCTTTATTACTCAGCTTTTGAAAGCTATGACAAGTAGTTTCGGGGGGTCTACTACGGGGGAAAAACTGACATATATTTAGCTAAAGTCGCCATTTCCTCTTGCCTTTTTAAACTCTCCCCATCTAATCATCAACATTTAGAGACCACTTCTCATGATCCAATCAATTACTGATACATAAAATCCCACCCTGCATGTTTTTGTCATTAAACATTCTATTTGACTCGAATGACTCGAATGTGAAATGTCACATTGCGTATAAGTAAAATGGGCAAATGGTGTCATGTTGACGTCAAGAATAGGATTATTTGCAATGTGCCGTGGATAAATCAGGTGCACTTATGTAAGTGACCTGGTTTACAGGCAGAAGTCTGTAGAGATCTTTGAGACCTGTCCAATGTCCTGTAGTTTTGGAGTGGCGTCAGGACTCAAGCTAGAAATGCCACCTGCTCGGTCTCTACGGCCTGTGCTCATTCTCTCTGCTCTATTAGCCTGACTGCCTGAACCATCACCTGCTCCAGTTTAGATACAGCACAGATGTGAAGTGAAAGACTGCAGCATGACAAGGTGTCCAAATGGACAGACGAGGATGACAACACGCACATACTTGTATATGTGGTTTACAGGAACTCTCCATAGGCATAATGGTTTTTATACTGTACAAACTATATATTCTATCCCCCTACACTAACCCAACCCCTAAACCTACCCATCACAGAAAACACAGAAACTCTGTATGTTTTGAATTTCAAAAAACATTGTTTAGTGTGTTTTAAGCCATTTGTTTTACGCCCCATTTGGTAAACCATGTTTATGTTGTATAGCCATGTCTTTACACACATTTGTGTTCTCATAAACCATATACTTAAGAGCACACACACACACACACACACACACACACACACACACACACACACACACACACACACACACACACACACACACACACACACACAGGCTCAAAAGCAGAAAACCAATCAGTGTCTCATCTCAATATGTGCCTCCCATTAAAATATTTTACACTGAGATTATTATTAGAGAAATATGCAAATGTAAGGAATAACACAAAACTACAGACAAAACTACTCAATTAGTTTCTCAAAGACTGAATCTGCTAGTTTAATGTAGGCAAACCAGCATTCACAGCACACTAATTAAAGCACGGCTGGGAGATTTTAATGGCTTTCAGAGCAAGGGAATGCAGAGATTTATATTGCCCAGTAACAGGCTTCACTGGCCACGTATAAACTGCACTTAAATATGGTTCTTCCTCCACTGCTGAGAGCTTAATCCTGTTCTTTACTGTTTGGATGCTTCTTTTAGTTTTTTTTAAATTACAGTATCAAAATTATTTTAAAAACTAAAGATTCTGAAAGCATTGAAGGAGACCCCATAATAATTTAATATAGATTTGCAATAGTAACAATAAATTGTATTTTATTATATGATATTATTAATATTGTGTTTTTTAAATATGATAGTTTCTTTATACATATGGTGATTATCTCTAAGGTGGGCACCCATCTTAATATATGATATTTACCATCTGAATCTTACAATGTCATGTCAGCAAACGGAAAAGTCAGCCAGCTGTTTATTATTATGTAATTTATTATGTTAATTATTGTGTATTTTGCCCTAACAGCAGGAGAGCCTTTTACCCCTTGAAAATCATTAAGACAAACTTTGTCTCAAAATATATTTAATAATTTTGGCGAATCTCATTTGCTACTTAAATCTACAACATTTTAAAAAACATCAAATATTAGATCAAACTGGCGCAGAATCAACTTTTTGCTGCTGCCCGCGATCGTGTCAAGGATCAGAAAAATGTCCACGTGCATCTTGAAAAGTGAATGTTTTGGAAAGTGCTGTAACAAGTTGCACCCTTTAACTTGTTGTGTAACGAATTACAGTTGCCAGGAATTAATAAGTAAAGTAATAATATTACTTTTAAAAGGAGTTTAAAACAAAAATTGTAATTGAGTATTGAGCCCAAAACTGTTTGTGACCAATTCATTTGCAGTCTGAAGCCCATTACTATATACTTTATATTTGTGTTGTTCAGATGCATTGAATGTGTCCAGAACCAGTCCCAATTGAAACTTCCAAGTACAACCCAATATGTTTTGGAAAACATTAAAGGTGTTCTGGCAGGATGCAGTAACATGAAAGGCTGTGTCTGTAATAGGACTGTGCACCTGTATGTAGACACTTGAAACATTCTGGTTTGTTAACAGCATTATGTGTGTGTGTGTGTGTGTGTGTGTGTGAGTGTGTGCGCTATGGCCTAGAGGCTCATGGCCCCGGGCCCTTTGCTCACAGGCTCCTTACCTGGAGTCAGCAAAATGACAGAGGTGACGATCAGAGAGCAGATGACCAGAATAACAAGCAGTGCAATCGCTATTCCCTTCCAGTTCCTCTGCGGAGGGTTACTTCCCACCAGCTCCTACAGAAAGAGACGGATAAAGAGAGAGAAAGCATGTGAGTCGATGAATGCAAATGGGAGGTTAGTCAAGGACAGTTGTGTGCCAGTGAGCAGCACCTCCTGGGAAACGGCTGTTGGCCTAAAACAAATTCTGCCAACATCTGTGTAAAAAAGTGTCATTTAGTGTGACATACACTATTGTTCAAAAGTTTGGGGCTGGTAATGCTCATCAAAGCTGCATTTATTTGATTCGATTTGATTAAATAAATTTTCTATTTCAATATAATAAAAGGTAATGCATTCCTGTGACTGAATAACTCCAGTCTTCAGTGTCACATGATCCTTCAGAATTCCTTCTAAGATGCTGATTTGTTTGTTCCTGAAACATTTATTATTATCAATGTTGAAAACAGTTGCTGCTAATACTTTTTGTTCACACTGTGATATTTTATTTTTCAGGATTCCTTGATAAATAGAAAGTTCGAAAGGACAGCATTTACTTAAAATGTAAATTTGTTTTGTAGCTAATAAAAGTCTTTACTGTCACTTTTGATTAATGTAATGCATCTTAGCTGAATAAAAGTATTAATTTCTTACAGAAAAAAATACAAATAAAAATAAATCATACTGACCCCGAACTTTTGAACATTTGACTTTTTTTTCTTCCAGCAACAGAGGAAGATATTGGTTAAATAAAGTTTGAAGTTCTGAAAAGCTTGAGGGCGTTTTAATTTCTAAAGGCCAAAAAAACACATACATCATTTGTATTTGATTCATGTGTTGTGCATAATATGTGGAGTAAAGAAAAGTATTTCCAAATTTGAGATTAATTAATTGATGTTAAGCATAAAACAGCAAATTTTCTCAATAAATATTTAGCAGTAGCTCAAACTGAAACAAATTTGATCAGTTATTGGAAGTTCCTCCACATGAAAAATTTGAGCATAAGATGAGCCATTTCAGGAAACAGGAAATGAGTCAAGTGTGAATGACAGACAATAAACTCAATAAATCAAAAGGTTTGTTTATTAAAAAAGCAGAGTACAGACCCGCTCATACATATGCCACTAAAACACAAGATTCACAACAAGCAGACAGTTAGTAGACACAGAGCATTTGAACTTCATAGCAGAATGGATGCAAATAGAGTTGAAAGTAGCATGCGGCTGTGGCCTGTGTTCCAGCGGCTGACATTTTTATTGGACTCAACTCAGACTAATGAAGTGGAAGTCTAGTGGCGAGGGCGGCATTAAACTCTTTAAGGCCTGAGCTGTTAGTGACCTTGTTCCTGTCCTAATTGAATAGCGCGCCAGACATCATTAGCCTGGAGATAACAGTAGCCAGAGCCTGTTTACCGGGACACCCATTACAAGGACTCATTAAAGTCCCTTTCTCTCTCTTTCTCTCTCTCTCTCTTTTTCTCTCTTCCTCTCTAGGGTCACACAGACAGACTCTTCCTTTCCGGTATGCAGACATAGCAACCGAGTCTCATGTGAATATAGACACATCATTACAGCACTAACCACCAACGGCACCTTTCACCCTGCCCAGGGCTCCAGACTGCGACCATTTTTCCTGCCGGTGTGACCAAATATTTATTTACGTTTCAAGGACCGGTTATTAATTCAGACCAATAATAGACAGAGCAGCGCCCCGAACTTGCCAGTCGCGGGCCGATCTCGATCACGCGACACCAGTGCTCGAAGTGGGGCGGTACTCACCAGTACGCAGTACCGGCACTTCTGCATTTTACTCCAAAGCGTACCTGCACGTTTTCTTGCGTACCGCTACTTCTCGCATGTAGCCGGTACTCTACCACTGACAAAAAAAGCGTCAGTGTCACGGCCATTTCACATATAATCCGTTTGCAATGCGTATGCGGAGCTTTTTTTTTTTCTGCACCCATATTAACAGGTTAGAGCTTTCACACTGCACGCGGATGCGGTCAGGCAATGCGTTCCAGGAGCGGTGCGTATACAGCAGTCCAACGATCGTTTCCACACCGAGTCTATTTTCGCTGTGCTGCACGCGCTGAATTAAAGTGACAGCGCGTGGTTCGTGGTCAAAATTAACACAGAATATGACATTTAAAATTACTTTTAACATTTAAAAACAGACGTTTTCAAATTCCAAAGCTTGCAGAAGTTTCCTAATGGCAATACTGACTTAGGCTACAGCTTTCCTGGTAGCCTTGAGTGAATTAACTTGTCTAAGAAAATGATTCATAAAACGTAAATATCTGTTGAGCCTATGTTTACTTTCGTCATTGACACAGACGAAAATGAAAAGACTAAGTTCAGCTTTAGGAGGGGAAGAAATAGTCCAGGATAAGAAGACTGAGAGAAAAAGAAATATGAAGATGAGGAGAGAGCAGGTATTGACAAATAATCTAATGACAAGGTTTTAAAGAGCCTATTTCTTATAATTTTTTGGCCTTCAAAAGTCCTAAATTGCACATATGTAGATCAGAGAAATCCAAATTTTCTCGGGGGACCATGCCCCCGAAACCCCCTAACTACAGGGGCCTTGAGTCTGGTTGTCCAGGGCACAGGAAATTGTTAATCCGGCCCTGGGTGAAGGCGGTGAGAGTAAGGCAAGAGAGTACCGGCACCTTTTTCCCCCCACTTCAAGCACTGTGCGACACTGTTACTAGGAGATCCTAACTCTTGAGATCCAGTGAAGAAACCCATTGAATTCGCCTCAGAATTAATAACATCATCGCTGCGAGATCCAGTGAGAAACATTCCAATTAGACGCAGAGTTCTCTGTTATAAACCATAGACGTGGAAACCAGGAGAAACACTCATTGAAGGCTTTCAGTCCACAAATCAGCAACATTCACCATGGATTTAGGCTAATGTAGTAACTCTAACCATAACTATGGTATTGTGACAGAAATAGTCAAACGCTTACAAGTACTACACATCTTTTTCATATATAAATGTTATTTTTAATGTGATGACCAACACATTTTTTGTTCACCCTTCAAAGACTGTCCTAAAACTAAAAAAATTAAGATTTAAGATTTATTGTCAGCCCCAGTGCTACCAGATACTTTTTGTAGAACTCAGTGGCTCTGGTGCTGCTGCCCTCAAATGTTAGTCTGGAGCCCTGTGAACTTAAAATAAAACTGCACATTGTAATATCTGTACGTTAAGTCTATTCATTATTAAAGACTTTGTCAGTATTACAGTTATTTTGGGCGGAATTTGAATAATTGCATTGTAAGCTGATTTAAGGTGTGCCCCTAAATGTTCTGCTTGCGCTCCTAAAATTTTCAGTCAGGGGCTACAGCGCTCCTAGTAAAAGTTAGTCTGGAGCCCTGCTGCCTTACTTCACATATGCGATCCTAATGACAATAACAGCTGGGTATATTTGACCCACAATGCTCTTTTTACCCACAATGATCTTAATGAGACGCATTAAAGGGATGTGTTCACCGATTATCATTAAGCTTTGTATCAGTAGAAACCCGGTAGTATTTTTGAATGACTGTGCTTCCCTCCTTCATGTCCCCCTGAGACGAGAGATTTCTGTATTGTGTGTCTGAAAAAAAAAACTCTGATGATGCAAAAATCATCATTTCGCGTCATAGGAGGCTTTTTTGGCCAGAGGCGAGAGACTACAGCCAGTAGTAGGAGCTAGTTCTGCATGTTTTCAACCCGCCCATAGGGGGATCACACGATAAAATGGCGTCTTTTCAGTTTCGAGTCAACTACACTGTAAAAACTAAAGGAGCCTCAAGTATTCTGTTGGATCCTCAAGGAACTTCAAAATGTAATTTTGGTGCCTCAAAGCTCTTTTTCCTATAGTAGGGTTACTGGAGGAGCATTGACAATCTTTGAGGTTCTTGCTGGAACTTACGGGATCCTTTAAGCACTTTGTATTTACTTCAGAGGTTCTGGAGTCACCTTTTCATTACCATGAGACCTCGAAGTGCTTTGGGGGAAAATAGAGGAACTTAAATGCGATAAAAGGGTTATTGGAAGATCTTTTAACATTTAAGTGGTTCCTGGAAGATCTCTAATGTTAAAGCCAGCATCTGGAGGAACCCAATGGTTCAGTGAGGCCAGAATTAGATTATTATTCTATTATTATAATTATTATCCTATTATTATTATTATTATTATTATAGGCTACTTAAGTTTGATTCAGTATACATACCCAGGTGAAAAAGACGTACTATTAAATGTATTAAAAATGTACTTGAGTGTGTTTTTAGTAGACCTACAATACAAATATACTTTAACCCTCAGAGGTCGGAGATCACGCCGGCGTGATCTGCTCGCTTTTTTCCTTATGAGTTGAATTGAGACCCGAAATACTCTTTTGACTTTGATTTTACAAAACAAGTTTCATACATCAATCGATTCTGTTAAATGTGTATTATTTTTGTGTATACTCACAATAAAAATAAAGTGTTGTGCTTTTTGCCAAATAAAGAAAAATAAACACGAGGCGAGTTCTGCCTTCTCTCTGTCAGTGTAGTCCATTCTGAAACGCGTCCGAAAATGAACAATAACTCAGCGAATACTCAGTCAAACAGGCATACAGTCACACAGGCATGAAGCTTGAATTCTCTTCTTTTTAATGAAGTAATTTATATAAAAAAACAAATATTCTCATCTTGTGAAATCTGTATTAAAAGAGAGCGATTCCAGTCGAGCTAATTACATCTGATTCAGATGTAATATGACTCCGCCCACGGAGAGCGTGCGCTATTCAAACGCAAATGGCTGAGGCAATCCGCGCAAACCTGTGAACGCCCCCATATCAGCGCGAGAAAACACAAGTTTATTCAGATCATTACTTGTTTACACCGTCTTGCAGCTGTGAGGAATAATAATGGAAAATGTCCCCCAGAAGTGCGGGTATATCGAGGAGCGAGCTGAGGAATACTAGTAAGTTTTTTCCTTCTCACGTGAATTTCTTCACGTGGGTTTCTGTTTGTGAATGAATGAACGGCAGAGATGCGCGCTGTTTACCACAGCTGGCAAAGACAGTTTAAATTTAAATCGCGTGTGTGAATGAATGATGATGTTTCAGCAAACTGTATTGCTATACTGAGATGAGTAAAAATCGACTGAAATATGCTAAAATAAAATGTAGGCTATTTGTATAAGCAACGTATTAAACTGCAAATTAACAATATGCCCTAATATTTCATGAAAACAACGTTACAGTCAGGCGAAATATGAAAGTAATGAATACATAGATAAAATGTAGGCCTAAAATCATTTTTTTTAACAAAGAAAGAGTACACATGAAATATTGTTGAAATTGTAATATTGTTGTAATTGTAACCTTTTTAATAAAATGGCAAAACATATTTACAAGATAGATGTAAGCAAAATCTTAAATGGTCAATATAAGTCTTCTTCTAAATATATCTTTCATTGTGGCTCAGTGTCACACCTGAATGAATGGCTAATTATGCAGAGTCATTATGCAGAGTGGGTGTTCTAAGTTGTAAACCACTCCTCGTTCACGCCCCCTCGCATATTGGCTTTCCAAGCAAAACCTGTTTTACATCAATTTAAATCAATGTATTGTTTTATGTGAACGATAAAGCAAGACTATTTTCACATAATTTTGAAGAAAAAACACTAGGCGAGGACATCCATTATTCAAAAGTCTTATTGACACATATTTACTATGTGTTTTATGGCCTTATTTCAGAAATTTTATTTTTTATTTTTTTCAATAACCATGCATAAACATTATTCTCTCAAAAATGAAAACATGTACATACACGTGGCTCACATATTATGGTAGCCCTGTTTGTGCTTTATAGAGTGAATTTACACCTTTGCCATTAATGTGTTTATAAGCAACTGAAAAAAGCACAAATGTCAGGGCATGTCAGAACATCTCAAGGGCCCCAAAAACAGCCCAGACCCCAGAGGGTTAATGCATTTTTATTATTATTATTATAGGCAAGTTTGATTCAGTATACATACCCAGGTGAAAAAGATGTACTATTAAATGTATTAAAAATGTACTTCAGTGTGTTTTTAGTAGACCTACAATACAAATATACTTTAATGCATTTTTAATACATTTAACAGTAACCTAGTCTTTTTCACTTGGGTAGCTTACATATATTTAGTATAGGCCTATTTTATTAAGTAATTTAAACCTTAAACAACAACACTAAATAATAATAATATTATATGAAGAAGAAGAAGCAGGAGGAGAAAGGTGTTATTCTGTCACGAAACTGCTGCTATTCCTCTGCTGTCGTCGCTTCAGTGATGCTCGCGCGCAACAAAGCTCAGCTGATCGACGTCATCGGTTTGAAAGTAACGGCTCCTCTCATCAAAGCTTCCGCCGTTTATTCGGCTCTCCATTACAAGGTTTGTAAACTCGCCAAATAAATATAAATACAGAGTCTACTCACTATATATTTAAACACACATATAAATAAACTAAATTTATTATACATTACTACGTTTTTACAGTGTTTACCACTCGTTTATTGCACAGTATATCTGGTATGAAGGTTTTAGCCGCGATGCTAACTACGTTGATCTTATGAACAAATGGAAATGATTGACTTATTGTCTTAGATTGATTTAGTCATTCAATTCAACATATTTTGTACAACTGTGTCTTCAAATTGCTGATATAGCCTAACTAATTTAGAAAATTCTCTGATTCTTGGCGTTTGTTATGAATAACAAAAACAGGTTATAGTTTGCTCTGTTTTTGTTTAGCCTTTAACTTTACTTACTACAGGTGCCCTCATTCTCTCAAATACCATTTTAAAGCCATTTACTGGTCAATAAATATTATGTTGTGAATAATCAGCTTTGTTCTTTTGTTTCCCCAGAACAAATAATCTGAACATTTCAGTGGCAACATTGAATTACAGTAAGTTACCTGCACCACATGCAGTACTTTATTACTATGAACTTTCTCTGTGTGAAATTGTATTGTTTGACTGTGTACTTCTGTTTTTTAAATCAGTTATTCTCTGAAAATCTTTTCTCATGATCTCAAATCTCATTCATGTAAAATATCCCAGGTTTGGTTCACAAATAATGCTATGCATTTTTTCTTATATCTTTATCATTTGCATTTGAATATAAGACATTTTAACTCTGAATTATAACTTCAAGTTTAGTCTTTCGACAAAAAAAAAAAGGAAAAAGCTATTAGGCTTCAGAAGACTTACAACACAACCCATAACACATTTGAACTCATTGATTATTTTTAGTATCTTTTCTGGGACATTTTTGGAGCTTAACCATTTTTACATAAATTGTTGCATTGAATTGAACTAGACAAGAGTACATAAGAATGGTTTCATGAATGATTTACACATTTGTTTTCTGCTTGTGTTTCATGCAGTGTAAGCGATCGGTGACTGGGGTTGCATTATGCCTGAGATCTGCTTTTGGGGTCCACAGACAGAAAGTCAAACAGGTTTGGAACGTCAAAAGGCTGAGGAAATTATTTAAGTTTCACAACTATCACTTTAATAACATTACTAACAGTAAATTTTGTACTTTGCAGGGATCTCGGTAAGCTGAAATACAAGTTTGAACAAGAATAAAAATCCTCCTGTAGACCTGAAAATCATTGAAGTGCCTGGACCATCCACCAGAAAAGAGGAAAAACAAACGGAAAACGATGCTGTACCTTTTCACTTTTCTAACTCATTAAGTACCTCACACCAACTTGGTCCCATAGTGACATTTTTGACCACAAACGAAATTGCTGATCGTGAATTCATATTGAAATGACTGAATTCACCAGTGAACATTCACAGAACAACAGATCATTTTACTGCACCTTAATACTGTTTCCAGGTCGAAGCCTCTACTTCCTCTATCTTGTTTCATGAGAATACTCAACAACCATTTATGAACACTGTTGATTCAAGTCACACATTTAAGCTTTTCAAAAGCCACAGTGTACATTACAGTCTCCAGTCTAACGGCATCCCAGACTTAAACATTTTATGATTCAAAATAGCTGAATAACTAACCATCAGAGATTTCAGTATAGAGATTAAGGTTACAGCACAATCAGTGTATATTAGCACTGTTGTTTGTTTTTGGCATCTGATAGAGCTTTTGGACTTGGTAACAGTGATGTCAGACTAACCATCGTACTGAAACACAAATGTTTTAAAGTTAAGTATGATGGACATTTTTTAATTAGTTCAAATGTAATTTTTTTACATTGATTTATTTCATGGAACATATGTGTTTCCATGCATTTTGTTGAGATGTCTTTTCTTGTTTATCTATTGTATATACATGGTTGATTATGTTGCTTATGTATTATACTATTTTTTTGTGTATTCATTGATATTAAGCTATAGTTAGCTTTTTTCCCCATGTGCATGGAAGTGTATGTATAAAAATGAATATCAAATATGTAATAAACAATTCTTATTTTGTATTTGGTTCAATTTGTTTATTATAATAGAAGTCAAAGGTAACCATAGTAACAACATGAAATTAAATATAAAAAAAAAATGAAATTTGGTTCCTGGAGGCACCCAAAGTGGTTCCACACAGTGCCTAATATAAGAGTTCCTCAGGAAACCTGTGTGGTTCCTCAGAGAACCGCCCCTTTTTAAAGGGTGCCTAGAGGATCTACAGACGGTTCCGCCGGTGTGGCAAAGTGAAGAACCCCAAAAGGTTCCTCCAGGCACCTTTTATTTTTACAGTGTAGTAGCCTAGTTGTATCATTTCTTCCAATGCTGCCCTCTGTAACCGGTAGGCGTGGCTCGGTTACAGAGGGCAGAAAATACATTTTCTGGCTTTTCTCAGTCTAGAAGGCACCAACTTCTGAAATAATTTCACATTTCTACTACATAAATGACCCAATTTAAATACACATTCATCTTTCCAGCGGTGAAATATCCCTTTAAGATAATTTATCAGAAATTTGTCTGATTGTGATACATGTACACACACAAAAGCACCTAAATGGCAGGTGCATGCCAACGTATGGGCTGATTATTTTTGTTTTCATTTGATTTCTCTGTTGTTAATATTGAGTCAACAGAAAAATGACACCACAGTCGCTATCTGAAAAATAGCACCCAAAATCATAGGGAAAGTAACATCTTTAAGCAATTACATATTGCTTAAAGTCAGATGCATTACAGAAATGGTTGACACATACCAATTTGAGATAAATACATTAATAATAGTTCTAATAACAACTGGGATGTGTGATGTACACTCAGCAAATCAGCAAAATTTAAGCATAATTTAACGCACTACTTAAAAAGAAAAACATCAAAGACAGAATGAATGGAAGCATGGAAGAATGAACGTTATGTGTGTAGTGATGAATCACAATGAAACGCGAAGTTGCATGGTGATGCTCTAGAGCAGTGGTTCTCAAACCTCTCCTGGAGTACCACCAGCCCTGCACATGTTGTATGGCTCCCTCTATCACACCTGATTCAACTCATGAGCTCATTAGTAGAGACTGCAGGACCTGAAATGGGTGTGTCAGATATAAGGAGACATACAAAATGTGCAGGGCTGGTGGTACTCCAGGACAGGTTTGAGAACCACTACTCTAGAGAGGTGTCTTCGAAAATCTGTTGAATAGTACAGTATAATAATAAATGTGTCTCTAACACAGTGAAGCATGGAGGAAGAGGTGTCATTGTGTGGAGAGCCTTGCTAGCTGCTGGTATTGGTGAGCTTAGCTACTTCTCTGTGAAAAGTAATTTAATGCTTTGGAATACAGGAGAATATTGCAGAATGGCTTACTTCCCACAAAAAGTTTTTTATCTAAAGAGGAATGATCAGATGTTATTTTTCAACAAGAAAATCCTCCAGCCCAAATTGCAAAGACAACCAAGAAGTGGCTTGAGAACAAGTCCATCACGCTCATGTTTGATCAGAGTCCCGATTTGAACACTATAGTGAATATTTTTGTCTCACATTAAACTCAAACAAACTGGGATACTCATGAACTGTTTGAAGCCATCAACATTGAGTGGAACAAGACTGACTCTTGTTCCTGCAAAAAGATGTCTAAAAGTTTACCCACACAGCTTAAACATTTAAAGAAAACATCTGGGAAGGCTATTCCATGCTAAGTTACTTTATCTACAGTATTTTGCTAATTTCCTGACCATTGATTTGTGATTTTTACAATTTAACACTTTTCTTAGGACTGGTTCACACAGAATGCGTTTTTGCTTTAGAAACGTGAAAAGCAGGTCAGTGGAAAAACAGAAAAAAAGCGCAAGGTCTAGAGACACATTTTTTAAGAGTCAAACTTCTTTTAACTTCAGCGTCGCGTTTTTAGAATGACGTGTTATACGCGAAACACTGAAAAAGATGCGAGACGTGAGCGTAACGGTTAAAGACATCTGTCTAGCACGTGTTTACCTTGAAAAACAATGGAAAAGTAGCATAGTGGGATGGAAAAATGCATTCTGTGTGAACAGTCCCTTAGAAAAAACAATGCTTCAACCTGTTCGACAAATATAAAATAGACTGCAGTAAATATACATTGGTAATCTGTATCGCCACTGGTTATACAATAAATAAATAATAATAAGCGAAGGTGACTGTGTTGAGCAGGATGAGGCCGAGGGCCGGGGGAGAACGGCGCGAGGCCGGTGGCTTGATTGATGATGAGCGACGACAGTGAAGATCGAGAGGCTTCACTGTCATTGCTCCTCCTTTTATGCTTCGCTCCTCCGTGAGAGATACGAGAACAGTGCGTATCGCAGGTGTCACTCATCATTAATCACGCCACAGGCCTCGTGCCGCTCTCTCACGGCCCTCGGCCTTGTCCTGCTCGCCGCAGTGACTAACTGAGGTGAACTATGCCAATTTTGAATGCTTACAGAGACATAAACTGCATGGCAGGGGAAAATGTTAAAAGTGCTGAAATGATTTACTTCAACTGATTTAACTGATTCACTGGATTTAACTTAAATTATTAAGCAGCACTACTGTTTTCTACATTGATAACATTAAGAAATGTTTCTTGAGCACCAAGCATATTAGAATGATTTCTGAAGGATCATGTGACACTGATGACTGGAGTAATGGCTTCTGGAAATTTAGCCTTGCAATCATATAAGAATAAAATACATTTCAAATATATATTAAATTAGTAATAATATATTGGTCACTTGCAAAATAGAGCACACTTTATGCTGAATGTGGCCCAAAGAAGCCTTGTTCTGACTAGACCTGCAGCAAAGTCCTGCAATACAGTCCAGTAATGGCCCACACCTGGCCTCTCACAAGACAAACACACAAGCGAGGGACAACCCAGATCTATGACATCCATCCTGGACCATTATCATAATGACCGTGCCATTACAGCAGCTTAGTAAACACACCACACACCTGTTTATGACAAGCCCTCTGCCTTCCATTAAACCACCGCAACACTTTCCTACCAGGAGAGCTATTATACTTTATAATGGCTGCTGTCCAGAACACCATCATAATTTTTTATATATTTTTACCAGCAACTCAAAATAATACAACAAACCCACGCTGACCGCTAACTATAGCGTGCTTTCATATGTACAACACAAAAACACACACACACACACACACACACATCCAGATAATACTCTACTGCCATGTTGTGTGCACAAAGAGAAAAGATACAGAAAATAAGTAAATAAATAAAAAAAGAAAGTGTTTTGGCAGGTGTGAAATGAATACAGATCTGTTGATAACAACAGAAAGAGCGCAGTACTCCAGCTTTCATTCCCTGATTGGAGGAGACTACAGCTTACAAAGCCAATGAAAAAAAAAAAAAAACCACACACACACACTTGAAAAGACACACTACAGCCTGAGTGCAGCTCAGAAAAACAATGGGAACAGACAGACAGGAGGGAGGATGTGAGGTGACTGTACAAGCTGCATTTCTGTCTTTGACATATAGGTGTACTTTACAGATACTGTATGTGCGTCCTGAATTACACATTACTGCACCACCCTGCCAAAGCTTGAGTTCTAGTTTCTAAACAGCTGGTGGTGGAAATGAATGAAAAAAAGTAGGACTGTGCGATATTGACAAGACATTATATTTTTTAAACCTAATTAATGCTTACATCATCTGTTGTGTCTGGTTCTTACATTTAATCAATACATTTAATTAGTATAAGACACAATAGGGCTGATATCAATCAAATGAAATCAGTATCAACAAAACTTGCAATGCAGAGGAAACACTTGCATAGATGCATTGCGACTGCTTAATGCAGCTCAGAGGGGACATGCATGCATTTAACCTGCAGTTACAAATGCATAAATAATGTTTCGATGTTTTAAACATAAAATATTGAATACTGATATTAGAAATGATTTAAAAAATGAAAAGATGCTTTAAATGTGAAATTAAAACCACCAATAGGTGGCATCAAGTCACTGTTTATGAGTGAGTCATTGAGTTTCAACCGATTCATTCAAACGGCTGATTCATTCAGGAACAAAGCATTTGACTTAATGAGTAAGTCATTGAATAATTTATTCGAACAATTAGTTCATTCAGTAACGAAACAGACTACCGCGTGTTGCTCAGAGATGCAAAAAAGTCCTGTGGCTTTGATTGGAACTATTTTCATTGACGAAATACAGCAAAAACAAACAATATTTTGTCTAAAATGTAAGTCACTTCATATTAACTTATTTTTATTGAACTGTTGTATAAAATCAATATCACATTTGTAATTATGCTGATATTTGGAGTAAAAAAAAAGCCCACTCTTCGTATGATATTGATTAACTATATAAAATTATTATCTTAAACATTGAGGGCATTCAAAATGCATTTTAATAGACTAAATCACGCAGTTAAAGTATGCGCTAAATAACGCCCTCATCATGTAGTGTATGCGCACACTCTCTAGATGTGTTTTTGTAAAGTGAGGGACATACTCGATCGCACATTGTTAAAACAACAATCACAATATTATCGTAGACAATATGTATCACACACCACTATAAAAAAGATTTGCATCTACACTGAAAATAAACATGCAGTTGGTGCACAAAACGTGACATTAACTTGACATTATCGCCAGAACAAGGGCTTGGAGGCATCCTGCATAAAAACACAGGATTAAAGACTTGAATGTACATTATTCAAATTGTTCACTTATTGGTGGCACGCACTAAACAAAAAAAACCCACAATATTTACAAGTCCACTTAGCATGCTTGAATCAGTAGCGAGCTATCATTTGCTTTCATTGAGATTCAAGGCAGAGCAAGGAGAAGTGTGTAAAATAGAGGACATTTGCATTGCTAATCTCCATTGTCTGATGTGACCTCCCAAGTCTTCCACTTTTTGTTACATCGTAGGTCAAGATTAACCCGATATTGGCATCTTTCTTGACTGGTGATTTCAGTGATGAACACCTATATTTCAAATATAGCAGATAAAAATAGCAAGAGTTTTCTCAAAACAGCATTGCCCAGCCTGGAGCGTGTTTCCTGTACAACGATGTAACTCACTGCTTAACCACCGGAGTAGGATGCATTACATGGCTGTACCTTTGTCAATTAAACCACTTTGATTCAACAATATAGGACTGTCATTAATGATGTCACATGCAGGTGGTGGAGTAATAACTTCTGCTAGTTAATCGATTTGAGATCCCAATTAATTAGTATAGTTCATGTACACAAATGACTCCCCCCCCCCAAAAAAAAAGTATCATGTAGCATGTAATTGGCGTACACTTTACTCCCATATACATGCAGTTCATTCAATCAGCAGCTTTTTTCCGCAACGTAATTTGTTACATTCAGAACAATCAAAAACAATTCTTATGCCAAGTAATAGAGTCAATAGACCTAACTGTTAAATGTTGCCAAGCCACATGTCTATCAACTTGGTACATTCATAAGAATTCAACTGAAGTGGTACAGGTGTGTGTTCAGTATACTTTGAACATGGTTCATCCAATCAGATTTTAGAGCAGGAATTATCAGATTAATATGGCTTCCTTCAACAAAGTAGAAATGTCAATGAAATTTGTGAAATGTCAAAAAAGAAAGTAGAGTTCCTGAGACCTTTCATTGAAGCAGTTAATGCCGTCACATGATACACAAACACATGGCACAGCACGGAGCAATAATACATTAGTAAGTAGAATATTATCACTCCTGAAGCATGACACCTGCTGAGCACTTGTATCTTTAATGTGCAGAAAAGCTCTTTAGTCCCTGCTTCCATAAGAGCAGAGAGCTCAGCACAGTGGTAAGTGTTCTTCCATCACACTGAGTGAGAGGAAGGTGTAAATGTGAGGCTGCCCATGTTCCCTTACCTTTACTCAGCTTGGAAGCTTCTCATCAGCAGGACTAACTCTGAGTCTAACACTTCCTGTGTTCCCTGCTCTGAAAGACAAATGAATTTGATAGTGCTGCATTATCAGGCTTCTATATCGGCCTGTGTCAACACTAAGTCACAGCAGAATCACTGGTAAGACATTCTGATTGATGGGAAATCTCCAAGTATAGGAGATTACGTGAGCAAGACTGCTGACTACATGGCATTAAAGCGGAGCTATGCAGTTTTGGCAATTTTTTTGCTGTTTTCTCACTTTTTGCTCACGGATTTCTCTATAGAGCTCCCCCTACAGCTTCGGAATAGATATTTGACAACACTGTCGTAAAAACACGTTGGCGACTCTCCCCCCTCCCCTCTTCTCCCTCTGGTCATGTGCATTTGTTTTCAAAGAACCCGGTGAACGCACAGAGCCATGTCCACTGAGGTATGTACGGTATGATACACAGAAGGCTAGCATATAAATGTATGTGTGCAGTGCCGTAAAGCAATTTGTTACATCGCAAGACCTGATATCACACGATACTTCCTGACGCTAAGGCCGGCGGCAGGCGCTAGATGGAAGCGAGACGGCCACCATTCAACCCGAAAAGTCATATAACCATTCCAATGACTCCGAAGCTGTTCAGTTAAGGTAAATTAAGCTAGAAAAAAAAAATAAAAAAACTGTATAGTTCCCCTTTAAGAAGAACATTAAAGAGTCTGTCTATTAATAAAAGCAAAACTGCAATATTCAGTTTTATCAATTGTAGACTTTAAAGTGTTCCTGTAGCTCAAGTACTAGAGCAGGGAGTTAGCAACACAAATGTCATGGGTTTGATTCCCAGGGAATCCATGAATTGAAAAGAGGTATACCTTGAATGCAATGTAAGTATATCTTCCAAGTCTGCCAAAAACATAAATGTAATAAGATGGGAAATAATTCCCAGTATCCACCTTATTTTGCAATATGGAAGTAAGAAATTTGAAATTTTATTTAAATGTGCGAGACTTCCAAATCATTAGATTACACATGTCTAAATAACCAGAAGAATAACAAAGTGCAGTAAATGGAAAAACTATTTGTGCTACAAACCATTGTGTTTATCATTGTGCATTTGTGTCTTGCAATTCGGACTTTATAACTCCAATTGCGAGTTTATATTACGTAAGTACTTCTTTTTTATTCAGTGGCGGAAACAAGCTTCCATAGTTTATGAATGCATGAAGTTCATCTGACAAAATTTTTATTTAATTTCATATATATATATATATATATATATATATATATATATATATATATATATATATATATATATATATATATATTATGTTGTACAAGTTTAATAATTGTATAAATTTCTTGATTTCAATTAATTAGAAATGCTTTTTGATTACTAAAAATTTTACACCACATATCTGTGATGCCCGCTCAACGACACTAGCAGTTTATGATAATAAAATAAAATAAGATGATAACAAATATCAGTTTGCGATATAAAACAGCATAGGCTAACTGTTTTGGTACAGGTAACTATTGGTTCAGCGGAAGCTTTGAACATTCAAGTTACAAATGGCCATGCCCGCTTTTATGTTAAAACTAAGGTGGATAGCAGGGTCAAATCAGATTTATAAATATTATGAACTGTTATATTCCCTTAGTGTCAGTATACTAAGGATTTTATTATTATTAACATGAGCTCTTTGGTTTTATGGATCCATTAAAAACTCTTCCTGAAGGACAAATTTATGTGATGAGTGATATTTACATGCCAGATGATAGTCCTTCTGTATGTGAGAACAATGGGGTTTTCCACTGGCTGTTGAACAAAACAAGCTTAGATCGTCCATGTACGTGATACATAATACTGAAATTTCACACTTCACAGAGGCTGATTCTGAATTCATCATCGACCTGCATCAGAAAGCGAGTAAGAAAGAGAAAGAAAGAAAAACAGGAGGAGAGAAGAAGCTCTCAATTCCCCAGCCTGCACAGCTCTAAATGCATTCCTGCTGTGCTCTCTTAGCTCTCGAAGCATTGTTCTGATATGTGTGGCAGGTTGCAATTGCCTGGCAATACCCAATGGAGGAACCTGGGAGGGCATATGGGGCCATTTGCTAAAAATCACTGCGGCGCCTGATTCAAAGAACACAAATGTATTCTTTTTAACTGGAAAATAAGATCCCAGCTTTATTTTTTATTTGCCATTCAAGAAGGAAACCATGCTTTATTACACATCTCAAAAGTGAGGAAGGGGATTTTCAACCCATCTGCACTCACTGGTATAAGTGCTCACCTCGTCTTTCTCTCTTAGCCAGCTGAAAGCCTGTTTTATGATTCTCAAATGACCTTAAAGGGGTGAATGGCAGGACATGGTGGCTTGTTAAGAACATCTAACTGGGGAGCTGATCTAAAATAGAACACAGTCAAAACAGTCAAACACAGCATGAGTTCAGTTTAGTACCACTGTATCAACAGACTTCTCGGCTGTTGACGTTGTTATTTAGGTTTGGTTATCACAAGCTACCTAGTGTAACATTTTGAAAATACTGCAATGACACTTATAAAATATAAGATTTTTAGTTTAGTTTGCCATTTTTATAGATATATTTTAGATTCCTTAACCTTACCCATTTACCTAAACATAACTACTTTAATAGAGTATAACAAATATATATATATATATATATATATATATATATAAATAATGGGCAGGAAAATGTACATGACCATTTTAGTAACCATTAAATAATTATTTTTTCAGCCGCTAATCCTACTCCTATCTTTAAAACTAACCATTACCATTTCTTAAAAAAAAAAAAAAAAACGTATATTATAAAGAAAAACGTATCAAACAGGCAAGTGTAATCACAATAATTAATTTATTGCAAAAAAATGTAAAAAGTGGTACAAAGTCAACCGAATTAAGATGTGTAGCATTCGCAGTCCTCATATACAATAGTTTTATATGATACAGAGAACAATTTGAGTTGTTAATCACTGAAACACATATTGCCATATACACAGTGAATGTGGGCCTCTCTCATTCAAATGCAAACTTCACCTAAAACATGATATGTCAAAATCCGTGACAAAGCAGACGGGAGCCAATGAGCATTTGATATAACTGGCGTAAAACTTTATCACATAGCTTCACATGGTGGAACATTTTTAATTTGTAACAAGTGCGGCTTTGACGTTTATGGTCGCAACTAAGGATGGAGATTAAAGGGTTAGTTCACCCAAAAATGAAAATTCTGTCAGTAATTACTCACCCTCATATTGTTCCAACCCCGTAAGACCTTCGTTCATCTTCGGAACACAAATTAAGATATTTTTGATGAAATCTGAGCCATGTCTGAATCCTCCATAGGCTGCTATGTGACCGAAACTTGCTGGCCCAGAAAAGTTATTAAAGAGATCGTTAATATAGTCCAAGTGACTCCAGTGGCTCAATCTTAAGTATATCAAGCGACGAGAATACTTTTTGTGCGCAAAAACAAACAAAAATAACGACTTTATTCCACTATTCATTTCCTTCTCTCTGGACCTCTAGTTGGTTCGCGTAGTGTTTTTGCGCAGCGCGTCCGTGTTACACGTCACCACGTAGGCTCACTATTGGCCGACGCCGGTCATGTGGGTGATGCGTGATGACGTACAACACAGACGCACAGCGCAAAAACACTACGAGGCCCAGAGAGAAGGAAATGAAAAGTGGAATAAAGTCGTTATTTTTGTTTGTTTTTGCGCACAAAAAGTATTCTCGTCGCTTGATATACTTAAGATTGAGCCACTGGAGTCACTTGGACTATATTAACGATCTCTGTAATAACTTTTCTGGGCCAGCAAGTTTCGGTCACATAGCAGCCTATGGAGGATTCAGACATGGCTCAGATTTCATCAAAAATATCTTAATTTGTGTTCCGAAGATGAACGAAGGTCTTACGCGGTTGGAACAATATGAGGGTGAGTAATTACTGACATAATTTTCATTTTTGGGTGAACTAACCCTTTAAGATTCTTGAATAAAAGCTTAAATTTGGGTCTCACATGTATTCTGAAGATTCTGCATTTTTTGGTGTATTTTAGTCATTGTTTGGTTTACAGTATATTGATAAAATGCCTTTTGTGTGCTACAGCGAACACAATAGATATTATATGAAGTAATGGTTAAACAATTACAGAAATGTTATTCAAGTTTTTAAAGTGTATTCTTTAAATAATTCTTTGAAATGAGATTGCACTGAATGGAATGAAATATTTTAAATTAAGTAAATGAGTCACCTGTGTTCAATGAATGTGATTGAACACATATTATTCATCCCAAATACAACAGAACAGAATCATAAATACAACAGAATTAACCAAATAATTCCATGAATTCAGTATTAGATAAATAAGGATTCATTAACATTTGTATGTTGCTGATACGTAAATAATTTATGTTTTAGATGCTGTCAATACATCAATATCATACGTTTCAGTGTCTATGCAAACGTGAGTAATTGTACGTGTGATAGAACCACACTTTACATGCAAATACATAATGAGATCATATTGCTAATACAGAGATTAACCACAACTGTCTGCTTTTGTACCACTCTGGTCAGCACTCCATCTCTGTTACCAGTTGTTGTTGATGTAAATAGCAATACAGTCATGTTCTTCAATGGACCAGGGCTTTGAAATGAAGGCTTTCTGTTCGATTACGGAGAATGTGGCAATCCATAAGTGAGGCTCATTACCTTCAGCACAGCCACCTCGCTAGTGAGTATTGAACATAAACGAGCTGAGCAACGCTTGTGTTACACGCCATTATTGATCAATGCACAGCAGGGAGTCAGTTCATCAAGCCCTTCTCACTTTTCTCCAGCCAACTGAGACCAAGGAGTGGACAAGACAGGTTCAATCTAACACATCTTATCGTTAATCTCTACCCATCACTAAGAGTAGAGAAAACTGGAGGTGTGGTGTAGAACCTTAGTTCCCTATGATCTGCAATCATGGTCATGATACGGAGAATTAACTCAAGGTAAGACTCAAGGTTTCATCAAGTTAAGAGTCCCAGAGAATGGAACAAACAACATATTGATATCCAATAAGGAATCAATATAAAGCTGCAGAAAAGAGGAATGAACAAAATAACACCAGGATATTGAGGGCATGATGATCCCTGATTATCAGAGAAAAGGACAAAAACAGTCCAAAGCATCCATCTAAACTTACTTCAAACAATGATCATTCCAAATTAATTTGTCTTGTTGGAAGTAACACAAGTGTATATACCTGTAGTACACTGGAAATAGAATGAGGCATTAAGGCGAGACATGGCAGGTGAAAACATAGTTTTTTCATGCAGTGGTAGCCTAAATTTTGAGATTTTGGGCCAGTTTGCTCCCTTAACCCCCTGAGGTCGGCTGTCGCGCCGGCGCGATAGGCTCGTTTTTTTCCGTATGAGTGCAAAAAAATAATAAAAAAAAAATATTAATTTTTATCTTATATGCTTGTGTTATACATCAATCGATCCTGTTTAGTGTGTATTTTTTTGTGTATGCTCATAATAAAAACAAAGTGTTGTGCTTTTCGCCAAATAAAGAAAAATAAACATGATGCGAGTTCTGCCTACTCTCCGTCAGTGAAGTCAATTCTGAAACGCGTCCGAAAATGAACTGTAACTCAGCGAATACTCAGTCAAACAGGCATACAGTCACACAGGCATGAAGCTTGAATTCTCTTCTTTAAAATGAAGTAATTTTTATAAAAAACAAATATTCACAGTTTATGTAATATGCATGCAAAGAGAGAGATGTCAGTCGTTCTCATCTCAGCTCATTAAGTTTTAATGTGCTCCGCCCACGGAGAGCGCGCGCTATTCAAACGCAAATGTGAGGCGATCCAAACAAACCTGTGAAACGCCCACATCAGCTGGATAACACACACCACGAGTTCACTTTCAGACTTATGTACTTTATGATGCTGTGAGGAATAATAATATCTTGATAATAATCCTGCAAAAATTTACCTCAGAAGTTCTGGAAGTATCATTTCGAGGAGCAAACGGATCCCGCTTAGGAATTAGGTCAGTACTGTTTGCTTTGTTCTAATCTGAATGAATGAACGCAAAGATGCGTGCTGTTGTGGAGCTACTACAGCTGGCAAAAATACTGTTTAAATATTGATCGCGTTTCTGTGTATGAATGAATGAACGAACGAACGCACAGATGCGCGCTGTTGTGGAGCTACTACAGCTGGCAAAAATACTGTTTAAATATGAATCGCGTTTCTATGAATGAATGAAACAGCGCACAGATGCGCGCTGTTGTGGAGCTACTACAGCTGGCAAAAATACTGTTTTAATATGAATCGCGAATACAAAGAAAGATTACACTGGAAATATTGTTACAATTTTAAATGTTGTTGTAATTGTATAACCTTAAAAAAACAAAACAAAAAAAACTATATATATATATATATATATATATATATATATTTATATAAGGATAGATGTAAACAAAATCTTAAAAGGTCATTATAAGCCTTCTCTTTAAATAATTGTATTATGCTTTATTAGTGACACATTTGGGAAGAGAATATATTCCAAATCTGAAAATACAGTATGAGAACAATTAACTGCACAATTTCTAGAAATGTTTACCTTGGATATTGTACAATTTGCAAGCAAAATTTTTGGAAAAAAAACAACAAACCAGTTATATATTGTCCTTGCATTCTTGTGGCTGAGTCACACACCTGAATGAAAGGCTCATTACATATGCAGCCTCATTATGCGGGCCCCATTGTCTCCGCAGGTGTGAATCACGCCCACCCGCATATGGCCTTTCCAAACAAAAAGTGTTTTACAAGATTTAAATCAATGTATTGTGTTATGTGAATGATTAGGCAGGATGATTTTCACATAATTTTGAAGAAAAAATTCTAGGCAACGTCATCCATTAGTCAGAAGTCTTATTTACATATATTTAGAATATGTTTTATGGCCTTATTTCAGAAACTTTAGTTTTTTGTTTTTGAAAAAAACATGCATAAATATTATTCTATCAAAAATACAAACATGTACATGCAAGTTGTTCACATATTATGGTAGCCCTGTTTGTGCTAAATAGAGTGAATTTACACCTTTGCCATTAAAATGTTTATAAGCAACTGAAAAAAGCACAAATGTCAGGGCATGTCAGAACATCTCAAGGACCCCAAAAACCCCTCAGACCCCAGAGGGTTAACATGTATGGCCCTATTTTAACGATCTGAAACGCACGTAAGGCTATTGTCAGTATTCTCTAATTTACTAAAGCACAAAATAAGATATCCAGAATCCCCTCTGTAAAAGCCCTTTCATCTAATATGTCAACAAATAGAACTAATAATTTTACACCTGGTCCTTTCCAATTTCCAGATTTAGTTTTTGGAATTGTATGCAAATGAGCATATATTTAAGTATATAAGGCTTATATACTTAAAAAAAAAAAGTTCTTATGTTTATGCCAGTAATAAACTGGAGAAGTTTCACAGTGATATCTTCAAATTTAAAAAATGTCCCTATTCACCTGTTCGCCTTAATTTACTGCTGGCCAGTGTAGATAGTACCACTGTTTATAATGGCTCCGTGTCAGATGTAGACAGGGTACTTTTTACCAGAAAAGATAACAATAATTAATTTGCTCATAATTAATGTGTCATAAATGAAAGCTTTAGCTAAGTTCTGCCGGGAAGACTCAATTGTTACATCACTTATTACCTTCTCATCTATCCAATCGTGTTCTAATACTTGTAGTATAAAAGATCGATACTTACACATGTCTGAGTTTGCAGATGCTGATGCCTACATTCACCTCCATCCTCTCCACCACCACCAGGATGCTCCCTTCCCCTCCATCCTCCCCACCACCACCAGGATGGTCCCTTCCCACACCTCCCAGGGGTTGGCTGCACCCCTGCCTTCGTCTTCAGGCAAGAAATGCAGATTCCGTACCCTCGGATTGCGAGCTTCAGATGGGGCCTACACCAACGAACTTTATATCATAATACTTGCTGTGCTGTTAAAGGAGAACTCCGGTCAATTTTAACATTGAGCTAATTTTTTGTAAATTTGGAGTACTGTCAGTACAGAGGACACCGACAAAAATCGGTGTTGCCTACACCGTGTTATCCTCTTTTTAAAATTTGCACCCTCTTGACTTAAATGGGGCAAGTTTTAAACCTGCTTTTAGCCTCTTAACATCCTTGATGTGTCATTACAAGTGCCCAGCCAATGTGAGTGATTCCTTCAGAGTGAACACGGTGAATCTGACTGCAGTAGATGTGAAAGATATGAATAAAAATGATAATAATTCAGCCAGCGCTCATACCTGTATTTACTTCTCGTTTTCGGTCGAAGTCCATAGTAGTCGATTGTCGAGTTCGCGCAGTTAGTTAGTTACCTATGATCACGCGCGTGAACTCGACAATCTACTACTGTGGACTTCAACCGAAAACAGGAAATAAATACAGGTATGAGCGCTGGCTGAATTAACTTCATTTTTATTCATATCTTTCACATCTACTGCAGTCAGATTCACCGTGTTCACTCTGAAGGAATCACTCACATTGGCTGGGCACTTGTAATGACACATCAAGGATGTTAAGAGGCTAAAAGCAGGTTTAAAACTTGCCCCATTGAAGTCAACAGGGTGCAAATTTTAAAAAGAGGATAACACGGTTTAGGCAACACCGATTTTTGTCGTTGTTCTCTGTACTGACAGTACTCCAAATTTACAAAAAAATGAGCTCAATGTTAAAATTGACCAGAGTTCTCCTTTAATAAATGCATACTTGTTACATCATTTTGCCTCCCAAGTCTTTCTGGTAGAACTGCTTTGATAGAAAGCAGTTTCATAAAGGGAAAGCTGATATTGTCAGGACTGCGTATGTAACTGCCGAATAAGACATGCTTGACTTTGCAGGTCCAGGACCAAAGTAGCAACATGTCCTGATATATGTCTTTGTGAATAAGTCATGAGGCTAAGCCCTGCAGTCCTTACAAGGCCCTGTAGGGTTACAGGGCTTCAGGGCGCAATTGAAAGACCATCATAGAGCCGCAGGCTAGAGCTTGGGTGCTTGGGGTGACAACCAAATGTTGAGCCCCGGGGCAATGAGATCACAGCAGAGGTCTGAGAGAACATTTTGCCTGCAGCCCAGCCAGTCCACTACCTCTACCAGGAAACCACTGAACCTGTGATGCACATCATAGACACAGTGACCTCAACACAGTGACCTCAACATCTGTGGCTGAAGCTAATTTCAGAAAGACATCTGGAATGCAGGGGTGTGTAGATCAAAGAATATTGCATGGAGGTACTGGGGAGGTATCAAAAGAATACTAGTTTTAAAAGATAATTTTGTCATTATTTTCTTATGATTTTCTTTCTTCCATGGAACACAAAAAGAGTAATTAGGCAGAAAATTCACTTTGTAAACGCGTACAATGTCTAGATTCTGTCAGTGTTGTAGTCAAGACCAGCTCATTTGATTCATCCAGGTTGAGTCAGAGTCAAGACAGACCTGAAGAGGGTCTGAACAATTAATTTCCTTTGGACTGAATGGATCCTGGTTTCGCAGCAGTGTCATGTGAATCTTGGAGATTTGCATGTTCTTGCTGTTCATGCTGGTTTGGGTTTCCTCTGGGTGGAAGTGTCATGCTAAGTTGATGGATGTGGCTGCTGCATTCAACAGGCCTCTTGAATTCAGTGTCACACATTTTGGACTATGCATGGCATGATGGCTCAGTGGGTAGCACTCTTCTCAAAGCAAAAAGGTCCCCCGTTTGAGTCCCAGCTGAGCCAGGAGGCCTTTCTGTGAGGAATCTGCATGTTCTCCCCATGTCTGCATGGGTTTCCTTTGGGTGATTTGGTTTCCTCCTTAATCCGAAGACATGCAACATAGATGATTTGGAGACTGTAAATTGTTCATAGGTGTGAGTGTAAGAATATTTGCATTTGTCTGTATGTGTGAGCCCTTTGATGGACCGGCCATCCATCCAAAGTGTTTCCCTACCCGCAACCGGTACAGAACAAGCGGTTTGAAGAATGGTTCCAGATTTAGACATGGCACTTGATAAAGAGATCTGATTTGCAGACTGGGTGCATGCTCACGTTTCTTTGAGCTGGATAAGGGACTAATCTGCAAATTGACACTCATGCTTTTCTTAATATTCCAGCCATGTCTCCAGTGGTTTCCAGCTAATGTGAAATAGAGTAGGATTTTACCGCTAGACAAACATGTTCAGCATCTGTGATGTAAGCAAAATAAATAAATAAAAATAAACAGACAGTCTGTTCTAAAAAGATGAAAAAGCAAAGAAAAATAAGATTTTGTTCATGACACACACACACACTAAATCATTCCTGACATACTTTTATTCTGCATGGATTGGCTAAGCACAGGAATTGTTTCTGCACCAATAGAGAAGAGAGACTATAGTAGCTTGAACTGTCTGAAATAGGGTAAATAACATGTCAGTGACAGGGTGACCTCCAGACATTCACATACACACACACAAACATTTCTCATTCATTACACATGGGCAGAATGGAAGAACTGACCCTTCACTAAGACAAGCCCCCTTGGTTGCTGTGGCTATAGCTCTCGAGGCCTCTGTTGATAGTGATTATAATTGATAACAATACTGTTCCTGGACCATGTCTAACCACAACATTTCAGTTTATTTCATCACACTTGCAACAAGAGAGAAACACCTAGGGAGGGAAGGTGTGTAGTCTGTGCCTCAACTTCTCAAATACACTAACCTGGCCCTCCATCCTCCACCATGCATAAATAAAATAATGTTCTTACAGAAAAGTACTGTGAAAGTATCATGATATGAAACTTTGATATGTCCCAATAGTAATGTATGATTCCCATATTCAATTACCAAGGAGCTCTACTAGTGGTGCTTATAAACATGTCTGGCCAGCAGTCCAGATGGTTTAAACAGCAATGTTTTAATGTCTAGGGAGATAACAACTCAAGATAAAATCATAATTATTCATAAGAATGAGTGAATATTCATGAAGGCCATTGAAGTGAACTATTTTTAGCTTTTTATACCAGGCAAGGGTTTCATTTTTATAAATACATTTTCACACAAAAGTTAAATGTGTTTCCATGAAAACTATCTACAAGGTCAACTGAGGTGCAAATCAAACATCAGCATGCTAATGCTATTCATGCACATTTAACTTCCCAGGAACATTAAGAATTGAAAAGTCACTTTTCGGTTGTTGTTATCTATCTTCCCTCATTCCCAACTGCATACTTGCCATGGCCTATGAGAAATAAATGGCTTCCATGGAAACAATACAATCCAGGCAACATGGTCCACTATTGAAAAGTTTAAAGTCTGCAGTTTAGAAGCCAAGGTGGCAATAATTGCAAAGGCTCAGTTTTCTCTGAAATTTACCAGGATAAATTAATAGTTCGTAAAAAAAAAAAAAAAAAAAAAAAAAAAAACATTATTTACTTACTATGCCATTCTAAACCCATATGACTTAATTAGAAAGTATTCCATGCAATGAAAGTAAATGGAGAATGTGAGAGTCCAACTTCAGAAAGGGCAAAAATTAACATTTATTGTATTATCAAAAAGTGGTCTATACAACTTGTACACTACATAGTCTTCTGAAGCCAAATGATAGATTTGTATGGGGAGCAGACTGAAAACTTTTACATTCCCCAGAAGTTTGGAATGACGAATTATGATGAATTTGTCATTTTTGGTTGAGCTATTACTTTAATACTTCTTTGAGCCTTAAGAAATTCTAGGGCTGGAACAACGCATCAACGTGATTATACACAGGTTATGTTCATCCCTACTCCCCCTCAGTCATGTTTCACACAAAACAAAAACTCTAGAGCAGATGCTAATGGCTAGTATGGCAGCACCACTAAATACAAGCCTGCACATTTTCAGTCCATAACATCGGGAAATTTGATCACAATTGACAGTGTGTTATAAATAAGTACAATTAAGGCATGAGTTCATCCATCAGATATTAGATAACAACCAACAAGGACTTAAAATGCTTAGTAACTAAGTGCAGAGAGTACATTTGAGCCACGCGCCACGCAGCTTGCACCCACTGCAACGCTGATGGATCTACGGATGAACGCAAATCATTTCGCTGTCTCCGTGCGTAAACTAAACCCGTCATGATCATACAGAAATACTCATGACGAGGAATAACTTGAGAAGGAAGACTTTAATCATTAAACACTTAGGAACCAGGAGAAACTCAGGAGAAAACCACAAACAAACGTTGCGTGTCCAGGTTCAGAGGTATTCGAGGATTAACAATTATTAACTTTTTCATATAAAATAATTGCAATTTTGAATTAAAAATAAAATAATTTTTGAGTTTGACAACGAACACACCGTAAAACACAGCTATACAACATAGTTCAAAACAATAATAATTAATAATTTCTGAACATTGACTCTCAGTCTTTTTTCACCTTTTTCTAATGTTTTCTCAATAGAATTCATAAAAGTATAGAGTAGAATAACATAGTTCTAATAGGGGCTCATTGTAACGCAGTGTTATAACGTGCCCCACCTGTACAACTGAGATTTAAACCCTGCTAGTGTCTTCTGCTAGTTAGCGAAGCATTAAATAACCATAGCCATAACCGTAACTGTTAAAGGTGGTATCAGTGATTTCAGGCCCAAAAATATTTTTATCACATTCATCTAATCACCAATCACCGACAGGGGGAGGGTGTTGTGAGGTTTTGTGCTCGTGCACGGCTGCACGCGAAGTCAGAGCTGAAGAAAAAGCTGTCTCAAAACCTCACAACACCCTCCCCCTGTCGGTGATTGGTTGGAACACTATTTGTTTTGGTTTTGAGTGTTTGGCTAAACCATTTGTTTTTGTGTGCAGATCTCAGAGCCTAGGCTGCCTACAGAGACGAGTTTTTTTTGACGGCATGCTTATGCGGCGGCAGCTAGCGGATCTTTAGGAAAGATTAGATGAATGTGATAAAAATATTTTTGGGCCTGAAATCACTGATACCACCTTTAAATAACATATTGGAGATTAAAATAATATCAGATTTGTCTACTCTATTTAACACCAAAAATAGAGATGAAAATTTTAAATAAGGAATTTACTTTTGCTATGGTTAAATATTCAGTGATATCTTCCAAAGATTTCAGAATTTCGGCGCAATTTTTTCTCTATATAGTGTTGATATGGCAACTAGAAAATACATAAAGTTTTGTCATGCTAGCATGTGTGGAAGTATTTAAAACAAGGGTGTTACAACTAGCCCCGTGTTAGATTGTGCCCCACTCTCCCCTACATCGCAAATATACTAAAATGTTTGCCTTCGCACCCAAAAGTTGCAGAACCATTCATTTTCTGTAAAGAACGTGCATTATTCCCACCACAGCTGGCAACGTTCTCGGATACGTTTCTCTGTACCGTTTCCATTACGGCATCTATCCACATTATTAGCACTTGCAGCCTCTTCATCCTCATTTTGCGAGATTTGTAAAATGTCACCCAACTGAAAACTGTTTTTAAAAGAAAACCCACCACTTCAGGTTGACTTTGCACCAGAGCCATCCTTTTTTTTTTTTTTTTCGCGGGAATGCGAGATCCGATCTTTTATCCAGATACAGAAGCCACTTGATGTGGACAGGTGTAAACACACCGTGTCCTGATTGGCTTATGATCCGATCTGCTTGATTGGATCACGGTGATCGCATGTTAATGCCAAGTGTAAACG
This sequence comes from Scardinius erythrophthalmus, assembly GCF_964197995.2. NCBI lineage: Eukaryota > Metazoa > Chordata > Actinopteri > Cypriniformes > Leuciscidae > Scardinius > Scardinius erythrophthalmus. Next base: position 8,380,009 of record NC_138242.1, read on the forward strand.
CAGCCTGAGGGAGAACACTGGGGATATATCCAGGAGACAAACAAAGGACCTTAACAAGATAATTACACACAGCTGAACCAAATGAACTAATGAAGACGGAGACCATGGAAACAAAGGAGTGGCGGGAAACTGAACAAATGCAAACAGAAAGTCCAATTACAAACTGACATGTAACACACTGTTTCTTTCACATTAAATCACATGGCAGACAACTAGTTGTACCGTTCCGTTCATTCAGCGAGGGATTGTCGAGGATGTGGTTGTGTGAGTCCTGAAAATGTGCAGGTGTCAGTTCGGTTACAGAATGGGGTTATCACGCTGATATAAAACACTGTATGAACTAGGCATGTGCAGGTATCAAATTTTCATGCTGCGATTAATTGATTGAGCTTTTATCACGGTATACGGTAGTATCACGATATTTTAATTGCTCAAGAGAAACGGATGGATGGATGGATGGATGGATGGATGGATGGATGGATGGATGGATGGATGGATGGATGGATGGATGGATGGATGGATGGGGGGGGGATGTAGAAAAAAAACAACTTGCATCACAATAGGTGTAATTGTGATTGTCAAAACAAAACAGAATTTTACACAATTTTCACGATTTCAATTCAGTTCTTGGGATTTGATTTCAATCTTGATTAAGTATTGACTCTTTGGATAAATATTAGGTAGGCTACAGTAGATTTTCTCAAGAAAAAATATACTCACATAATGCTGTAAACATACAGAGAGCCCTGTCAGGTGGTATTATTAAAGGTTAAAAATTAACAAATTAAATTAAATATAATTTAAATATTGACAGCGTGTTATAAATATAATATTTTTTTTTATTATTTAAATATAATATAATCTAGTGTTGTCAACTGTCTGATTGCTTGTTTGGGTTTCCTAGCAACCTTGATGATGATTATTTAATCAGGTTGGCTACACCTGCAGACTATTACCACTCCTATATCTGCCTAGCGTTTGCTGTGTTTGTTGTCAGATTGTTGGTTGGTACCTGTCCTGTTGTGAGCCTCACCAGAGTCTCTCTAGCCCTCAGTTCCTGTTACTGTTCCAGTCGTGATTTTGGATTCTGGTCTTGTGAGGATTCTTCTATCCGTTGTGGATTACTGCAAGTCTACGGTGATCATCTTGCTTCAAGGATTTGCATCTATTGCCTTGCTACCTTTGACTATTTGCCTTGCTTATATTCATTATCACTGTTAATAAACTCTTATTCACTTGCATCTTGGATCTTGAGTATCTCTGCTGACACTAACGTGCTGGTCATTAAATGGCTTTCCTGAGGTAAATGTAACATTCTGTGACATAATTGTTGTCCTATAGTTTTATTGACCTCTTTCAGTGGTTGAAAAACACTGATTGATCGATATTATGTATTGTCATGTATTAGAATGATGGTCTGTATCTTTAAGATGTGAGTGTACTAGTATGTATGCGGGGACCGGATGTAGAAGGAGGTTAACGTTAAAAAGCAGAAAAGTAAAGACGCCATTTGGAAAGTTATCAAGCGTGTGTCTGATTTAATTCGGCAGAGTGTATGAGAGATATCTGATTACACAAGAAAGCAGATATATAACATTGGCGACGAGGATGCAGCCTAGTGGGTGTGAGCACTGATTGCATGTGATGGAAAAGTCTGGTATTCCTACGTTTGAGTGCTACAAAGATCCTGCGACTCTTGGTTCGAGATGGACAAGGTGGCTGACATCGTTTTAACTTTATGCGGACAGTAAAGGACTTATAATTGAAGATGTCGCTGCTGCAGTTCATCAGCGGCGCAGAGCACTTCTTTTGCATCACGCTGGACCTGATGTTCAAGATATATTCTCCACTCTGGCGGATACGGGAGGTGCTGCCGATTACGACGCGGCCGTTGCAGCCTTGAATGCATACTTTGTGCCACGAGTGAATACTGCGTATGCAAGGCAGTCTTTTTATAAACTTTCCCAAAACCCAAGTGAAACGATTCAACAGTTCACAACACGTCTCAGACAGGCAGCAAAGGACTGTGCATTTGCGCTTGACATGACTAATCAAATCCGGGATGCCATCATAGGCAAATGTTTATCAATGTACGTGCGTCGTAAACTTTTGGAGGAAGGACCTAATCTCACGCTCGATCGTGCGTTGGAGGTTGCTGCCCTCTGTGAATGGATAGAGGAACAGATGGCTGCATCATCGGTGAGTGACATATCACAACCTGACACTGAGTCTGTGAATCGCGTCTGGAAAAAAGGGGGAAAGATGAAAGGACAATTCAAGGGAAAACAGCAAGCTGAATGCAGTAAGTTGAACAAACAATGCTACCGATGTGGACATACAGATCATTTGGGACGATATTTAAAATGTCCTGCGAGGGGGCCAGACATGCCACAAATGTAAAGGAAGAGATAATTTCTCAAAAATGTGCAAAACTAAAAATGTGAAGCAGCAAACAGTTAACCATGTTGAAGGGCAAGCCGAATATGCATTTGTCATTCAAGACGACTACATGGCTGATAGAATGAATATTTGCTTGGGAAATGTCAATTTGAAAATGCTTGTAGACTCAGGTGCGACCAGCAATATCATTGATGAAAGAACATGGGAGGAACTGAAGGCAAAGAATATTAGATGTCATTCGTACATTCCAGGAACAGAGAAGAAATTGTTCTCTCACTCATCTAATCAGCCATTAGCACTAAAGGGAGCTTTCCAGTGTGAAGCAAGAATAGGCAGCCGGTCGGTATATGCTGAATTCATTGTAATTAAAGGGATAGGAGAGCCACTGTTGGGGAGAGACACTGCCATGAAACTCGGAGTACTAAAGATTGGCACAAACGTTGCAGCTGTAACAGACCTCAAGCAGTCGCTCCATTCACAATACCCAGAAGTGTTTCAAGGAGTTGGTAAACTGAAAACCAAATAAATAGTTTGTACATAGACCCAAAGATTCAACCAGTTGCCCAGCCTTTAAGGCGGAATCCATTTAATTTAAGGGTTCCTGTGGAAGAAAAGATAAAAGAACTCTTAAAAATGGACATTATTGAAGAAGTGAACGGGCAGAAAAGACTCCAAATTCGTCTTTGGTCATGAACAGAAAAGTGCATTTAAGGCTCTGAAAGGAGAACTTGCAAAATCAGGGACCTTAGCATACTTTGACAAAGACGCACCAACCCAAGTTATAGCTGATGCCAGCCCTGTAGGGTTGGGGGCTGTATTGACACAGTGTCAAAAAGTACAAATGGTGCCAGTGTGCTACATCAGTAGTAGTCTATCAGATTGTGAGAGACGGTACTCCCAGACCGAGAAGGAGGCCCTTGCCCTTGTATGGGCCTGTGAGAAGCTTCACCCATATGTCTATGGAAGACAATTTGATCTGGTCACAGACCATAAGCCATTAGAGACAATCTATAATCCACGCTCTAAGCCCAGTGCCCGCATTGAGCGGTGGGTTTTGCGTCTACAACCATATGACTTTAAGGTTGTCTATGTTTCTGGAAAAGAGAACATTGCAGATCCCTTGTTAAGACTTCTAGGAAGCACAGCAATGAAAGAGAAGCACTTACATGATTCGGATGAGTATGTGAGATTTATAGCCATTAATGCCACCCCGAGAGCCCTAACCACAAGGGAAGTGGAAGAGGCGTCAGAAAAAGATCCCAAACTAATAGAGGTGAGAAAAGCTATTGAAAGTGGACACTTTGAAAAGTGTATGACATATGCAGCTGTTGCTAGGGAGCTATGCGTGGTAGGTTTTTTAATACTACGTGGAACACGCATTGTTCTTCCAAATACATTACAACCACGAGCAATAGCACTTGCCCACGAGGGACACATAGGTATTGTTGGGACCAAACAGCACCTGAGGAGCAAAGTATGGTGGCCTGGCATGGACAGAGCTGCCGAGAGATATTGCAAATCATGCCATGGCTGTCAAATTGTCTCTCGTCCTGATGCGCCAGAACCATTGCGACCCTTACCATTGCCAGAGGGACCATGGCAAGATCTAGCAGTAGATTTATTGGGTCCTCTGCCATCAAAACACTCAATCCTAGTTGTGGTGGATTACTACAGTAGGTATTATGAGTATGACATACTGACCTCAACCACAGCAACAAAAGTGATTGACAGCCTTGAGGACATATTCAGCCGACATGGACTTCCTGCCACACTAAAATCAGATAATGGACCTCAATTCAAATCAGATGAATTCAGGAGTTTCTGTTAAGAAAACGGGATCAGACACCTGAAAACAACGCCTAAATGGGCTCAAGCGAATGGTGAAGTCGAGCGCCAGAATGCCTCCATCATGAAATGAATCCGCATTGCACAGTCGGAGGGACTTGACTGGCAAAAGGAACTCAGGAAGTATGTTACAGTGTACAGAGGAATTGTACATAACACCACAGGCAAAAGCCCTGCTGAACTTCTGTTTAAAAGAAAAATGAGAGGCAAGTTACCTGAACTCACATCAGTAGACAAAGATCTCGAAGTTCACGACCATGACGCTGAGAAAAAAGGAAAATATAAACTGTATGCAGATGAACATCGCAAAGCAGATTTCTCAAATGTAGCTGTTGGAGATCGGGTTCTGATCAGGCAGGACAAGACGGACAAGTTTACCACACCATTTAACACAACACCTCACACAGTGGTCAGCAAAGCTGGGAACAAAATAACTGTCGAGTCACCCACCGGAGCCCAGTACAGTCGCAACACAACATTCGTGAAGAAATATGTAGAGAGCGAGAAAGGGAATGCTGACTGTTCCACAGATTCAGATCAACAGACATTGTCAGAGAAATCAGAGAGACTTGTGCCTATGGTTGAGTGTCACCAAGACATTACATATGTGAAGCCCCAAAGACAAAAAAATTACCAAAAAAATTTGCTGACTTTGTCGTTGGTTGAACTTTTGAATGCAGGTTAAATGCAGACAACGTTGTTGACATGTTCATGGTTGATATTATAAGTGAGTTTAAAATAAGTTGAAGAATGTGAAAATCATCAGTTAGATGAATATGTTGTTTGTTTGGCAATACTGAGACAACAGTCAAGTGTTAAAGGTCTGTATCCGACTTTGGAGGGGATATCATGTATTAGAATGATGGTCTGTATCTTTAAGATGTGAGTTTACTAGTATGTATGCGGGGACCGGATGTAGAAGGAAGTTCACGTTAAGAAGCAGAAAAGTAAAGACGCCATTTGGAAAGTTATCAAGCGTGTGTCTGATTTAATTCGGCAGAGTGTATGAGAGATATCTGATTACACAAGAAAGCAGATATATAACATGTATGAGGCATAAATACCTTTCGGTAAGTTGTACTGTATCTTTAAATAAAAAGTAACAGATGATCGGTTTACTTGAACTGAGGCGCTACAGCGATCGGTCACGTCACATTTACAAGCGCCAAAACGGTATTTATTGTCTGAATTTTGTAATAAAATGGACAGAACCTGAGGGGAGAGGTTTTTTCATATCAAAAGTAACCTGCTCTGTCTAGTCTGTCGGTGTCAGTGTCCTCTTTGCTCCGTGATTTTTCTCTGCGTGAGAAAATGGATGTGTGGCGCGAGAGCGTGTGAAAAGTGTAAATTGCGTGAGTCTCACGCTGAATGCGTAGAGTTGACAGCCCTGCTTTTAGAAGGGGGATAAATCTTTGGCAGCGTTCCTCCTTCCGCCATGCTTCTTCTCCATGTGAGGATTCATTACATTAGACTAGAGTGCACACTGCGCCGCATGCACACAGCGCTTCTACATGTGGGGATTGTTTACATCAGAGTGCACATGTGTTTCGCGCAGCATATACGCAGTGTTTGTTTAAGCGGTTGATGGAAAATAAGCTAATGCGCGTTCAATAAATATAAATTCTGATCTATTATTTTTCACGGTATTTTGAAGTGCCCGCGATAACAATATTGTGCATATTCATTACCGCGATTTATCGCATTACCGAATACCGGCACATGTCCAGTATGAACACAACCATATTATCTGGCACTGTCATAGCCATTAGAATCTGCTCTAGAATTTTGTGTGAAACATGACAGGGCATTAGATATGAATATAAAAAGTGCGTAAACAATGTAATCGATTACATCATCATGCAGTTCCAGCCCTACATGCAGGGGTTGTGTATGCTGTAACTGAGGCATGGTGACCTTGCTGAGGAAATGATTTTAACAATGGATTTAGTCTTTTTATTAAAATACCCCATAAAACCACTCAGACACAAGAAACAAACAACTTAGAGCAAGGCTCCAAATAACAGTGAGGGATCATGGCTCTTATGATGTTTTATCGATCCCCTGCAATTTCTTGGGATGATGCTCAGGGCCTTGATAAATTTCAAGATCTCATTTTTGAAAGCAATCTTGTTGCTGTTCTGCGCTTGAAGGGAGAGAATAAAAGAGTCTTAAGTGCAACAGCAACTTTTCTCAATTCCATGTATGCATTTTTTTAGTTTTTTTTTTTTTTTTTATGGCAACCAGGCTAGGGCCAAACTCATTTATCATGTAACCACTTTATACGCATTAATCATACAATGTATGCTCCCCACACTGCTTGCTTAATGCACATTATGAAATCAGAATCAACACTCATGAACCAGCAGCTGATTTATCAACAAATCATTCACACAAACACCACAGAGTCTACACAGCAGCAGAATACAGTTGCTAGTCCTGTCAGCCCTGTTTGGAGTGATAAATATGGTTCTGCAAGGTATGTAAACTTATGACCTTAACTGGACACATGTGCATGTTTCACAGTTTTGCTGTACATTTACATTCACTACTAACTGACACATATCGAAGCCCATTTCTCAGAGTAAAAAATAAAATATGTGAAGAAAAATACATTTTAAAATAAGAAATTAAGTCATACTTGTGAGCAGGACCGTCGATAAGGGGGGATAAAGGGGAACGTTTTCTGGGGCCCAGCCGCTAGGGGGGGCCAATGCAGTCCAGCTATAATTATGTTCATCCTAAATATAAGCAAAGGTTACCATATTTTAGTTTGAACCAAAATAGCACCATTAATTGTTGAAAGTGAGAAAACAACGCATTTTATTTAATGTTGCTTGAGTAAAATGTAGCCTGTGTCATAATGAAACACCCCTTTCCTGAAAATGGTCTGAGCTATTTTTTGTTGTACTTAATATCGCGAGCGCGCGCGGGCGCCGTGAGTGTTGAGCGAGCAGCAGGTACGAGTAGTGAGTTGCCGTCGAAAAAGATGGATAAAGCAAAAAGGCGGGGGTTAAAAATAGAAAAAGAAAGAGGGAAAGGGAGATGGCATGTCAATTGATGCGACAGCAGCTAAATAAGTGGATGGTGAAAGGCAACAGGTATGATTTAAAGTGTGACGTCCAGGCATGTAGGCTACTGGCCATCGGGACTACCGGGAGATTCCCAGTGGGCCGACTTTATGGGCCGATGCATCTCATACTTTTTTTCTTTTTTGTCTTAATGGCCCATAAAACTCGTACATTTATTTTGTTTTGTTTTGCTTAATCGGCGGCGCTGGGTTAGTGCCGGTGTAATGCATTGGTCAAAAAAAGTCAGCGTTAGTTTTTTTCCTGAAACTCCGGCCCATGAAACACGTAGATCAGCGGGACATTGGTTCTTTTCTTGATGGTCACTGGGCTGGCCCAATCACATCTTTAATGTGAAGTATAGAAATATACTCTTTCAAGTATAGAAATTAGTACAACACTAATTATGAAAGTTTCCTTTATTTTTCAGTGCATTTGTTTTACAATATATGGCTATTATATCATGGGATTAATATTATAACTATTATTATGTAGTAGTGTAATGTAGACAGACACTGTAACTGAAAGAGGTTTTAATTTTTAATTTGCACACTGAATATGGGTTGGAGTTTTTAATTTTGAACTCTCAAAGTGCATCAGATTGATGAATTTAACATTAAAAAGCACAAAATTTTCTTATGGGGGGCATGCCCCCCAACCCCCTAGAGGTAACAGAGGTCCACTCACCACAGCTTTAACAAAAATCCTGTAAGAAACACAGGTAATGCTATGGCAATGCAGGTTCTATATAATATATACATTTTTTGATTCATCACTGTGGAGTATACTTCAATTGTATTAATAAATTACATTTTTTTTTTTACTTATTTCATCTATTAACTCTCACTCGTTCCTAATCACTCATTACATGGCACACTTATTTATTTATTTGCTGTTTTTTTTTTGTTGTTGTTTTTTTTGGGGGGGGAGGCATAATTGTTGCTGCATACCCTTCTGACACTGGGTAGTTGTGCCTGAGTCTCTCTCAGTTAAATGTATGTGTTAATGTAGGAGAGAGAGAGAGAGAGCACACGCATGATATGAGTAGCCGATAGCAGATTGGGGGGGGGGGGGGTCCATTCACTGGACCTTTTCAGGGGCCCAGTCATTTCTGTGGGCGGGCCTGCTTGTGAGATCTAAAGTCTTAACTACAAGAAATAAAGTTGCAGTTGCGAGATGTGAGAAACAAAGTAGCAATTACGAGAAACAACCACACAATAACAAAAAATAACACTGTGAGATAAAAAAAGTTACAATTGTTTGAGAGACATTTGAAAGAATGGAAACAGCATTGTCAAGCAAAGTCTTGATGTGAACTTTTCTTACCTGTCTCTAAGGTTACAGATATTAGTGTACAGGACAAACTGAAGAGTCATACCTGCTAGCAGCTTGTTTGAACTCACATCTATGCATGAAATTTCCCCCCCAAACCAGCTATGTGCAAACCCCTTCCCTGAAGCTAATTCTAAAGATTTCATTGGTCATGTCAATCACAGTACTACTGACTGCCTACACAATGCTGAAAAAAAAGAATATGTTTTTGCTCAAAACTAACCAAAAACCAAAACTAATATTGGCATATTGAATATTGGCAATAGTGTGCATCCCTACTGTTTAACCAAACTTAAACAAAGACAAAACTGAAACAAAACCAAATCAAACAACAAAACACTCCATATACATACTGATTTGTTGATTTTTGGTTCAAGAAAGTCATTTTGAAATCAGCCAACCTGCAAACCAACAAACGGGATGATTGGAAGCACAGGAGAGAATGAAACTGAGTGCCGAGATTGAGGCAAACATAAATAAACAAAGCTTTAAAAATGGGTGTGTGACTCATAGGCAGTGCTAGGAGGCATTAGTCACAGTAACGGCACAGCCCGAGAACGGGTGGCTGATGGAGTTTCCTCTAAAAACAGCCCTGCTGATGACAGACGGCCGCTGTGAGAATCTACCCACCATCTACAAATCCCCATTCTTTTGGTTTCTTTGACATACGTAAAGGTTGAATCCACTTTATAAGGATTTAGTGAGCTGCGTGAAAAGAAAAAAAGAAGTATTCACTGAGCAGAGAGACGCAATCCTGCAGCTTATTTTCAGACAATTGCAGAGAAAAGAAAAATGTATGCTGTGGAAAATGTGTCTACTTGGGTTGATATTTATACGGAGCGGGGATGGGTGAGTGGTGGTTGCGTGCCGCTGTGATGGAAAGAGAGGTAGGCCTGCACACATGACGGATAAGACAGGAAGAAGAGAGCTAATGAGCTCTGCCCAGAAGATGGAGAAAAAGAAACTCTCGCTGGGAAGTTTGGACATCTGCGAGGAAGAAACCACAGCTTTCAGAGCATTTGAAGAGGAATTGAGGACAAAACCTAAAGGCCTTCATCTTCTCAAACACACGTGCTGATACACAACACGCACAGAAACAGAAAAGAAAGCATTTTTTTGGGCTTTGCTGTAAGGCTAGTCTCTTTCTCTTTGATCAGAAATAAGCTGTGGCTTTGCAGGCAGCTTTTGTTTTGTCCCTAAAGCGATGCTGTCATCTCAGCGAGACAGAGACCTGCACAGGCTAAAGGTTATCAGAGAGACAGTATGGGAAATCAGGTGGATTTCCAGAAAACATACCACTATATCCCTTTCCCACCTTAGCTACTAATAAAACACACACACACTTAAAAGAAAAGAATAAGATGTGCAATGGCACCTCCAGTAAATTTTCAATGGGGTGGCCAGAGGGGCACAGTAACAATCTTCAGGTGGCACACTAAAACGTACACTGAAAAGGGATAACCTACCATTGTTATTTTAAGGATCTATTTGTACTTTGTCTAAACCATTAATATAACTTTTATTTGACCTATACATTCATTGTTCATTATCCCTACGTAAATACATTTCCATCACTTTGTATCCTTTTAATTATAAACCACATTTAACACTTCATATTCTATATTTAATTTATCTCTATACAGAAGGAAAATAAAATGTGATGTATCCATACTTGCTTGTGAGTTTTGCCCTTTTCAATTTCAAAGCGATTCTCCCACAAACAAACAAAAACCGCTGTGGCAAGCAGGGTGGGGCCGAGAGCTGTGAGACTGGAGCAAAGACAGTGGTGCTAATGAGATTCACCTGCGCACCACATCGTTCTCCAGTCCCTCAGAGGAGCTCTGGAAGGATAAAAGGAGGAGTGACGACATTAAAGGACGAGAAAAGACCAGGCCTGGACATTATGTTGTTGATTTATTATGTATATAAAATAAAACGTCCTTGAGGGGCTGGTGCTTTACTTTCGTTTTGTTGTTTGTTTATTTTAGGATTAAACTTTACATTGATCGTTTGCCGGTTTCCACCTCCTCCTTCCCTTAAAACAAACCTTATTACAGTGGTGCTGAAACCCGGGAAGAAGGAGGAACGCCCTGACAAAAAGCCCTCACTGCTGTGGGAAATCTGCAGTGCCATCGAGTAGGGCTGAGCAGAGTCTGCAGCCATGGCCCCTCAAGGTAGTGGGCTGGAGTGACTTGCCGGGGGGACCGACAAACTCGCTGCCACCTGACTGGATTGTGGTGGGGAAGCTTCCGTCCGAGAGGGGGCAGAGGAGTCTGTGCAATTTGACTGAGGCCGTAGCCTATTGCCGTCCTCCATGATGCGGAGGAGCAGCAAACAGGGGACTTGCTGCAGAGTGCCCAGAACTGGAGGAGCCGTCACCATCCACCAGGGGGCGGAAGAATCAGAGGGCCGTCCACAGAGGGGTTTCCAACACCACCCCCAAGCATCACAGAGGAGTTCCCCCAGCTGGTATGGCAGTCTTGTGGTTGCCCCCTCCCTGCAAAGGGGATGTGACAAGCAGGGCGGGGCTGAGAGCCATTGGAACGGAGCGAGACCGGTGGCGCGAGTGACATATATTAACATTTATTAATATAATTTCAAAAAAAGAAAAAAAAAGAAAGAAAACACTTTGTAAAAAACACTGCTTTTTGTTTTGTTAGGAGTAGATTGTTACTCGAAAAGCAACATTATTTCAAAGAGGAAAAAACCCTGAAGTGACTGTCATGCTATTGTATGCAGTTTATTTAGTCACTTCTCGTTAATCTTCATCAATGGATTAGACCACTACTGAGAAGCAAGAAAACTACAAGTTTCCATTCTTCCATAGCTTCCGAACAAATGTTTTTTTTTTGGGTGCGGACTGATGGGGCATTGAACCCGAGGTTACCCCATGAGTCAGTCCTAGAGCTCCTCCTGTCCGATTTTAGGAAAAAAAACGGGTCCATCGGAGACGTCCAATGGAATTCTTAGGCGCGCCGAATAAACACAGCAGACACAGTGTAAGAGTAAAACGTCTCCGGTTACTATCGTAACCTCGGTTCCCTGAGAGGCGGGAACGAGACATTACGTCACTGACGTATATGGGAACTCCCTTCCTCCTCATTTTCACTGAAATCTTATAGGCTAACGCCAGCTGGAGACAGCTGGCCAATTGACGCGAAACATGCAAATGCTGACCGGACCGCGGGCAGTATAAATAGCATGGGTGCGGCAATAACGTCAGAATCAAGACTGAACGCTAGCACAGCTGATCAAACGGCGAGCACGGCGGCTGACGTAATGTCTCGTTCCCGCCTCTCAGGGAACCGAGGTTACGATAGTAACCGGAGACGTTCCCTTTCAAGGCGGTCACTTCGACATTACGTCACTGACGTATATGGGAACTGTATAGAATCCCGCCGTGAGCGCAGTGAAGATAAGCCCTGAACGGGGTCAAGCTACACTCCCACGAGAGACAACAGTTCTAAGCCAGCAGCGCCGCTAGGAGCACTCGAACTGATAGGCGAAACTAGACTAAGAAACGTCTGTTCCGACCTACCCAGTTGCATATCCAATGCAATGAAGCGAAGGCTGCACTGGACAGGGCAGCACAACACCATAAGCACTCAGCATAAGAGTTAACACAGTGTCAACGGCAATAGCAGTGACAGCTGCATAACCTTATAGCCATACACAGAGTTAACAGTACATAGAAAACTACTGCGTAATGCGGAAACAGCTATGTATAGTCATTATATACATTATAGTCATAACACAGAGTTAGCAGCAATGGTAACTCTGCATAATGCAGACTACTGTACAGCTGGTGGTAACAGTTCATGAGTACATTAATAAAACTCACCAACCCACGACGCTATAGGCAGTGCATAAAACTTGAAACCCTGGCGAACGTGTTCTGAGAAGACAGCCAGCATACCTAAATCCCGTGGGCATTAAGCCAGATTGAAAAGCGTCGAATTCAGTGAGAAAGTCTCAGTCCCTAGTACCATCCACCAAGCACACAAACAGCTAGTCAGACTGCTGCCTAGTGGTCCACGTACATCCGCAAAGCCCTTACAGGGCCAACAGCACTCTGAGTATCAGCATCATGTGAGGCTGACGGCTCAGCAGAAGGCGGGCAGGGATCAATCTGTGCTCTGAACGGTGTAAGCGACTGGAACGCAGCTTGGTATTGGACGGAGAGTGACGCTGCAGTCACTAGGTCCGAGACAATGCAACATCATTCATGTAGAATGAGCGTAGGTCTCCAAGTGCTTCGCTGGGGCGAGAGCAGGTGGAAGGTCATTCTCAAGGAGATCTCTCAGCACTTATTAGTGTGAAGTGTCTTGCTCAACTAAGGACCCAGCAGCTTACACAAGAAGGTTCCACAGCTTGGGGCTGGGGTGCCAATCGTCTGAGGGGGATAGTCATGGGGGAGCCCCATAACTCTCTCAGGTCCGTGAACCGGGGATGATAGGCCAGTAAGGGGGTCACGAGGAAACTGACACTCCCTTGTAGAACATAGCCAATGTTCTAAAGCCGATGTACAGAAGTGCAAATTAACACATAACTGAATGTACATAAACACAGTGCCAGTGGCCGTAGCGACAACAACTGTGAATATACGCAGTTAGATAATAGACTTCCATAATAGCATTGCACCTCAGAAGTACACAAACACAGTCGTAGCCGTAGCTAGAACTGTGAGTATACGAGTTAGTACAGAATAGCCAGTTGCACTGAAGGAAACGGGGCAACATAACAGCGTAGCACATGTACGTAACAGCATCGGTCGCTGTAGCGCCAACTATACGCAGTAGCTCAGTATAGGCACTGAAGGATACGGGGCAACACCGCAGCATGAACACATCCATGTGCAATAATGCAGCGCAGGTCGCAGGTCGACAGAGACTGTGAATATGCACAGTTTGACTGGGATAGCTAGTCGCACTAAGATACAGGGCAACATGACAGCATAACACAAGTGCGTAAGAATAGCGCATCCATGTATGTACATAACGCAGCGTAAGTCACCGTAGCTGAGATGCACAGTTAGATCAGGATGGCTAGCTGCACTGAAGGAAACAGGGCAGCATTACAGCATAACACATCCGTGCACATACATACATCCAGAAACTGTGAATATGCACGGTAGATTAGGATAGCTAGTTTTGCACTGAAGGAACAGGGCAACAAAATAGCAAAAACACATCCTTGTACATAAGTGCAGTGTAGTCGCCGTAGCGATAGAACTGTGAATATGCACAGTTAGATAGGACAGCTGGTTGTTGCACTGAAGGATAGAGGGCAACATAACAGCATAACACATCAGTGTGCACATTTAAAACATCTGTGTGTATAATGCAGCGCTAGTCGAAGCGACCGAAACTGCATGAATATGCGCAGTTCAAACACAATGGTCAGTTACGTTGAGGGCAACATAACAGCATAACGCTTCAGTGTGTACACAGATGCAGCGCAAGTCGCCGTAGCGACGACTGTGACTATGCACAGTTAGATAGGATAGCTAGTTGCACTGAAGGATACAGGGCAACGTGATAGCTTAGTTACATTGAGGTGTACAAAACACAGCGTCAGAAGCATAGCGACATCGACTGTGAATAAGTAGTTAATCAGAATAGCCGGTTGCACTGAGGATACAGGGCAATATATAACGGCATAAACCATAGACACATATCAATGTACATAACACAGCGTCAGTGGCAGCGCACAACAACTGTGAATACACAATAATCAGAGTAGCCAGTTGCACTGAAGGAACAGGGCAATATATAACGGCGTAATCGTAACACATATCAGTGCGTAGTGTATACACAGCGTCAGTTGCATCGCATAACAACTGTGAATACGTAGTAATCAGAATAGCCATTTGCACTGAAGGATATAGGGCAATATATAACGGCAAAATAATAACACATAAAGTGTGTAGTGTGTACGTAAACACAGCGTCAGTTGCATCGGGCAACAACTGCGAATACATACTGTGTAGTAATCAGAATAGCCATTGCACTGAAGGATACAGGGCAATATATAGTGGCATAAATCCAAACACGCAGTGTGTAGTGTGTAAATAACAGAGTCAGTTGCATCGCGCAACAACTGCAAATACGTACTGTGTAGTAATCAGAATAGCCATTGCACTGAAGGATACAGGGCAATATACAACGGCAAGATTCATAACACATATCAGTGTGTAGTGTGTACATAAACACAGCGTCAGTTGCATCGCGCAACAACTGTAAATACGTACTGTGTAGTAATCAGAATAGCCATTTGCGCTGAAAAATACAGGCCAATATATAGTGGCATAAATCCAAACACACAGTGTGTAGTGTGTACATAACACAGAGTCAGTTGCATCGCGCAACAACTGCGAATACGTACGGTGTAGTAATCAGAATAGCCATTGCACTGAAGGATACAGGGCAATATACAACGGCAAAATTCATAACACATATCAGTGTGTAGTGTGTACATAAACACAGCGTCAGTTGCATCGCGCAACAACTGTAAATACTTAGTAGTCAGAATAGCCATTTGCGCTGAAAATACAGGGCAATATATAGTGGCATAAATCCAAACACACAGTGTGTAGTGTGTACGTAACACAGAGTTAGTTGCATCGCGCAACAACTGCGAATACGTACTGTGTAGTAATCAGAATAGCCATTGCACTGAAGGATACAGGGCAATATACAACGGCAAAATTCATAACACGTATCAGTGTGTAGTGTGTACGTAAACACAGCGTCAGTTGCATCGCGCAACAACTGTGAATACGTACTGTGTAGTAGTCAGAATAGCCATTTGCGCTGAAAAATACAGGGCAATATATAGTGGCATAAATCCTAACACATAACAGTGTGTAGTGTGTACGTAACACAGAGTCAGTTGAATCACACAACAACTGTGACTACGTAGTAATCAAAATAGCCAGTTGCACTGAAGGATACAGGGCAATGTCGTGGCATAAGCATAACACACACATCAGTGTACATAAACACAGCGTCAGTGGCATCGCACAACAACTGTGAATACATAGTTGAATCAGAATAGCCAGTTGCACTGAAGGATACAGGGCAATTTATAGCAGCATAAATCATGAACACATAACAGAGTGCGGTGTACACACACAGCATCATTTGCGTTGCAAAACTACTGTGAATATGTTGTAATCAGAATAGCCATTTGCACTGAAGGATACAGGGCAATATATAACGGCACAAATCATAGCACATATCAGTGTGCGGTGAGTACATAAACACAGCGTCAGTGGCGTAGCGACAACAACTGTGGATACGTAGTTGAATGGCCAGTTGCACTGAAGGATACAGGGCACAAACGGCACAATCATAGCACATATCAGTGTGCAGTGAGTACATAAACACAGCGTCAGTGGCGTAGCGACAACAACTGTGAATACGTAGTTAAATCAGCATGGCCAGTTGCACTGAAGGATACAGGGCAGCCTGACAACATAAGCTGTAAGCACATCAAAATGTAATGTTACGTAGGCCCAGCGTCAACAGCATAAGCGGTAACGACTGCGCAACCCCGTAACGATAGTCAAGACTGACTAGGGGTAAACAACACTCACCGGATTGTGGCTGTGCACTTTCCATTGTCAGAGCGAGGCGGCTAGAGACCTCTATGCTAGAGACTTCCGTACTTCCCTTTTTTCTTTTTGGACACGGAGCCATGGCCTTTGCCTTGTCTCTCTAGACGCGCGTCTTGCGCACGACTACCAAAGGACGCCGTGGAAGACGGCGTCTTTCTTGAAGTAGCCTGGCTGAGATACCGGGCTAAGTATCCTTATCAACAGAGCCTCTCGCGTCGAGTCCTTCTAGCGAGCCCGCGAAAAGGACCGGTCACCGGAGTGGCGACGGGCAGCGTCAACTCGTCTTAGGGCGGGAGAGGGCCCACCAGCGGCCTGCTGGCGGCAGTGGGCCTCATCTCCGCTGATGCCCGGGTTTATTCCCCTGAGGGCGCGCACTGTCCGGCACATGCCCGCCGGCGTGAGTGCGGCCTCGGTTGATCCTTGTTAGGGTAGAGCGAGTCGATAGGACCCGCACATATCTGGCATGTAAGTTAGCAGCCATCGGATGCGGGGAGGAAACATGGTGAGTAACCTCTATTGCAACTTCCACGATGACTTCAGATAAGACTTCTAGCGTGAAGAAAGAGATTCTGACGTTATTGCCGCGCCCATGCTATTTATACTGCCCGCAATCCGATCAGCATTTGCATGTTTCGCGTCAATTGGCCAGCTGTCTCCAGCTGGCGTTAGCCTATAAGATTTCAGTGAAAATGAGGAGGAAGGGAGTTCCCGTATACGTCAGTGACGTAATGTCGAAGTGACCGCCTTGAAAGGGAACTATATGCAAAATAAGATACACCGGTGTTTTGCCAGATGAGAAGTTTATTCTACATATCATCTTTTTACTACTTTAATTAATTTTACTCTAATTAATTTTATAACTGTATCATTTATCTCTATTAATTCCTTTTATAACTGTTTTAATTTCCCTTTCTTTTATTTTGTGCTTATTTTCCATGCAACTCACTTTGAATTGCCATAGTGTGATATTTTAATTCCTTTCTATGTGAAGCATTTTGAATAACGGTTTTAATTTTCCTTGCTTATTTTGTTATTATTTTTATTCCTTTCTATCTAAAGCACTTTGAATTGCCATAGTGTATGAAATGTGCTATATAAATAAACTTGCCTTGCCTTGCCAAGTTGTGTAAGTGGAGAGAGAAAATGTGAGCGAGTGATCGAGCAGTGAGTATGTGTTGTGCTGACATGGTCCCAGCAGCTTGACGTGAAAACACCATCTCATTAAAGCCACACAAATAGACCTGCATGAGCACAATTACACATTCAGCGTAGAGTGATGCTCACCAAATATCTCACTAAGCTTCTCTCTCTCAGAGCTGCTTATCCACCCTTCCTTCTCACTGTGGAGAATAGAATTTCCTACCACAAAAACACAAAGCCATGGAAACGAGACGGAAAAATAAGTAGAACCAAGGACACGAAAGCAACGGAGATAAAGACCATGTGTTAAAATGCAAACACAAAACACAAAAGTGTGTCACTAATAAGCAGTGTTGGGCATGTTACTTTAAAAAAGTAATTACTTATTACTAAGTCTTCATGTTCTGCGTGTCTCTGTGTGAATGAGCAGCACAGTTTTGTCATGGTGTTCTCTGCATCTGCCGTCTCACTTTATTTGGAAATTTCACATTAACTTCATCTCCAGAGCTGCCCTGAGAGTTCACATCATGAGCACATCAGTTTCATTTGAGAAAATCTATCACTAAATACACAGTAAAACTCACTGAAGGTAATCACAGCAAACCTGTGAAAAAAATAAACATTTGGTTTATCTTGAAGAAATTATGACAGAAATATATTACTTTTGTATAGTAATTTGTACTCCCCAAATTAAAGTGGTTATTACTTTATTTTTAAGGAATATCATCAAACACAGAAAATCATACACAAAAAAATCATAAAACACAGAATCCAGAAAAAAATATATAAATAAACGGAAAACACTGAATTTGGGAAAAAATAAAACATGTTGCATGTACTATTACTATGTACTAGTAATAACTGTAAATGATGCATAATTACATGCAACTAACCCTAAAACAAGCCCTATGCCTTACCCTAACCCTATAGTAACTTGAGTATATGTTAAATAATTAATATTATTTAGTACTTTCAGTAAAACCTCATAACTCCATCCCGCCTCTATTGTAAATGAAGTACTGCACGCAGTTTGTACTGTCTCTGCTTTTTTGCAATGCAAGGGTCAATAAATAACTGGTTCTTTGAATAAGTACAGCGTTTTCTTTACTCAAGAAACACTTTAGTGTAACACTCAAAATAGCTCAAGAAAAGACTGAGCGCCCACACAGCTACAGTAAACTTTATAACCTGTAAGTTGATCAAAAGGTAATGCAATGCGGCTGTTCTAGGGCCCTATAAAATCCGTTTAATTTTTTCCCAAATTCCGTTTTAATTTTTGCAAATTCCTTTTTTTTTTCATTTATTTATTTATTTATTTATTTATTTTTTTTACCCTTTACTGTTATTTTAGTTGTAAAAAGAGTGTTTTTAATGTAAATGATTAAAATGTACACAAATAAAATAGGAATGACCTTAAATTTATTGAGGTAACAAACATCACATTTACTCTACTTTTCAGGACAAATACTGCATGATGCAAAATAACACTGCACTCTTAGTACTTCAAGTAACAACAAAATATGAATGGTAATGAGCTTTATACTGTCCAGTAAAATAAATTATATTCGTTTATAGAAGTTTAAATAAAAGTGCTCCATTAGCCTTTTCTTTTAGGGCGTATTCCCTGAGTTATGAAATTAAAGTTGATTTTGTCATCATGTAACAGCCAAGTTGAATGCAGCAGCAGTAATGCACATATGTAGGGACGTGGTGGCCTTAATAGCGTTATCATTGTAGCCTACTTCTCCTTGTTCTTCGTATGGCTTTTGGATAACAGGTGGTCAGTGCATGTATTTTTGCGCTTCCAGTCAACATTCCGTTGACAAAACTTACAAAACAAGAGTTTGCCTGACACATAAAAGTCACGTGGGAACTGCTCGGCTCGGTACTGAGGGCTTAGTGCCGAGTTTCTTAACTTTTTCGCTGACGAAAGCAGAGCCGTGGAGAGCCGCTTCGCCATGCTTTCATTGTTTTGAAGGGGGAGCTGAAATGATGGGAGGGGTTTGTGTTGCCCAGATTTGCTTCCCCCGGTCTACATTTTCCTCAGACACACGTTTTTCTCCCACACAAAAACAGAATTGTATTCCAAATATGTAAAATTCCGCGAAATTCCGCGTTAACACTAGATTCCGCGTTAATTTGCCAATTCCGCGATTCCGTCCACGATTCCGTGATCGCGGAAATTATAGGGCCCTACTGTTCTAATGATGGAAAAAACACATGTCCAAAATTCGCTGGTCAAAACTCAATTAAAAAAAAAAAAAATAATATGAATATAATGACACATGCAAGTGTCTGACCACATATAAAGCTACAATATTAACTTTGACAGTGCAGTGTTTAATTATTTTTAAAAAAATACAGTTGTTTTTTCCATTTCCATTTTAGTAAGAGATGGAGAACATTGCATTTAAGTAGATGAAGGCCTAAATCTAAAAGAGAGAGTTTGAATATTGCTCAGATGAGATTGGCTATTCGATCCATTTGAGTGCTCAGTGTGCAGCTGCTGATATCCTAATAATGTGAGGCAAAAAAAAAAAAGAAAAAAAGATGTCTTCTTTCTTTAATCTGTATGAGTAATTCACATTAAACTGAGAGCGGAGGCTGAAAATGAATGCTAGATTGCCATCCAATTTACTGTCTGGCGGCACATCAATCAAATATTTTGATTTCACAGAGGCAATATCTGGCAGAGGCAGTCGACTGCTTTCTATGGGAGGGATGTTTCGTCGATGAACATTAGGCAGAGGTATGATGTGATATTTAGACAGCGTACTGTACATCGCTATTACAGAAAGGACACAAAATAGTGAGAAATTACTTTGGATATTGTATCCATTACATCCTCATCTAGCGCCCCCCGTCTCTCTTATCTGACCGTCTGCCTGTCAGCGTCTGTAGGGATGACAGCCACACAGGCGGCGGTAATGTGATTTTCCCCTCGCTTGCAGTTAATTTTACATTGATTAATGTGTTTTGAGAAGGCAGTAATGGTATTTGGAAGTTATTCAGCCTGGGTGACTTGCAAGCAAGATTACAACAGCAGATAACTTTTCAGCTATGTAGTGCGAACACACTGCGAAGTAACTGTGTTATGGTTCGGCTCCGGAGTTCCAGCAGGTGTGCGGCGCAGTCACGCTGAGAACGGTTGGCCGAGCGCTTTCAACTTCATTACCTGAAAGGACATCAAAAAAGTCTCTGTAGTTCACTTGCTCTCTTTCTGACAGTAAAGCGGTTGTATGTTGTAGCTGATTGGGTTGTGGCAAACCGCCAGATGAATATTGGATTAAGGTCCCATTCAAACTCTCTCACACAACTCCTCTGACCCCTATTCGTCAATGACGGAGCAGAGTGATAAAAGCACAGGGCCATGGGTGGAACAGGGAAATGTTGCAATGAAAAACATTATTTTCCCAGGCTGCTCCTCTGCAGTCTTACCACACCACGGCTCCTTTTATGTAATTTAAAAAATGTGAGCTTATGGGCTCTTGGATGAAAATTATCTTCAAATGGCAACAGAGGGCAAGACACCCTGTGACGTTTGACGACTTTTCAAAAGGAAATTGCTCTGAGCCATTTCTGCACAGAAGACTGGGCCAGTTGCCATTTCTCAAAAATAAAAATAACCTAACATGAGTTAAATTTTATTCAAATTAAGCCTGCCAGTCTCTTAATAAGCTAACATGTTTGTGTTATTGTCCCCATGATATTGTTATTGTTTTTATTGCCTTGAATTCACTAAGCATCAGCTGTATGTAACATTTTAATTTATTGCTATAGGCCTGTTGGCTTTCAGCTATGACAGGCTTAACATTTGAATGTGTTCACCCAGGGCTATTTTTAACACTGGGTTAAGTAATTTGGTACTAATTTAAAAAACAAAAGTTTTAATCAGGTATGGTGCAGGTTGCCGCATCAATCAATGTATTAACCATGTTGAAATGTTGTGACCTGCTGTGTTTCACTAAACCTCAGAGAGAATCCTCATGCTCATTGGCTGCTGCCTCTGTAGATAAGCTAGCAGCGTAGAGTTGTTTGCTGATGCGAAGAGTAAAAATTAGACAACGCAACACAATATGATTGCGCTTTGGCAGTGGAGACAACGGGAGAATTAGTCGCTGTACAGACAAAGAAGCATACAAGTTCTCAAGCCAGGAGACAAAAAGACTGCCAAAGATGAAAAACAAGCGTAAACATCTGTACGGCATAAACAAGATGAAAAGATTTGACGCTGAGTAGTGATGCCAAAGATGCTTTCTTTTTTTATTGGACAGTTAAGGGAATTAACTATTGTGTTGACCACTCTCTAAAACTCTCTGGTATCAGTTATCTCGCCCCATGTTTCACTAGGGGTGTAAGAAAAAATCGATACACTTGAGTATCGCGATATTTTATTTTGCAATACTGTATCGATTTTCAAAAACGCAATATCGATTTATTTTTATTTTTTTTACGTCCAAAAATATTCATGGTAAGACAGTGGTTCACGTTTATGTTGTTTAAATCCCTACCACTAGATAGCTATGCTGAGACGCACCACTAGTGTCCTCGCCAGGCTCGCCTATAACGGTGCGTGTCCACTGGACATTTTAGGATTGACAGCGGACCAGAGAATGCGTTGAGAGCGACCGAGAGCGTCAAAAAGTTGGGCAGTTCCTTTATACAAATATCAAGCGAAAAACGCAGTCGGCAGCCAATTGCTGTGAGGTTCGGGATGTGACGTCTGTCTTGAGAGTTTAAACATATGCAAATTGTGCCGGAGTTTATGCTGGATTTAGTGCGTAAATCATTTTGTTTACAAATTAGACGTTGTGCAGTTGTTATAAAGCCTATATGTTAAATATTTCATTTTGGATGTGTTTATTGTGATTATATTGGCTGGTTTTATAAAAGTTTATACAACTGAAAGGATATCTTTGCTTGGTGCATTTGGAAACAAAGCTTGTCTATTTCTAAATGTAATCGCGTGCATCGTTCACATCAAACGCGAAGAGAGCATCTGGCGCGAGTGATTGCAATGTTAAGTCAATGCAAAGACGCGTTTACGCGCGTCTGGAGGTCCTGCGGCACGAGGCGTTTAGTGCGGCGCGGTTTGCCTCATTCGCGCGTCCAGTTCTTTTAAAATCTTTTATCACATAAAACTTGATTTCAATATGACACATTTATTTTGTTCACTTTCATCCACTTTCATTCATTTTCGTCCAGTTCACGTTGTTGTTTTGTATTGTGACAGGGGCTATGTACCTATTTTCTTTTATTATGGCCTACTTGAGCATATAAACATTTGCTCACTAAGAACCTGTAAACCACAAGCCCAAACTGGCAGTTTGATTTTCTGTGTACTGAATTGTTTACCTAAAGTAAACTTCTTTGACTTTTATGCACATCATGTCTTTTTTTTTTAAATATTTTTAATATATTTTACTTTTAAAAAATCCCAATATATCGCCTTATGCACAGTATCGAAATATATTGCAATATATCGAATCGTGACCCATGTATCGTGATGCGTATCGTATCGCCAGATTCTTGCCAATACACAGCCCTATGTTTCACACTGTTCATACTTCAGTAATTCTCTAATAAATGACACTTTCTCTTCAACAGGGCTTAGGGCTTTTGTTAGGGCCGGCACTGTCTGGAATTGAACAGTTTCCTTCAGACACTAAGGCTGCATTTACACTGCAGGTCTTGATGCCCAATTCCGATTTGCTGACTATATCCGATTTTTTTGACGACCCGCTTACATCATCTTTTAAAAATGACCCGTGTCCGATATTTGCATTTACACTATACACTGCCAAAACAACCACATGTAGACGTTCTGACCCGGAAAATGAAGTAAAAAACAGCTCAATATGCAATGGATGCAGAAGCAGACAAAATTATTATAGTGATTTTCCTGCTTACACGTTCACCGGTCATATCCGATCTGTGCCACTTGAGAGGAAAAAAATCGGAATTGGGTCACTTGAACCATGCAGTGTAAATGGGGCCTATAAGTAACTACAAGTCCATAGTTTAAGTTGGCTGTAAACTGGGCTTAAAGATGTTAATCTAGGGTTAAGCAAAGTGTAAAAGGTCTTTAAGAGAGATGTAACATGAATTTAAAAAGCAACATGTAAATCTAAAATGCTTTTCCAGCCAATATAAAGGACAAGGTAATGGAGCAAACCGTCTGAGCTAAAGTCTCCTCACCTAGTCATTACTGCAAAAGATGCATGCTTGGTTTTTAACCTTCGGGATTTATGCACTGCAAAATCAAAACTCCATCCGAGTGAATCCTGGGAGTAATAAAAGACTTGATGGAATGCTGTTTCATAAGCAGCAAGAGACGTCAACAGGCCAAAGCTTTACACAGCTCAGTGAAACCATATGCCATTTGTCGTCTCTCCGTTAAGGTGCTAAAAAACAAACAAATCCTCCTAAAAAAGACTGTAATGCAGTCATCGATTTTACCAACTGCAGAGTCAACCACCTGCTCATATATTACATTACTGTAATACTGATGTAGTATTGTACTGCATATTAGGGCTGTGTGATTAATACAGTTTTTGTTTTAATTTCAATTTTGGCTTCCAAAGATTATGAAAACATGATAATTGATATGAAACGATTATTGTGCTGTATTCAGCTTCTTTCCTTTCCAGCGATGTGCTTTCAGTTCTTAAAAGCTCTAACTTAACATGCAAATCAGTAAAATCAAGTAAGGTGACTTTTGTAAAATGCAGTCTACAACAGAATGTGCTTTGATATTATGAAGAGTAATTAAAAGTGGAAATGAAAACTCGTACTGTTCCCTGGGTGGTTTCTGTAACCACTTTCTGAGATGGAGAGGAACATGTAAGTATAAAGTATACTTTGAGCTTTGCATGCACACCTATACATTAAAATACACACAGAAATAAGTCAAAACAGAGGGTTTAGGGAGTATTCATGCAAGCAGGTCAGTTATATCTTAAGTAGTGTTGTCACGGTACCAAAATTTCAGTATTCGGTACCAATACCAGTGAAAATCCATGGTTCTCGGTACCAATTTCGGACAAGGACTAGAAATCAATAAATTCTTTGCTGATACTTCGTCATCATGGAGAGCGCAGTTCGCACCGTTTCAAAAATAGTAGATCTCCGAATGCGAATGAACTTACTATGAATTTTAGTATTGTTTTTATATGAGGATGTAAAAGTACTTTTTCAAATACAAGGTCAATATTGATTTTCACTAACGACAAAACAACAAATTATCCGTGAATTTATATGGAACTAATCTTTAAAAGCTTTCCATCTTCACTCTCCTCATGTAACGTTGCATTCGGAGATCAACAAGTTTCTCCTTTCCACAAGCGCTTGCTCTCCCGTGGCGTCTGTCGCACCTGGAAAAACAAGCGCGCCGTGTCGCTTCTATTATGAGCGTGCTTGCCGCGCACCTACATTTGGAATAACGAATCTGCACGCGCAAAAAACGCGCTATGTGAACGGCCACTTATGGCAACGTGACATTAGCCTAATCCAAAATATTTCCATATGTGTCTCTTTCCTCCTTTCTTATCAACAAGTGGATTTACAGCCACCACATCAGCAGCACCGGCGGTCGCCATGTCTCAGCGCTTTAAATAAAGAGGACGCGCAACTGCACGCGCTCAGTGCATGCGTGCATGCGTGCATGCGTGCATACATGCGCATCAGGGAACCGGGTTTGAACGGGTCCTCGGTACCACCGGTACTAAAGAAAACTTGGTACCGTGAAGTTTACATTTTTTTAGTACCGACTTGGTACCGAAGTAACGGGTCTTTTGACAACACTAATCTTAAATGAACGTAAACATGAGATTAAAGAGGATGCGTGTCAGTATATTAGATCCGTGCATTAGGTCTTAAAGTGACAGCAGCCTAAACCTTATGTCCTTAATATTAATCAAACAACAATAGAAAATGAGAAAATCACTGAAGACTACACGGTGTATTATTTTATATTTGATTATTCCATTTCTGTAGTAGGCTTAAATAATTGTTTGGGGACTTTTTAACTAAAATGAACTAGCCTATAGTATTCTGATTTGGTATCGAAATTGGTACAGAGTATTGTGAAATTTCACAATTATCTAAATTTCTGATGTTATAGCAACTTTTATATACAGCGCTTTTATATACATAGCTGCTTAATATACAGCCCTAGGGCTGGATATTGACTCAAATTTCACCATTCGATTCGCAACCTTGCAATTTGATTAGATTCAGATTCAATTTGATTATATATAGATTATTTTGGACATATATCAGGTACAGACCATACAGTAAATGACAAATTTTCTCAAAAAAATAAATAAAAATTCTCTCAACTAATGCTGTAAACTATACGTGAGAGTCAGTTGGTTCTACATAACTATAATATTGAAGGTTAAAATTAACTGATTTGTATACAAACACTTAAATTACCAGTTTAATTACAAATTACAAATTGTATACAAACACTTAAATTACAAAATACAAGATACTTATGTCATGTCACACTACATTAAACAGCACCAAAATGGTTTATTTTTTTGAATTTCGTAATAAAATGGACATAATTTGAAATCTGAGACATTGTTTAATATCAAAAGTAACAAAGCACAAAGCTTATTGCCATTTATTGGATGGGAGGCGAGCTACAATGTTCCATTCATCAACTGAAAACAGGATAGACTAATCGATTCTTGAGAATTAAGAATCGATATTGGTTCGTAAAAATGAGAATTGATTAAAATCGAGAAATCTATATTTTTACCCAGCACTATACAGCGCTATTTATAAATAAATTACTCGTATTAAGTTTTGGTCATATCGCCCACTTGTAATCATGTTAAATAACCGTGAATGATCAGTATTGACCACAATAATCATGGGAAGGGACTGAATTGCCAGGTTACAAAATGTGGCCTAGCAGCACTATGTTAATGCATTGTGACTACTTGCAGTTTAATAAAACTTGCAGGAAATAATTTGTGGCTTGGCTATGGCAACCCTGATCTAGTGGAACAATTGCATTAGACCTTGCAGATGCCTTGAGGATTTGTCCACATACAAGGGTATCACACGCCTTTATAATGGGTGTCATTGAATAACAGCTGGAGCTTTTTTGTGCAGTTTACAAATGGTACTTTCTGGTATAAGTGTAAATTGCCAGCGGCTGGTGCTAAGCACGTTACACCTGGTGAGGCGACGCAGGGCAGCACTTATCGCAATGACCTGCAGTGCAGCCAACGGCACAAGACATGGCTAGAATGCGTGAAGGAGGGGGAAAGTGAGCAAGAGTACAAGTAAAAGAGAAAGGGGGAAGACAACATTTTGCTCATGAGATGGGCATAATCTCTACCCCTGGCACATTATGACTTCAGCTCCACCATAGCAAATTTAAAACCCACCTAAGGGCTGGCTTATTTGATCTCAACAACAAGCACAAAAATCGATCCAGCTCCAAGTATAATCCTTGCCACGTCCATAAAGTCAGACACTTACTTTCCCTCCTTCATAAGCAACCTCGCCTCAATAAAAACATGCTTGATTTCCAATCGCTCAACAATGGGTCAGCTTTGGGGTGGTGGCTATCAAGGGAGCGATGTGCTGGAGAACAGAGTTGTTTATTCATTTTTAATCATCCCTAAGTAAACAACCCCTCATTGAAAATACACAGAGGGGAAAGGGTGTGTCTCCAAATCCGATCTTCTAATGCAACCTTGATCAGTTACAGCCAAATATAGGCCATGCCATCTAATTCCCCAGCCTGGTTATGTAGTCATAATTGGGGGTTTATTGATTTCCAGCCTGTCTTCATGGCTGAGGTGACCTTTTGTCTGAGAATAATTGCTCTATTAGAGGCTTTATAGAGGCTCCTGTTGGGGGCCTCACACTATTATCTGACATAAGAATAACGGGCAGATATGAGCTGACCCTCTTTGATCTGACGGGCTGCTATATTCTTCCCAATATTAAATCAGTTTGCGCAAAGAGAGAGAGAGAAAGATGGGAAATGAAAGGGAGGGTGGCAGAGCGAGATAACTTTCTATTGATAGCTTGGATGTTTAGTCACTATGATTGCACAGGAAATGTGTGCTTTGCCGTATATAGGGTCACTGAAGTATTGCAAAGCTACAATATGTAGTGGATTATGGATAGATGTGGGAGGGGGGAGGGTCACCTGAGTGCACGTGTATGTAATCAAACGGCCATTTAGACTAAGCCGTTTAGAATTTAAACTGAGCAGAATGAGAAGGCTTAGGGGGGATTCTAACCATGTAGCTTAAATAATCTTCAGCCTTGGCTTCCTCTGCTTTGGCTCTTTTATTTCTCCTAACAACATTGTTGGCCATGCCTCTTGGAAAAACAAAACAAAACAAAAAACAACAACAACACCATTTTATAGAGATATTTCCATTTGTCCAATATTAATAATTGGAAATAATAACTATTAACTATTATTGTTTATACTAATTATAGTGCAACTGTTTCCAATAAAGCATTTTTTTTATATTTTTATTTTATATTTACATATTCAATTTATTTTACAGTATGTGAACTGACAGTGTACTTGTCACGACTACTAGTCCCGCAATCTCTCTCAGTAACCGCCAACGGGTTCCCTCACCCGAATACTGACTGTCTCTTGAACTCCAAATCCCACAATGCCTCACTCTTGCACTGATTCCATTTTCACCTGTGAGTAATGATCACACACAGCTGTTACTCATTCCCAGCCCTATATAAACCACACTCACAGCACACTCTGTGCGAAGTCTTGTTTCACTGTTGTGTGCATCTCTGAGCGTTTTCTAGAAAGTTATCCTGCCTGTGTTTGTGACCCTTGCTGAAACTCTCTCTTTGATTGTCTGCTGCCTGCCCATTGACCTTCTGCCTGATTCCTGGATCTTGTATTGTCTGCTGCCTGCCTCTGACCCCTTGCCTGGTTCTCTTCACGCCTCGCCTGCCCTGCTACACTGTTCTTGCCGGTATTGGACCCTTGCCTGTTGACTTTGAATAATATTAAACTGTTGCAAATGGACCTGACTGAGTCTGATGATTCACAACAGAAGACTTCGCCAGAAGAAGGTCCAGCAACGATGTCTGCCTTGTCTGTTGCTTTCTCTGCCCAAGCCAGCCAGCTTGCTGCTCATCATCACCAACTAAACCGCCTGACTTCATTAACCGAAGAATTGATAAAGGCGGTCCAGGCGCTACAAACTTCTGCTTCAAAGCCGCCTCCAGTGCCTACGCCTCCACCTGCTGCCCACGCTCCCGAGCTTCAACCCTCCGCGAGCACGAGCCCCCGCCTTGCGCTTCCTGAGAAGTTCGAGGGGGACCCAAGTAAATGTAAGGGCTTTGTTCTCCAGTGCTCACTGTATCTTGCCCAACAACCTACGTCTCATTCTACTGATGCCAGTAAAATCGCCTTCGTTTGCTCACTGCTCACCGGTCGCGCTCTGGACTGGATCACAGCGGTATGGAGATCAGATGGTACCGCCTTTTCCACGTTCGCTGAATTTCTTCAGCAGTTCCAGGCAGTCTTCGAGCACTCCAAAGAGGGTAAGGGAGCGGAGGATCGTCTCCTGGAACTCACGCAGGGCCGGTCCACCGCTGCTGAGTATGCACTCGAATTCCGCACCCTCGCGGCTCAGACGAACTGGACCGATAATGCGCTGAAGGTGGTCTTCCGGCGAGGCTTAACCCATGAGCTGCAAGCGGAGCTGGCCTGTCATGATGAGGGGAAGGATCTTGATCAGTTCATCCACCTGTCCATCCAAATAGATAATCTGTTACGATCTCGCCGCCCCGGCGGCAATCGCCCTGTGTCTACCTCCCGCTACCTTTTCACTTCTCGAGCCTCCGGTCCAGCCTCAACGGAAACCAGTGAGCCCATTCAAATAAACGCTTCCCGGCTGACCCAGGAAGAGAAAGAGCGACGGAGGTCACAGAATTTGTGCTTGTATTGTGGCGAGGCTGGTCACTTCCGTCTCAACTGTCCTTCACGACCCCGTCTGAGAGATGTGGCACCGGTGAGTCTGACCATTGACTCTCTCAATCCCAACTCTTGTGTATCTGTACCCCTTGAGTTCACTATCAATGGCCAAGTAGTCTCCACGCCTGCCTTAATAGATTCCGGAGCGGCCGGAAACTTCATGTCCCGAGATTATGCCATGCACCACAAGATTGCTCTGATACCCTGTTCCTCTCCCCTCACAGTCGAAGCAGTTGATGGGCGGCCGCTAGGCTCCAGCCGGGTTTCCCACGTCACTCAAGAGATCCGCATGCGGACTGGAGCCCTTCACTGTGAGACCATCCAATTCTATGTACTTCACGCTCCACACACACCTGTCATCCTGGGCCTGCCCTGGCTCCGCAAGCACGACCCACACATCCAGTGGGCAACCGGCCAAATCGTCTGTTGGGGAAAGAAATGTCATGCTACCTGTCTCACCACTGTCACACCATTATCAGTCCAAAGCATCATCGAGCCCTGGGAGGACGCTGTGATGAACTGCCTCCCATCTGTGTATCACGATCTGTCGGAGGCCTTTAGCAAGACAAAAGCCTCCAGGCTTCCTCCTCACCGTACCAACGACTGTGCCATCGATCTGCTGCCGGGCACCACGCCTCCCAAGGGCCGAGTTTTCCCACTCTCCCAACCAGAAACCGAGGCCATGCGAAAATACATTGAAGAGGAACTCGCAAAGGGCTTCATACGTCCCTCAACGTCCCCTGCATCGGCCGGGTTTTTCTTTGTGCAGAAGAAAGACGGCGGTCTCCGACCCTGTATTGACTATAGAGCTCTTAATGACTGCACAATCAAGTTCCGCTACCCGCTGCCCCTAGTGCCCGCCGCCTTGGAACTCCTTCGCACGGCCAGATTCTACACTAAACTGGATTTGCGGTGTGCCTATAACCTGATCCGCATCCGCGAAGGGGACGAGTGGAAGACCGCCTTTTCCACCTGCACGGGGCACTATGAATATCTGGTTATGCCATTCGGCCTGGCAAACAGTCCAGCCGTCTTCCAGTCTTTCATAAATGATGTATTCCGAGATATGCTCCACCGAACTGTTATCATTGACGACATCCTGATTTATTCAGACACCTTAAAAGACCACATCCAGCACGTCCGGGCAGTCCTCCAAAGACTCATCCAGCATCAACTCTACGCTAAGATCAAGAAGTGTGATTTCCACCAGACCACTACAACATTCCTGGGTTATGTCATCAGTCCAGAAGGCGTGGCAATGGACGAGAGTAAGGTCAAGGCAGTTTTGAGCTGGCCTCAACCCACCTCCCTGAAGGAGTTGCAACGCTTCCTTGGGTTTGCAAACTTTTACCGCCGCTTCATTAGGGACTTCAGCACGGTGGCAGGGCCCCTTACCTCTCTGGTGCGGAAAAGCACGTCGCGTCTCCCGCCACCCACGCCACCCACGCCTTCAACCAACTCAAGCAACGGTTCACCACGGCCCCCATCCTGCACCATCCCAACCCAGAGTTGCCCTTTGTAGTGGAAGTGGACGCCTCTAACACAGGCCTAGGCGCCATTCTGTCCCAACAGCAGGGATCTCCACCCAAGTTATACCCCTGTGCCTACTACTCCAGGAAGCTCAACGCGGCAGAGCGGAACTACGATGTAGGTGATCGTGAACTACTGGCTATGAAAGCCGCTTTCGAGGAGTGGCGGCACTGGCTGGAGGGAGCTTCACACCCCTTCACTGTACTCACGGACCACAAGAATCTAGAGTACCTCCGCACAGCCAAGAGGTTGAACCCCAGACAAGCCAGATGGTCTCTGTTCTTCACTCGGTTCCAATTCACGGTCACTTACCGTCCCGGTTCTAAGAACACTAAGGCTGATGCTTTGTCTCGTCAATATGACTCGGACCTGACCTCCCAGACTCCTGAAACAGTTCTGAACCCCGACCTCGTCCTCGGTCCTATCCAGTGGGATATTGAAACCGAGCTCAGTCAGGCCAACGCCCAGATAGAAGTTCCCCCAGACTGTCCTCCCAATAGAGTTCATGTCCCCGAAGCACTCCGAAAAAGGGTCCTGGAACACGTACACGCTCTCCCCAGCTCTGGGCACCCAGGAATCACGGCCACCATTCAACTCCTCCAGAACCACTACTGGTGGCCCACCATAGTCCGCGACGCCAGCAAGTTCATCCAGCAGTGCCAGAACTGTAACACTCAGAAAGCGTCCCGACTACTGCCCGCCGGTCTACTCCATCCTCTCCCAGTCCCACAACGCCCCTGGTCACATATTGCCATCGATTTTGTTACTGATTTACCCCCCTCCGACGGTCACACCACCATCCTCACAGTGGTAGATCGTTTCTCCAAAGCCTGTCGTCTTATTCCGCTCGCCAAACTCCCCACTGCTCTGCAGATGGCTGAACACCTCTGCAACCTGGTATTCCGATTTTATGGGCTGCCCGAAGATACCGTGTCCGACAGGGGTCCCCAATTCACCTCTCGAGTCTGGGCAGCCTTCTTCCAGATGCTCCAGATTAACGTGAGCCTTACGTCCGGATATCATCCCCAGGCCAACGGACAAGTCGAGCGCCTCAACCAAGAAATCATCCGGTTCCTTCGGTCTTACTGCCACCTTCATCAAGAGGATTGGAGTCGGTACTTAATGTGGGCGGAGTACGCCCAGAACTCCATCCGAAAACACTCCACGGGTCTGACCCCCTTTCAATGTATCCTCGGCTTTCAACCACCCCTGTTCCCATGGTCTGGCGAACCCACTAACGTTCCCTCCGTGGATGATTGGTTAAGGCGCAGTGAGGCGACATGGAACCTTGCACACACTCACCTCCAGCGGGCCATAAATCGCTGCAAGAGAGAGGCCGACCGTCACCGTCGACCCAACCCAGAGTACCAACCTGGCCAGTGGGTGTGGCTCTCTACTCGAGACCTCCGCCTCCGGCTCCCCTGCAAGAAACTCAGCCCGAGGTATGTGGGTCCATTTAAGATCCTCCGGCAGATCACCCCAGTATCCTATCGTCTTGCCCTGCCTAATCACCTTCGCATTGCTCCCACTTTCCATGTTTCACTGCTCAAGCCGGCCACGGACCCCATCGAGGAAGGGGAGGAGAGGTCCGCAGAGCCAACTCCCCAATCCATCCTAGTGGAGGGCGAAGAGGCCTACCGAGTCCACCAACTGCTAGACTCCAGGCGCCGGGGCGGTAATCTCCAGTATCTAGTTGATTGGGAAGGGTTCGGTCCAGAGGAACGGTCATGGGTCAACGCCAAAGATATACTGGACCCCACGCTCACTCAGGAGTTCCATCTAAACCACCCGAACAAGCCTGCTCCTCGACCACGTGGTAGACCCCGTCGTCGCCAGCATCCTCGCGCCAGGAATCGCTCGCAGGGGGGGGGGCTCTGTCACGACTACTAGTCCCGCAATCTCTCTCAGTAACCGCCAACGGGTTCCCTCACCCGAATACTGACTGTCTCTTGAACTCCAAATCCCACAATGCCTCACTCTTGCACTGATTCCATTTTCACCTGTGAGTAATGATCACACACAGCTGTTACTCATTCCCAGCCCTATATAAACCACACTCACAGCACACTCTGTGCGAAGTCTTGTTTCACTGTTATGTGCATCTCTGAGCGTTTTCTAGAAAGTTATCCTGCCTGTGTTTGTGACCCTTGCTGAAACTCTCTCTTTGATTGTCTGCTGCCTGCCCATTGACCTTCTGCCTGATTCCTGGATCTTGTATTGTCTGCTGCCTGCCTC
Organism: Scardinius erythrophthalmus; assembly: GCF_964197995.2. Classification (NCBI taxonomy): domain Eukaryota; kingdom Metazoa; phylum Chordata; class Actinopteri; order Cypriniformes; family Leuciscidae; genus Scardinius; species Scardinius erythrophthalmus. Next base: position 8,413,166 of record NC_138242.1, read on the forward strand.
TGACCCCTTGCCTGGTTCTCTTCACGCCTCGCCTGCCCTGCTACACTGTTCTTGCCGGTATTGGACCCTTGCCTGTTGACTTTAAATAATATTAAACTGTTGCAAATGGACCTGACTGAGTCTGATGATTCACAACAGTACTAACACTGGGGTCAGTAAGATTTGTTTTATAATGTTTTTGAAAGAAGTGCCCAGACGCACATTAGTCAAGCTCCGCGTATTTAGCCCTTCTTTTACAGCTTTTTGACTTTATTTTTGACATCTGGGGTAGTTTTTTCGTTTCCAGTTGGTTTATAAATGTCACACAGTTGGAAACTTGCTTATCTTTCGCCATCATATTCTCCAATAAAGAAGAAAACTAAATCAGCAGCCGCGACGGGCCGAGCGGACATGGAGGACAACATGGCGACCACTATAAAGCGATTTGAGGACATTTTGAAAACCGAATTAACAGCAGTGCACACCAAATTCACCTTTCACATGATTAAAATCCAGAATATGTGCCAACAGAGAGAGCAGAAACGAGTGGTCAACGAACACACTAGCCGTTTGGATGCACTCGAGCAACAAGTGACAGATAATTTAATTGTTACCCCGCCTGTGAAAACCCCGGCTAAAGTCGCAGAATCGAATTATGAGTTAACGAGCGTCAAAGTAGTCATAGCCATAAAAATGACAAAAATTGGCTATGTGTGTTTATTGCTATAAATGATAGATTATACCAATGGTTTTGAGATGTAGGCTAATACTTTCATTTTCATTTATAAAATGATAAATACTGAAATTAATGATTTTATTGACTATGTTATACTTTTGCGCAAAAAACCCCCGGACGTGGGCTTCCTAAACATTGATTTCAATCGTCTCTGGGTTTATTTTGCGCAACAACACTGCTGATTCTTATATCATTCGGTTCAGGAACTTCGTTTCTGTGTCTTTTCTATTAGAAAGAGTAAAAACAGACTTTAATATCAATCCACGAGCAGTAATCAGGTCAACACAATGACAATTCTTGTCATAACCAATATTTTAAGAACTACTTATTTGTTTTGTAGCTCAGTATTCTGCCAATACTATTAAACTTATTTTAAGGACATTTTTGGCCTGCTACGTGTTATTTGCTGAATGGTAATGTGTTGTTTTGACATCTGACACGGCGACACCGAAGTAAGAGGCAGGAACAGCGAATGAGAAATGTTAAGTTATTTAATTGATATTATTGACATTTTTTCACTGATATTACATTTTACTAATAAAGTTATACAAATCATTCCACTGAATTGACATGGTAATTGTTGCTACGATCAAGCTCTTGTGGCACCCCCATTGGTTTCAATGTTTTTATGCTTTTAGCTTTTTGGACATGCACATCATAATAAATAGACCTGTTTTACAAAACTTTAAGAATTTTTCCACTGATGTATCATATATCACTAAAAAGGGGAGAATCTCAGATTGAATGTGTTATATGGCACATATGCAGGAAAACTATGGATCAAATGTGTTGCAGTTTTAACAAATAACCTATTTTTAAATTAGAATTTCTCAAAAATATGATTTTCTGAGCCCGAATTTTAGCAAATCTTTGACATGGCCTTACTCAGTCAATATTAAAGATATGAAGGTTATATTTTCACAGAATGTTCTGCTGGGTTTTCACAGGCAGGGTCACAATTCAGGAATCTCATTTGAGGAAGGAGGATGTCCGTAGATGCTATAACACATTTTTTGAGGTGGTCTCTTTCACCACTACTGACAAGAAAACTAAAAGGTGTATTAATAATTGTTAGAAGAAATTTAAATATCTCCATACTAGACAGTAATGGTGATAATCCTGGCAGAATAACTTGTATACAAACTGTGGTTGAGAATAGGAAGATAGATTTTCTCTCAGTTTACGCACCATGTAGTCCAGATCCAACTTTTTTCTCTGAATTGTCTACCTATCTCACTGATCTAACGGACTTTGAGATAGTCATAGGAACAGATATGAACGCTGAAATGTCCCATGACCTTGATAGGTCTGGTGGCAATTTTTCTTTTGTTTCCTGTTTCTACTGAGCAACTCAATCAATGCATAGCCTCTTTTTTCATTACAAGATACATGGCGGTTATTTAGCCCTTCCCAAAAATTGTACACATTTTTCTCAGCTAGACAAAAATCATATTAATGGAAGTTGACCTTTCCATGAATTTGACCTTTTGAATTTGACCTTTCTCCCCGATCTCTTTCAGACCATAGCACTCTCCACGAGCCCCTAGGTGGCGTTTTAATACTAATTTATTAAAGGATGAGTTTTTTTGTGATCAATTTAGAACCAAACTGTGTGACTTTATTGGCATCAATAAAGGCTCGGTAGATGACCCACGAATACTGTGGGAGGCGAAAAAGGGCTTTATCAGGAATACTTCGATTTCATATGCTTCTTTTCGCAAAAAAAAAAAAAAAAAAAAAAACTCAGTGTAAGAAAATGTCTGACCTGGAATCCAAACTTCAGTCTCTAGAACAGGCAAACCAACATTCTTTTTCTGATAATACTACATCTAAAATTTAAACTGTTAGGAAAGAACTTAATTTATTATATAGATACAGAGCTGAATTGCTTATACAAAGATCCAGACAAAACTATTATTTTCATGGTAGCAGACCTAGCCATTTATTGGCTTTAAGACTACGTAATAGCGAAACATTTGCTCATATTACAGCAGTGAAATCTCAAGCCGGTGAGGTTCTGACTGACCAGGAGAGTTTAAACAAACTTTTCGTTCCTTTTAGTATGAACTATACAGATCTAACTCTGAATGCGACTCTAAATCCTATACTTCCTTTTTATCTACTCTTACTCTTACGCATATATCAGAATCAGACTCTGAGCTCTTAGCTAGACCTATATCACTTGTTGAATTAGAATCATCAGTCAGAGGTATGAGCAAGGGTAAATTCCCAGGCCTAGATGGCATACCAGTTGAATTCTATTTGACCTTCTGGGCCGAGTTGGGTTCACTTATGCTAGACATGATGCAATATTCAATCGATCAAGGATCCTTTCTGCAAAATATGAACATGGCAATTATATCTCTTCTGCTGAAAAAAGATAAAGACTCTACATTATGTTCTAGTTATCGCCCATTCTCTCTAATTGGTACAGATGTTAAAATATATGCCAAAGTTTTAGCCTGTCGTCTAGAATGCTTGACCAAAAGCATCTGTATCTATATAATACATTAAGTTTGATCATGATCATACAGGATTCATCAAAACTCGCTCTGTCTCAGATAACCTGCGAAGACTGCTTCACATAATTCACTCAGCAGAAACATGTACTTCTCCCTCTGCAATACTTTCTTTAGATGCAATGAAAGCATTCGACCATTTGGAGTGGAATTATTTGTGGGCAGTGCTATATCACCTACGTTTTAGCTCTAACTTTATAAATATGATTAAAACCTTGTACGTTAATCCCTCAGCTACAATTCTTACTGGCCAGGTATGTTCACAATCTTTTCTGATTGGAAGAGACAATGTAAACTTTATTTTGGCCCTATCATAACACATTTTATTTCTACTTGGAGAACGGTGACCAGAAAAAAAGCCAAATTTGATTTGGCATTGTCATTCACCTCTGTTCCATAATAGTAATTTTTTTATCAGGACATTTCATTGTCCACAATGGGCTAAATGTAAAGTAAATTGCTTTGGTGACATTTATTATGACAAAGGGCTGAAATCATTTCAAGATATTAAGGCTCTCTTTAATTTACCAGGAACTTCCTTTTCCATGTATCTTCTCATTAGATCTGGGCTTGGCGCATATGGAGTTCCCTGGGATTCACAATTACATGTACATCCCCTTGTGAAAGACAATTCTTCCAACTGATAATTCTGTTACTTCTGCCTCAGCTATTTACTCTTTTCTCCTAAAAAACTCATACACACCTTTTTCCATATCAACTGTTTGGACTAAGGATATCAGTAAGGACTAGGGATGTGAATTTATGCCAAAAATGCCATTCGACAATCGCGGAGCAAAACTCGAATATTGTTCGAAAATCGGAGGGGGGAAAAAAAGGAAAAAAATGCACATTCTTACAATGACAGAAAGGGAGGCCATTTCATCTTTAGCGATTTGTCATCAAACTGTTTATTTAATTGAACAAGTAACATTCTCGTCGTTTATTTTATTTTGTTTACATAGTAGGCCTATGGTAGGCTAATTGGAAAAAAAGAAAAACAATAAGCAAGACAGTCCGTTTCTGCATCGCCAAACCAGATGCTCGTTAGATAAAAAAATAAAATAAATGAGGTAAGGATACATGTCATAACGATTTTATGCGAACCTGCCTTGTTACCAGCAATAGACTACTTCTTAAACAAATTAGTTTTCAATCAATGAAACTATTCATAGCCTAACGCTTAGGCATATGTCATATTCTTGCATATAAAAAATTTGCATGTCAACATGTTCTGGGATGAGACGCGAGCGCAATCTATTAACAATAAGTCCAGCTGCGGAGAACACCCGCTCGGATGGCACAGAAGTCGCAGGCACACTCAAGCAGGAGATTGCTAACTTACGTCTACCCATGAAACCAGCCATTGACTGCTGGGTGCTGCCTGAGGAGGATGAAGCTGCTGCCGGGTGCTTTGATCTCAGGTGGCTATGCATCGTTGTTGTAGAGTGGTGGTATGCTAGCTTTTCTTGGCATAACTTGCACTCAACTTTATCATTGTTATCTTTTTTTAAACGAGTCCCACACAGAGCTTCCTGGTTGTTGCATGGTTGATCGCAGAGTTAACGGTCACGAGGTCACGACAATGCTCTTCTTCTGTTGTTTGTTTACACTATGTACACAACGCAGCCTAGATCGCGCAGTAGGGGGTTTCATTCATGTTAGCGACACCCTGTGTCCCCGACAGGAAAATACCCTGTTATAATATAACACTACCCTGCGAAAATATAACGATATTCGAAAAAGCTATTTTATGATCGAATTTCGCACACAGTTCGACTATTCCAAGATCGCGACTCATCCCTAATGAGGACATAAAACATTTATTCACTGAGCAAATTCTGGAGACAATCTCATCATCCTCAAAAAAAACAAATCATCAGATGATACATTGGAAACTTCTGACTTTACCTATCCCCTTTAAAATGTTTATGCACTTGTCTCCTTCCCCAAATTGTAATTTATGCCCGCAGAGAACACTTGGTAAATATTTACATTTTTCTGGGAATGCCCTGCACTTTTTCCTTTCTGGTCTCAGCTTGCTCATGACATATCATTCCTGATATATAAGGATGTGGTTTCGACTCCAGAACTTTTCTTTCTGAATTGGCCTTGTCTCAGCAACAGAGAAACTTACTTTTAGCTGCTTTCACTGCTGCAAAGAAAATGTTAGTCAGTCATTGGATTCCTCCACATACGATGAACAGCTCTTTGGAGCTATCAACAGCTCACCTTCATGGAGCAAAGGCAAATACTTTAAATAATTGGAGTGGAACTTTTGACATTGTTAAATCCTTTGTTTCTTCTTTTTGATGTAAAATGTATTTTTATGTCAATTTTCTATCTAACTATTGATTAGGTATTTTATTTTTTACCTTTTCCACTGCAATGTCTTACAATTCCTTAGCACCGTATAAGTCTACCTATTTGGTGGGTGAGGGGTATGGGTTTCACTTTAATATGTTATATATTTTTTTCTTATATTGAACTGACTGCTTAAAAACAATTGTTCACAAAAAAATAAAATAAAGTATCAGCAGATATTAAGCAAACAGTCTAACAATACTCTATTAAGAGTTAGCTGACATCTAGTTGCAAAGTTACTTATAGTTAGTAGAATGTCAACGGTGGACCATCGATATAAAGTGTTACCACAGACTTGTTTTTGAAGTGTGATTTATTCCTGTGATTTTCAGCATCATTACTCAAGTCTTCAATGTAACATGATCCTTCAGAAATCATTCTAATATGCTGATTTTCTGCTCAAGAGATGACCCTGATGCATTTTTTTTTCAGGACGCTTTGGTGAATAGAAAATTAAAAAAGAAAATTGAAATTGAAATTGAAATTTCAGAAATAATATATATTTACTGTCACTTGTGACAATGCGTCCTTGAATAATAAATTAATAAAAAGAATAATAATAAAAATATCTCACTGACCCAAAATTTAGGACAGGACTGTAAAATAAAGCGTTAACAATATTTCACATATAATCTATACAAAATAATTATATAAAACTATGGAAAATCTGTAAAAAAATAAAATAGAAATAAATATCTTCCTCTTGTATTTCTCTTTCACACTCGCATAATACTACATGACCTGAGTGGATCTGAGATGCTTTTAGCACCCAGTGAACCTCCACGCAAGACTCGTCTCCCAAAACCATGTACACAGATCTATGGTTCAATAATTAAACACAAAGATAAAACATACTTTCTTCCACTATCACCTCAATTCATCCTTTATTCTGGTCTAAAAGCATTTGAAAACAATGGCACAACAAGTCAGAAAATAAGGAAAAATTCTGAATCCCTGATGTAAAATGTTCACAAGTGGCAGGTCAGGAATGCACAAGGTACATTTTTTATCAGTGTAACAACACCCATTCGTTCAAAAGCAAAAAAAACAACAACCTTGTGATAACACTAATCACAGCTCTGTAGTGAAGTCTGAACCTTATTTGAACCGTGTTGGTGTCCTCAAGGGAGGAGATACTGTTATAGGTGACATTACAACCTTCACTGCATATGAAAATCGTAATGCATCATATCAAATTCAAGAACTTCCAAAAGAGCTTTTTAAATCGACGTGTGACTGTGACCCCAAGCTCCACTTTCTGCCTCACAGATAGCGGTGTGGTGTTTGAAGTCTGTCATTGAATATGCATATTTTTGGGCCTTTAAAATTCTCCCTATTCAAGACTCAGATGTGGCATGCTAGTCAAAGCTGAGAGCAATGGGGAGAGATGTGACAGCGAGATCTCTTATTAGTCTGCCGAATGAGCTAAATATGCTGTGAAAGATACAGGCAGTGGCTTAAAAAGGGATACCTCTATTGTTTTATAGTTTCAAACCTTTCAAACATCTTTTTGTGAATGGCTTTATTTGAAAGGTTTGACCCTGCTAACTTTCTTTAAAATAACACCCACTTAGGGGCTGTTGACATGACACAATTTTCAACTAAAAACTTAAAACTTTGTATGCGTTTTGGCCGTTCGTTTACACGACAACGGTGTTTTGGGTGGCTAAAAACGCAAACTTTTGAAAATTGGTTTCAAAGTGCAAGTTTTTGAAAACGGTCTCCTTTTAAACAATAAAAGCGTGTATCTGTGAAAAATGATGATGTCATGCACATGCGTATTACGCGTTCAGTCTATAGTGTTTCATCACCCTCTAATGGCCTGGCAGCAGAATACAATGTTTTAGTCGTTTTCGTGGATCCGTGTGAATGGGGATCGTTTTGACAATGGTGTTGTCTGTACGCAGAAAACTAGGAAAGGAAAAAGGAAAAACTTCTCCGTTTTAAGCGTATATCGTTTTCGTGTAAACGTACCGTTTAGAGTACTTATTATATTTTATATATTTTATGGCATTCAAACATTTTTAATGTGTTTTTTTTCTAACACACAACATACCAACTGACAAATGTTAATCTCTATAATAATAATAATTTGAAAGTGACTAAATGCAAAATATCTGCTGATACGGAGTCCCGATCTAATACTTGTATTTTCGTGCTTAGGGTTGGGCACCGATATGGAACCGGTACCTAAGTAACTGGTACGTAACCGGACCATATCAAAACGCATATTTCGGTGCCTCATTTCTGTGCCACTTATAATGCCTCAGCTGTTGGTTGAAATATTTGCCCTCTGGTTCTCCGAAACGGATGTAAGAAGCATCACCACCGCATTTGATCGCTCACATCTGTGTGATTAAAACGTTCTAAATTCAAATGAATTGACGTGTTGTAGGCCTAAATCTGACAGATTATCTGAACTACGGTGCGTACTAACATGGCGTCCATTGTGCGTTATAGATCAACTAACATGAATCATGATCATTATAAAGGTTTCTTAAATGACTAAACACATTCACTTACATGTATTTAAGAATAAAAATATCAGCCACGGACTGACTGACATGTAACGCAACCAACCACAGTTCGTTTTGAACACTTGCTGAAATTTAAAGTTGGTTTGTAGCATACAGCAGCAACAGACTACTTTGCTGTTATTAGTACTGTAGTGTTAAATTGTTGTATTTAGGTTAGGTGGCTTAGGTTTTATTGTGAATTTGTTAAGTAAATTTATTCTGTTTTGTATTAAGACTACTTATATTTATATATTTACTTTAAAATTTGTTTGAGGGTCTATGAATTTTTATATATATATAGGTCTTTTATATGTACAATAAGCAGAATAATTGCAACAAAAAGAAAATGGAGGTCAGAATGCCGGTCATATTTCCCCATAGTGTATAAGGCTATATATTTTCAGTCCATGTTTTTATGCCACATACAGACAAAACCTACATTGTTCAATAGTGAGCCAGCTGTCTTCTGTACTCCTATAAGACCAAGAACTTTGTTTCACAACTCAAAGAACTGAGAAATAAAGGAAGTACAAAATTTTCACCCACTTTCAGAAAAAAAAAACTGTTTTAAACTCTTGCATTGTTTGGGTGAGTATAAAGAATTTAGTAATGGGAAATATTCCATGTTTCTTTAAGAAAAAAATAACAGAATTTACTTATTGACAAAGCTGTGTTTTTAAGCCTCTCTGAGCAACAATAAATATTGGCTCTTCATTGGTGTGCAAGCCCTCCATAGGCACTTGGTTTTGAAGAAACATTTCAGTCTTGGACTACAACCAAACTATATAGCTACAAGCTCAATCGAAATTCTAGCATCTCTGATCTGTCGTTCCAAAAAAATATTCACAACCATAATGGTTCTTCTTTACAGACTGTCACTGAATGCGACAAAAAAAAAGCAGTATGATTATAAATGTGACTGCTAAGAGTTTGAAAAAGAGCCATTTTTAATCTCCATCACGTAATTCACCTGCATCTGACATCAGCCTGAGGAGCTTGCAAACCAGATTACAAACTCTAGAGTTCATTAGTGTATAGACGGGGAAATTATAGGAAAGTGAAAGAGGGGGCGACCCCTCCGGCCAGCAGCAAGGAGACAGACTAAGCTCAATTAGAGTCATTATTAGTCATAACTAAGCAACCAAATGCACACAGGAGACAGCGGTCTGGATCAAACAGCTTCACAGCAATGGCTGCTGGATCCACTTGTAAGCATGGCATTTCAAACAACATTTATACTTTTTGATTGCTGGGCTATGGCTCATATGCTTTTCGTTCTAAACATCTTACACTGTTACTGTGTCAAGTTTCCAGTGTCAAGTCATTAGTCTGTCCGCAATAAAAGCAACAGCTACATGACACAACACAATCAAAACACGTTGGCTTAAAACATACCTGTCAACACTCCCGGGTTTCTCCCGTTTTTTAGCCCTATCTCCCGGACCCCTCCCGGTTTGTTATTTCTCCCGGGAAACTCCCGTAATTTGCATGGCCCAAACTTCTTTATGAATAATCGGACCAATATGTTTGTCTAATGTTGACCAGTTGCCAGATCTTGTATTAAATGCATTATATTCACACAATCCACACACCATTTCAACCCGTTTGTCACCTCAACCTGGCAACCTATAACCCAGTTGCGCAGTCGCGGAAAGTATAACCCGAAAGCGAGCCGATAGACATTGCAGGTGAAGGCGGTGTCCCTGCAAAGAAACCAAAGTACCACAGTGTTATATGTGTTTTGTACCAGTGTTAAAAACTGTAAAGAAAATGTAAAGAAATATTAATAAATTAAGTTATGTTTTCATTTATGGTTATTGCAATGTAAATAATACACTTAATACGTGCAGTACATAACAGCATGCCCCATTTTATAAAATTAATTATTAATTAAAAATTAATATTTTTTATACTGTTTTTTCGTCTCTCATCTATACAGATGTAGGCTAGTTGCCTAAAATGCAAAGATTACATATCTTTTGGTATATTGCCTGTTCAGATACTAATACAACAAAATATTCTGGGGGCCATGACATTTTTGTGAATATGATCAAAAACGCTGGGGGTGGCTGGCAACTTAAAAAAAAAAAAAAAAAAAAACGCTGGCAGGGAAAGAGTGAACTAAAATCTACTAAACTGTTAAGCTAGCATATCTCAAGTTCGTAAGCTATTTGGACAACAGGAATAATTATGGTCTCGTAAAGGCACTTTGGTTTTTGGTGTTCAAAATAAGAATATCAAATCATACACAGGGGAGAAAACCTTGTTCAATTTACTCAACTGAACATAGCTGTACTGATGTTGGTGAAGTAACTAAAAAAATAGTCTACAATTAAAATAAACGAATTGTGTGTAAAAATAAAAATAAAAATTGCCTTAAGCATTTTTGTGTGAAATCAAAAGGTTTGTAATTATTCACTTTGTTCATTTTACTTAACTTATTTAAGAAAGAGTCTAAACACATCAGTTACTGAACTCCTGAACTTGAAAAGTAAATCACACTCTGCTCATATGTAGTAAGCAGAGAATGCATTTTCAGTTGATTTGGAGGCAGTGGGAGGTTTGACAGTCTTGCACAGCCAAACGCTGCATGCCAAGATGCGGTTTGATGTGGATTCAAGGCCGAGGCTGTGGATATGACCAGCCAATGGGCTCAACTTCACAGACAGGAAACTGACAGCAGGAGAGTGAAAGATTACTGACAAAAAAAAAAAAAAAACATAGCCTAATAAACAGAAATGTTTACTTGTTATTTTTGCAGTTTGAACTGAAAATCATAACAATACTGCTTAATTTGGTATCTGCTGCAAAATCTGTACAAAGACATGACAGATATGAGTGCATGAACAACTGCAGTGGCCATACATTTCAACAATTTCTATGAATATACCAAAGCTTCATATTTGACCAATGAATTCAGTGTTTCACTATGAGATTGAACTCAGTCAGAGCACTGTGGTGAAATGAAAGTGCAGGTTGATAATGTGTGAAAGGATGATGATGATGATGATGATAATGATCAGCGGACCCTTATTCTGTTCAACACCAAGCAATAGCAAGGGCATGGTACTTATTTATACAGGGTCCCATGAAACCATATCTCTCTAAGAATAATCTGATGGGAACACAGAAAGGGTCATTTGGGTATTAAAAATGGATACAATGACTTATTCAGTGCTTAAAGTGTGGGATTGCTACATAAATTTCCCCCATTATAGAGAGAAGAAGATCAATAGTTCTCATTTTGCTCATTTCCTCCTAGTCTGCTGAGGAAAATATTACCGTAAAATTGCTCTTGTATTATACCTAGGGTGAAAAAATATTTTTGAATGCCTTCCTAAAGTATCGACATCAACTACATATTTTGAAGACATGGATGCCAATTTCCTTCCAGTTATATAATTATATCACTCACTGCAGAGTGAATTTTATTAAACGGATAGTTCCAGCGGTAAAATTCAATAGGATAAGTCATGTTCAAAGCCATTATGCACACCTGCAGACGCACACCCATCACATTCTACAGTACAATAATACATCAAGTTGCTTTGAGCATCACATGTCCCAGTGATTAATGCCCACAGACACAAATGTAATCGAAGAAACATGTGTCAGCAAACAGACTTCATAAGGTGACAGAATCATATCTAAGAGGTTTTGCACTCTCCTCCCACCATTCATTCTGTCTCCAAGGTCCATATTTTAATAGCATATTTTCAATCATTCAATCTTTGTGTAATGCCAAATGGTCTTTAAATGCTTTATAAATCTTTAGCATTCAATCTTTGTGTAATGGATTGGCAATTAGCATGAATGTATGAATGGACAGATTGTTGAACGCATCCCTTCACCATCAAACTTGATTGATGTGGTGCATTAATTTACAGAAATAACACTTTCGATAATAATTTTCAAAGAGTAAAGAATACAGTTAAGGGACCATAAATATGTGAAGTTGTTAATATTCTGAATGGATCTGAATAATTAAATAAATACTGTTAATAAATGATCACAACAACAGTGGTTCACTAGATTTTCTGACCTGAATCTGAACTTTAAAACCTGCTGGTTCATTCTTAGAGAATGTTTCTCACAGCTTAGAGAAAACAAAATATCGCAAAAGTCATTATTCAGCATTTGTTATTAATCAAATATGTAATTCTTAACAGATCATCAGTCCATTCAAAAATAAAATGTATATGAATATTAAGTATGGTCTTGTTTTTAAACTCTATAGATGTTAGTGAGTAGCTTTAAAAAGGAGTACAATAGACTGAAACAGAATTCAGTTTTTAAAAGTTGTAATACTTTTAACATGTTACACCATTCCATTTTTCAATGCAACACTCTCGCTGGGACACTCAACAAGCAGGCCAAGACGCAGAGAAACCGTCTGCATTTAACTTAAATTTACAGCAAAAATATGTATATTTTATTAACTGATAATATTAATATACCTATTGAAGTACTAAAAACTGTTTTGAACCTTTTATAATACACTTATAACAACAAAAAAGACAGGGGGTTAAGAGAAATGTCACACATAGAATCCTAGGAATGTCAATTTATGTCTTTTCACAGTAAATTATAAGGTGACTTGTTGTTTTTCACTTCCAAAAAGCAAATTAAATTAAAAATATTGTACTGTAAAATGTCAAATTACTGTAAAACCAGTCAACCATTATTATTTACAGGCTCAAATAGAACCGATGGCTGCAGAAAGTTCACAAAATTTGAATGTCTACTGATCACAAATTTACATCCCTTGAGTGTTCATGTATTACATATTCAGCTAATTTAATAATGCATTCAGCTAGTAATGTGCGTCTAGCACTTTCAGCTCCATTTAACACTTTTTACCATGTTTAAACCAATTCAACATACCCCCCCCCACGCCCACCCCACCACCACCTGAGTCAACCAATCCCTAATAAAAATATGAATCAGTTTTTTTTATCCAATTAGTATATTCAATTGTTTATGAACAAACATCTGTTAAGCATTACATCATGTAAAAGGTTTGTTAAAGTCACTAATAAACTCATCATAAGATGTCCAAAAAAAGTATCAAATATGTTCTTTCTTCAGCTATTCTTCAAAAAAACTGCTCCCATAATACAGTGTGAGCAGAAATACGCTCACCCTTCCAATAAAACACTCTCTTCTGTCCACAAATCTGAGACTACACTCCACAAACTATTAGAAATGTAAGAACACTGCCATCTGATTTGGCAGCCAACAAAGACATGAAATGAGCAAAGAAGATGAGGATGAGCGAGAGACAGAAAGAGAGGAATCCAGTTTTTATCTCATCTAAGCTTTGCCACCAGCTTTGCCTGTCTGGTAAAAAAGTAACTGCTGTTGGGTAGAGGGCAATGCCCATGATGCATTGCGCTGATGGCCAGATTCCAATCTATCGTCTCATCAAGGTGTAGAATTCATAGGCTCTTTTGATCATAACTGCGGCTGGGACAAAAATCCCTCAAAAGAGTGTGTGCTTTACAGTCCTCTCTCTTATTGTCAATCTGTGGACACTGCAAAGAAAAAGAAAAAGAAAAAAAAAATCCTGATAATTTCCACCAAATATTCCTTGAAAGCCTTAATTATCTCCATCTGTGCCATTTCAGAGATGTTTTGCTGAGGCCATGAACGTACAGGAAAATGAATCTGAAGAAGCTTTGTGTTACACATGCACAAAGGAACAGTAAATCCAATCATCTTAAAGGAATAGTCAAGGTTTGGCATCAATAAGTTAATAATCAATAAACGACATCTGTGACATTCTGTTGATTACCACAGGAAATAATTTCAACACATCCCTCAGTTGTAAAAACACACAAAACACTTTAAGCAGAAATCTAAGAGGAAAATCAGAAGGGTTTAAACACAGGATTGTACAGCTAGTATAGGCTATTTGCTAAAGCACTTCTCCGTTATTGATGAAGTGGCCTGCAATGTGATGCCACACTTCATTTAAAACTATATTAAACAAACTTACCATTTTTGTATGCGTGTGCACTGTGCAGTTATATGACCTCATATTAACTCAGACTGAATGAAATTTATACTTAAAAAAATAATAATTTGTGAGATCGCAGAACATAGGCGGAGCGTGTGTAAGAAGGCTTAGCCTTCCCCTGGCAACGGACTTGAGACTAGCATGGAATTTTTCACTCAAATCACTGCCTGCTGCCGTTTCAGATTGCTTTTAGAAGGAAAAACTGCCCATTACTGCTGGTCTAGGATCAGTTTTCTCAGTAATAATAGCATATTGGCAAAACAGATTTGGCAAACATATAGGGTAAACGTACCTATTAAGCTCACCAAAATCTACATTGAGACATTTTTAGTGCACAAGATATTGGTTTTAGTACAAGAAGTTATTTTAAAATAAAATATTAATCTCTCACACTATAATATTTCATTTTATTTTAAATGACAAAAGTATTTCAATTAAGATGTACATCATTAAATATAAAAAGTCTGGCTGTGCTTAATGGGTACGTTTTGTACCCTTTAAGCACACCCCTGTTCCCAATAAGCTCACAACAAGTTTTATTAAAAATTCTTGTTTATTTTAAACAACCTTTTTAAGGAATAATTGAAAAAAGTTTTATTTGAAGGTACAGAGTCAATCACAAAAAAACAGAACACTAAAATCAAGCAACAAGGCATTCAATTTGATCAGGTAGCCTATCCTATTCATAGTGACGTGTCATTCAAACTCATTGCAACATCTAGACTAGTCCACGTTCAGCTATGTAACCCATATTGAAAAATCAAATAACAAAACAAACCAATGTGCTCCTTAAAGGGATACTCCACTTTTTTGGAAATAGGCTCATTTTACAACTCCCCCAGAGTTAAACAGTTGAGTTTTACTGTTTTCGAATCCATTCAGCCGATCTCCGGGTCTGGCGGTACCACTTTTAGCATAGCTTAGCATAATGAATTGAACCGGACAAGACCATTAGCATCTCTCTCAAAAAAATGACCAAAGAGTTTCGATATTTTTCCTATTTAAAACTCGACTCTTCTGTAGTTACATCGTGTACTAAGACCGACGGAAAATGTAAAGTTTAAATTTTCTAGGCTGATATGGCTAGGAACTATACTCTCAAAATCGCACCTTTTCATTTTCCGTCCGTCTTAGTACACGATGTAACTACAGAAGAGTCAAGTTTTAAATAGGAAAAATATCGAAACTCTTTGGTAATTTTTTTGAGAGAGATGCTAATGGTCCTGTCTGATTCAATGATCTATGCTAAGCTATGCTAAAAGTGGTACCGCCAGACCCGGAGATCGGCTGAATGGATTCGAAAACGGTAAAACTCAACTGTTTATCTCTGGGGGAGTTGTAAAATGAGCTTATTTCCAAAAAAAGTGGAGTATCCCTTTAACTCTCTGGGTCAGAGCTTTCCTGTCTACTCCAAACTTCTTGGACAGATACGACAGGTTTCTGATGGCTCCTTCTTTGTAAGACATGCCTCTTTCATCTTTGGGCATACACTATAGTTTTGTCTAGCTTTTGTCATCTTAAGACTGTGAAAATAAGTTTATTAATCATTTTTTTGAAGATTAACATAGTGACAACCATCAGTTAATATTTAAATTCTGATTATTAAGTATTTACATAGACGTTTAATGTGGGTGAGCTTAAAGGGAGCACACACTGTGCTTAATTGGAGCAAAAACATTTTTTAATTTATAAATATTAAATTAAAATTTAAAGGAAAATATTTAGCTAAATTAATAATCTAGGTAATGTATTAAGTTTATACCAATTTTAATATGAACAACTATTATAGACAATATCTATGAAATTATGCTTTTTCTAATTGATGTCACACTGAAGCTGTGTGATTGTCATAGTAGTGCACCCTTTAAGCTCACCTAACAATAATATGAATTCTTTAAAAATTACAGAAGTTTAAAACCACAGACTATCAATAAAATGTAAAATTATAATATTATGGATTTAAAAGTACAAGCCATTAATTCCTGTGAAGTAATATATTAATGTAGCACACAATCTTATACAGCTAGTAAGCTAGCTATGTTCGTAGCATCTGGGCTATGTTGCTAAAACTATCTTTTAGATCTAACTGTAATTATTTCCCACATCCAGGTTCCAGGTTATAATATTCAAAAGTCTAAACATTAATCTCTTAATTTTGCAATAAGAAGATGTACTTCTTCAAAATAAAGGCTTAAACATATAAAAAATGCACATCTGAGGGGCTCCTCTTCTGGTGAAAGTTTTCAGACAGCTTTGAAAATAGCCGCCAGACAGTGTGAACACATGGACACACATATCTCAGTGTGCAATGGTCTGATTGGTTTAAAATTACAGGAGGTATATAGTAACAAACACATCAATTGGTTAATACATCAAATAGGATAATACATTGCTGTTTCTTTTTATAATCTGAGCTCCAAGATGGTAGTGTGCTTAATGGGTACTTGAGCTTAATAGGTACGTTTACCCTACTGTATCTGTATTTACGCTCTCGAGAGTATCAAAGGTTTCTGTTTAAAGGGGTCATATAATGGTACATGCACTTTTACAAGTTGATTGTACTGAAATGTGTGTTGGCAGTGCCTGTACACAACCATCATAAAATGATAAAAATCCATCCAGTGGTTTTTTTTAATCTCCTTATATGTTTGAACCTCTCTGAAATCAAGCCGTTCGACCGTGTGACGTCACACGGTCGGACGCCCCTCCCACGATTGTGATTGACAGCTGCAGCGTTTCAACACACACCCGCCCTCGCCAATCATAGTCCGCGCGTCATTGTTGATACCCTCACTGGAGCGCTGTCTATGAGCATAATGGCGTCTGCGATTGTTCTTCGGTGTAATAAGGAACACAGCAGTCATTTGAATGTTCCTAAATCTGAGCCATTGAAGATGCAGTGGCTGAGTTTTGTTTTTGAAGCGATATGCCCAAAGGATTGAAGCGGGGATTCCGTCACGGGGATTCCCCACGATCGTCTGTGCTTTCCTGTTTGCGTGAATCATTTCACATCAGACAGCGTTACAAACGAGAAAAAACGGATCGGTACCAACGTGTTACTGCTGAACCTCCAGAAGATGTGAGTGTAATGTTTTATTAACCTTTATATTAGTATTTATATTAATCTTTGCAAATTTGCAAACCTTGCTGCACGCTTCATGATGAATGCATCTAAGGTTTACACTCCGGGTACATTACGGCATGTTTTCTATGTACGACGTTCTCAATATAATTCATAATCCCACGTTTATAATGAACAACGCGTGGTTATTGTGTTAGAATTGGTGTACGCACAGAACAGAGGGGCGGGGTGAGCAAAGCTCATTATCATTTAAAGCTGTATGCACTGAAACGGCGTGCTGAAAACAGAGCTGTTTTTGAGCAGGTAAAATTAGTGTTTTCTTACAATACTAATGAGAACTTTTAATTAAAGTATATTACAAACTTTTAATTTAGACCCTAAAGAATCATATTAGCTTGTACAAAAATGGCATTATATGACCCCTTTAAAACATTTTTTTCCAGCGTTGAGCAATGTAGCCGATCACAAACATATCTGTTGATTTCGTGAACGCAATGGCCAATCGGAGGTATTTAAGTTAGCACTAGAGGTCGACCGATAGTGGATTTTACCGATACCGATAACTTGGTTTGACTAGATTTGCCCACTTGGCAATTAAATGAAATGCTTAAGTTGAAGCTGAAGTACTACAATTATTAAAACTAAAACTACTAATACTAAAATTAAAGCCAAATATAAATATTTAAAAAAGGTAAAAATGACTAAAACTTAAACTACAATTAAAATGAAATCTGAAAACATATATATAAAAAAATACTATAATAGTATATAAATCATACTAAAATAAAAACAGTTCCAAAGTAATTGCATTACTGTAAGTACCGTACTGTTTTTGAACAAACTGGTTATAGACAACGTCACAGATGCTGTCAAGCTTGTGTTAAAGCCATATGCATATATAAGAGAAAGTCTATATAGGCCTAAACATCTTTGAGTGATGGATAAAGAAAGTTTGTGTAAATATATCATCTCTCTGAGGACACTGGATCCGTCTTGAGTCAACATATGGGCTCTAATGCTAAGCCTCGCTCTGAAGGGTAGGAGCTGCCCCAGGAGAGAGGGCACACGCACCCTGCCAAACACACGTCCCACTGTCTGCTCCTTCTGTTCATTACAGAACAGCCTGACAGCAACAGAGTTTGCAAGAAACCCTGAGTCATCCATAGATGTTCTTTTACACCATCTACCCCAGTTTACAGCAAGGAAGGCCAAAGTAGTAAAACACAACATGCATGAAGATTTTCTAGACTCACATCCACACCCCAAGAAGACCTTAGTACAATATAGGACTGAAAAATATCTGCAAAACTAAGCAGAGGTCTGTCATGCAAAGTTGTACTCTCTTGGTTCGTGCAATCCAATTATCCAATTACGCCCTTGAGGGAAGCTGGCATTTTGAAATAAATGCCATCTAAATGAACCAACAGCTCCTGTATAACTAAACAGCCTGTTGATTGTCATTATTTAAACACACGTTCAAAACAATCTGACATTTTAGCAGCCAGTACAATTGAGATGGCATATAAAGCAATGGAATTTTCCATTTCAGAATATGGCCTGTACTTTAGGCCTATGAGGAAATAGCATACAGAGCCTAATGTCAAATTGATATTATATTATTCAGTGTAAAAAAAACTTTATTATCCAGTCTAGTGAATGTACTCATTGTTTAAAGTAATTATTATTTGTCATGTTAATATATTTGTAATTTTAATATTTGTTTTATTTTATCTATTGTAATATATAAATATTGGGTTTATATATTTAAATTACTAGGCGTCTTTAACTACTATGTACTTGCATCAAAAATAAGTACAATGTACTTATTGTGTCCATGCTGTTTTGCAGAACACTTGTGCTACTATTGAGGCGGGATATGGATACGGTTAGGAAGAGGTTTGATGGTATGGGTATGTTTAAGGGTGGGTTAAGGTGTAAGGAAAGGGTCAACAGTGTAATTATAGATATAATTGCAAAAAATAATTGCATATGCAATTAAATGCAGGTATTTTTTAAATATAAGTATAATGTAAAAACATGGATGTACTAGGGCTGTCGAGCACGTTCATTTAATTAATCAGTTATGGGAAAATACCAGACCTACAAGGTTCATCTTACATTTCATATAGTTGATTGGTGATGAACATGATTCAGCGCAACAACTCACTGTGTAATGTAGCCATTAGAATGCAATAAGAAATACCGCTGTATGAGTTTTTTTCCTTATATTTATATCATGATAGAGTTGAGCAATATCACATGAGTAACGAGAGCACAATCACACTCAGCCAAATTTGATGTGCGATAAATTATATCAATTAATCGGCATGTAATTAATTAGATAAAAAAATGTATTGCTTGAAAGCCCTTGTATGTACACAATAAGTGCAATGTATCAAATGATTAATATAAATATCATAGCATAGCAGTTAAATACACCTAATATAAAGTGGGCCTAAATATTGTTAAATAGACCTAATATAAAGTGGGACTAAATATTGTATATGTAATTATGCTATTCAAATCTACATTCCCTGCCTTTTCATTTGGTTGGATGTTGGTACCATTTGTTCCTCTTTTATTTGTGGTTAATGACCAGAACACTCTGAGGGAGAGCATGTGCGAGACTGAACAGCTGCTGCTGTTAATGCCGTTTAAAAATCACATCGGCGGTGATGACGTGAAAGTGATATAGAAGACTTGTGTCTTCAAGATGCAATTGGTATATGTGATTGGTCAAGTTTAGAGACCACAGATTGAGAACATTCAAGCTATTTGCTGATTCCGATCAGTGGCCAGTGAATCGGAATATATGAATTGCCTACAACCTAATTAAGTATTAATGTTACTTACATTATTGTCCTGCTACATTTTATAAATCTTTCTAAATTCTACTAAATTCTATATAGTGCGGTCACATTATCAAAATTTTGTAGGCAAATATGTCTATTGTAAACAAGGTAGCGATGTAGGAAGCACACACAGAAGTCACTTTCAAACAAAGCAGCTTTCTGTTAGGCTATACATTCACACTGCAAAACTTAGTGCTCAATTCTGTTTGGATGTTCACATTTTGTTTTTTATGTGGGTAATATCAGATTCGGGTGTAAACAGGTCACAATCCTGAACTGACCTGCATGCGCAAAAGAACAATAACAAAGATGGTCATGGTCAAGTTAGCAAGTACACATTCATTTATAAGGTGATGTGCCATGAAAGCCAGCGAGTTTGTGCCCAGGCGATAAGGATGCAGACGAGGATGAGGAGAAAGAGAGCAAAGCTATTCTCGTACAGTTTTCCCTCAAGTTTTGCTTGTATAGAGCTGTCACAATAATACTTACGTATAGCAGCTCACCGACTCTACACTGACAAATATCGCTAACGTCTTCCATATTCACTGAGTGAAAAAATAACTACTGGTATGTAAAATCTTTGGAGTGATTTGACCGATATGACTGTTCAGACTGAAGTCGAATTGCAAAACATTGCACCTGTATCTGATTTAGGAAGTGTCTCAAATCAGAAGTGAAAAGATCAGATTCCATGTAGTTTGTTCTGTTCACACTGTTATGAAAAAGAAAAAGAAAAAAACTTGAATGATTCATTGACAATTACATTTTTTAACAGTCACTTGTCGCCACCTACTGGTGTAACGTTGTAACGATACAGTCGTTTTTTGAAGAGCCAAGTTAATTTCAAAAGGTGATTTGCTCTATTTTAATTGCTACCATAGACATCAGTGTTTATACAGTATCTTAAGTGTAAACTTTTATCCTAGTTTTTCTGTGATCATCTGACTATTTGTAACAGAACCATACTGTGGTGTTGAAAAGACATATCAAATACAGACGCGATCTTATTCCGCGCTCTTATTCCGCGCTCTTCCTGGAGCAACGCAATGAAACATGGCAACCAAACCCAACTAATTCACAATGTTTTATTACAATATAGTTCTCTTTATAATGTTATGTAATATGACAGTCACAATCATAGTCATTATTAGTCGTGCATTGCCTTTTGAGATGCGCGTGCTGAAGCTGAAGATGATCACCACACGCTACAGCATTAATTCTTAACCAAATGTACAGTATCATACATGAGATAAATATAATATATATATAGGCCTACACAAAATAAACACAATAGTACAACTTACATTTGCACAAAACAAAAGGCTGCGAATGCACACGCAAACTTATAGTCATGATGAAGGTGTAAAATGGTTCCAAACATAATTCCGGCACGCTCGCTTTACATGTTTCTCGGTTGAGCAGCACGCACACGCATGAACCTGCTTAATCGACGATCGATAAGTTTTATTTATAAAATGTATTATCGACAATGAATTGATCGTCGATTAATCGTTAACATCTGAATACAAGACTACTGTGAATTTCTACACACTGCATGGAACACTGCAAAAACTGGTTTGTACAACCACATTTGTTTTTGCAATTGATAGAAAACAGAGACTGGCTTAAACCCATCACTTCTGGACACCAGCACCACTCGGCTGTATGCTCATAAAAACTCATAAAAATAAATTTTTCTGAGATTTAGAAAAATCTGCCTGTCACCTCAAAGTGACGCACTATAATAATCTTATTTCGTCCTACCGTTTGCACCACCGCCCACTGGCAGCTGGCATTTGTCTTATGAGTGATGGTGATTTTGAGGGTTTATGAATTTAAGGAAATATATGGTCACTCACACAGCACAAGCAGGTCAGGGGCTTGTTCTGCTGTTTGTGTGCATGTGAGCCGTCGGATCAGTGCACCAGTGTGTATATGTGTTTGTATGTGTGTGATTATAGGCTTTGCTCTGCAGGAGCGCGTACCTTCTCTTGGCCTATACTGCCATTTACCACACATCACTGGATAATTGGATCTATCTTTTGTCACAGACAAGCATGTGGGTGTATGAATTCATGTGTCTATGTGTATGTATGTTCATATGTTTATGCTCTAGGTCTGTGTACTATTCTTTAAATAATCATGATAATAATAATAATAATGTAGTTTTGAGGTGTGGCCTGCCGCTAGTTAGTAATTTTCTGATGCTGCATGGCGGTAGTTAAAGTGACGAAAGGTAGCCTATCTCTTTCATGCTTATTCATGGTTTTGCCAAACTAGCCACAACATCACAAGCAGCACATTTTGCGGGGATTTGATTTCTACATTGCTGCGATGCCTCAGGTAGCCTGGTCCACATGAAAATTCATTGGACCAATGTAATGCTCCTTATCTGCATAAAAATCCACCATGAACAAGAACAGACTGAATGTTACATTTTAGAAACAGACATTATATGACAAATTGCTCGAATTAAAACCATAAAAAGTATGCCTTCTGGTGAAGCATTACCTAAATCATGAATGTTCTGTTCTCTATTTTATGTTACACTGTATTGCATAAGAGCACAATAAAGGCTGTGTTTCCCAAAAGCACTGTTAGGCATTATCTGCACCTAGACCAACATTTCTTTGTGCAGTTACTCTAATATGAAGCAGAGGTGTCTCCTTCACTAACTTAAACCCATCACTTCTGGACACCACTGGACTGTATGCTCATCTGAACTCATTAGCCATTTTGCTGAGATTTAGAAAAATCTGCCTGTCACCACAAAGTGACGCACTACTGTAATCTTATTTCGTCCTTCCATTTGCACCACTGCCCACTGGCAGCTGGCATTTGTCTTGTGAGTGATGGTGAGTTTGCAGGTTTATGATTTAAGGAGATGAATGATCACTCGCATCTGGCACAATCGGGTCGGGGGTCATCCTCCTGTGCAACATAGTTCAACAATTTGTGTTGCCAGAAATCATAGTTTTTGAAAAGTGTGCATGTGTGAATGTGCTCTAGTACATGGGAGAACCCCAGAGTATGACGTAAGAGCATTTGAATAAAATGAATCATTCCTTGGATCATTAACGAGAGTTCTATATTGTTGAACCAACATGCTTTGCTTATGTTACTACGCTTTCGGGAAACAGTCGTGACTAGCTAGACAATTTCTCCAACGACACATCGTACTATGATGGTTAAGCAGCGGGTTACGTTGTTGTATGGGAAACGTGCCTCTGATTGGCTCTGTTTTGTGACAGCACGTTTTTGCATTCACTGTGGACAGACAAATTGATTGACGCTGAAATCTTGTCGTACACATACACAGGAAACAGTTCAAGAAAAAATATATGACTGTGTCAGCATGCTCAAAGGCATCATTGATGAATGGTTAAAGATTTTGCTGCTGCATCACTCCACCATTAAAAAAAACACAAGGCTACATTAGCTTTCTCCCTTTATCTTCAGAATACTATTCCTTTTCCATTAAACTGAACTACAAACAAAACAAAACATATATATGGCAGTATGGAAAACATACATTATGCATTACATTATGACAGTCAATCAATTCTGTATTCTGAATTAATTAAACGTCAGCTAATTAATTTGATTAGTCACATATCACATATCAATATTTGCTGAGAAAGGCCTCCGAATGAAGATGAAGAAATGGAAGACTTACAATATTGTGGAAGAAAAAAAAAATAATAATAAAATAAATAAATAATTATATATATATATATATATTATTTTATTTAAAGCTGTAAAAGTCAATATATTGTTTGTTTAACTTTTGACTCATTGAATGCAAGTCGATCACAGTTATACGTTTTAAAATCGAGTAAAACGATTAGTCAATCTTTCCAATATGGCAAAAAGGACAGGTTCTTGTATTCAGCCTGCACTATTTTCTAATTGCTGGTCTATGTACACGAAGATTCACATTTCTGCTGTTTTATCATGACTAATTGATTATCAGCATTTAGTGGCATGGGTTTTAAGACACTGTGTCAACTTAAAAGTCGTTCAAGCTGCATTCCATTGGTTCTCCAATGAAATAATATCTGACTGCAGACTCACAAAACATGAAGGGTATACTGTACTTCAAGCTTAAATTGCTAAAATGGTAGGAAAGTCCCTTATTACAGAATCTATGTATAGATGTACGTAGTATTATATGTATTTATAAATAGTATACATGTACGGTAGATGGAAATCATTATTGTCTTTATAAGAACAGATCTACTATTCCTATTGTCAAAGTTTGCATGCCCTTGACATGTTCACCTGCCCCCTCTCTGCCGTCTCTAGCGGGACTCCCACCTTTCACACTGCTTTTCCTGCACTGCACTTTGTTCCAGTCAGTATTGCCTGTGGCTGTTTCTGTACCTGCTTCCACTCTTACTCTCTTGAAATCAAGCACAGACATTCACTGTTAGTCAAGCCAAAATTTTGAAAAGATAGAGAAGTAATGTGATTTAAGCATTTTAGCCATAGAAAGGAGAGTTCATTATAATTTAAAGAACATATGTGTTATATGTCCTCTATGATCATCATATTATTTGGTCATTATTATTTTTATTACTATGATAAAAAGTTCTGTTTTGACAGAAGGCAGTCAATGAGATACACAGCATAAAACGTTATAGGCTACTAATGAAAATAATAATAATTCTGGCAATAAAAAAATGAATCAAAACAATAATATTTTTAAAGGTAATTTAATGACTAGCCTGATTGCCTTTATCAGTTAACTTGGTAATGTCAGGATAACATTTCTATAACTTTAACAATCTTTGGCTTTCATGCAAATACCATCTATTATTTCCCAACTACATGCAATGTGTAAGAATAAACTCACAACATAATATGAATTTCCAACTGACTGAAGCTAACTTTAAACCGGTATTGCAGTCATCATCACTGGTAAAGAAAACTACGTTCTCCTTAAAGACCAAATGGTCAAAAAAAAAAAAATTGTGTTCATAAAACATTTAAAACAATTTGAGAGACTGAACTACTAACGTTACTTTCTGTTAGTTTTCCAAATCACCTCACGTTTAACTAAAGCAATTTACCTCTTAAAATTAATAGTAGCCTATCTCTCTGTCCAGTAAAGAAAAAAGAAAAAAGAAAAAAAAAGGAAATCACTTCAGTAGCCTACCTGATCTTGCTGTTGAGCTGCTTTGGTCGATACATTGGACTCCTTTGCTGTGGTCATGATAACAAATTACCACAGACAGCAAGAGACATTCAGTTTGTGACGATAGCCTACTGCTGGCGGTTACACAGAGGAGAGAAGATGCTGAAGGAGAAACTGTAGAAATGCAGCAAAATCCCAGTGAGACGCGAGATTTGATCTTTAAAGTCGTTCTTCTGAGGATTGGTGTGCCACGGTTGCTAAATTACACTGCGAAAGAGAGAGAGAGAGAAGAAGAGGAAAAGAGGAGACCGCCGATCAAAGCTTGGTTAACGACACCGGTCGACTGCGAGCACACGAGCTTTTATCATCTCCCTTCACGCGCTTGCCGCCTTTTCACCCCCGCCTCTGTGCACGAGGCGCACACGCGCGCGCGGCTGCCGCGTTTTCACCTTCTGAAGCAAGCAAACGAAAAAGGTGGAAACTGGCAAGTGTGTGTGTAGGCTACGTGTGTTTTGTTCATTATGACAGTTTAAGTTCTTGTTCGTATTTGACAGTTACTATGTTACAGAGAGACACATATGCGTGATTTGGCACGGCAGAAAGTGTGCAAAGAGCGCTTCCTTTATAAGCACTATATAAAGCTGTCACTTTGAGTAAATCGCGATCTCACAAAGTTTATTTAAAAGAAATGAAGTTGACTGCGCAATGAATCTCTTGATTATACTTGATTATCCTACTTTGTTATAATAGTAGGATTTGCAAGTAAACTCGCACACAAACTCCTGAGTTTTGAGGCATAGGCTAAGTTCAACATCTCTGACAGGCCATTGCGTTCAAGAAATCAACAGAAATGTCTGTGATTGGCTATATTAGGCCTACTCAATGCTGCAAAAACATGTAAATAGAAACCTTTTATGTTTTGTTGCTAGATTGGGCGGTTTTGAATTTGATTGTGGGTAAAAATTGGTTTGGGAGTGTGGACAAAATTTGGGCTGGTCTGGTGTCAGTTTGGTGGTTTCAAGGGCCAGATTTACTTAACAGGGCAAATTAGCGTGAGATCGCAATCCCATAAAAGTGGCGGAGTATAAAGTTATATCTACTGATGACGTGCAAATTAAAGAACACAGGCGCAGCCGGATCATTTCCATAAAGACCAACGCAATCTATCAAGAGCAGCGCAAATTAGCTTCTGGTTTAAGAATAACCCTTTATGGTACAGCATTGCCATGGCAAAAATTAATTTCTACTAATTTCCTTGTTATTCAGAATAAAAAAATACAATTTATTGCACTATGGGAATTAAAAGGGCAGACCTTAAGGTAGCCAATTTTAAGTCACATGATATTTGCTGTTTTTAAGTCACATGATATATTTTTTTTAAGTCACACAATATTTGAATGTCCCTCCAAACCTCTTTCCCACTGTCACCCTCACAAGGATGACACCTGTTGATGTGCTCCAGAAAATGCTCTATTAACCTAATTTCTAAACATCTCTTCTCAAGGGGGATTTTTTTGCAGCATCTTTGATAAGTTAATGAGATATTTTTATTCACAAATCAACTGTGTCTAACATAGTTTTACTGTAAATTGAGAAAATATCAATGTTGCCATATGGCAACGCTGTACCACTATGGAAAAATTGGTATTTTGCCATATGGCAACGCTGTACCACAGTAGAATTGCAGTAATGTATTTCCCCATTGGGATTTTTTTATAGATAAAGCATCAACAATATGATTGCAGTTATTTATTAATTTGAAGTGTTTATTGCAGGATAGTTGTATTTATGTAAATAAAATAACACATTGATTTCTTCTTTTCAGAAAATGAATACAGCAATATTTAATGGAAAGGACAATTGGAAGAGTGCAGAGTTAGCTCTTCCATGTGATGAGAGTGATTATGAGTTAGCCAAATGTATCTATCAATCTCTAAAAGAAATGTGCAATTAAATAGAAAAGAAAATCTTTTTTTTTTTTGAAAAACTACTTTTTTGGCATTTTTTCATTGTGGTACAGCAACGTTTCACGAAGTAAAAATTTTGCGTTTGAAAGGGAAACTCCTAGCCTGGTTAAAACCAGACCATTCTCAGTAGTAACTGAGTTATGGTCTGGCAAAGCTTCATTAATAACTAATTTCCGAAGGGTCACCAACAGCCTCTGGGCGCAATTGGATAGACCTAAAACCAATCAGAGCGAATGTCATCGTGTAAAGCCATATGCTGCATCTCAATACGCCTAAGTTACACTACGCCATAAAAGTATGTACTCTTTTTGTGAAGAAAATGTATTTACTTTTGAATGTGTAGCAAAAAAGTAGGCAAGCTTTGGGACAAACTACTTCGTCATCTTTATCGGACGGATCTGTCGCGTGCATCCTATCACGTAAACTGCCCTGTCAATCATCTTGTCACAGTTAAAATCCTCTATTAAATCCAATATAACTTCCTACCGTTTCGGAGAGAAATGTAGTAGCACGTTCATCTGCCAGTGGGTCTTTCATGGAGACTGTCCTCATGTGTTTGCAATTTGAATATAATAATGCATTTAAAAGTTGGTGGGCTTCACCAACGGACGTCGCTCAAATGCCTCTGGGCGCAATTGGATAGACCTAAAACCAATCAGAGCGATCGTCATCATGTAAAGCCCGCCCCAACGTTTCTGATTGGTGCCGCGATTTTGATGGATTAGAAATGGGCTTGAATGAGCTCTTTGCCAGACTACTTGCAGAGAAAATCTAAATTTGCCGGAAGTTGTCTGGGTTTTCCCAGGCTAGGAAACTCCTACAAAATCATGCAAAAAGATCAGCCGCAAAAATAACTGTGTCCATGCCTTTTCAGCGCAAATTTTTCACTGTGTGTCTTTAGTAAACCTGACAGTAGTTTTTTAACACCAAACGAGGTTTTGTGCTGGCACAAGCTGTTAGTAAATCTGGCCCTAGATCTTATAGACTAATTGGTTGATAAACAAAACTCGAGTGTGCATGCACTTTTAGCCAATCAGCGATCAGAAGGTAGACGTGATCATTCTTGAGTGACGTTTTTTTAGTGTGAAAACTTGTAGCCGTATATTCAAGTGATAGTCATGCCAATGTGGCATTAATATACAGTAAGTTGTATCTACATTAAAGAGTGAGTGACCCAGCTCGCAAAACGTGGATTACACCTGTGGTGGGAGATGACTAGAAGGCTCTTTATAAATAAATTCTGAGAGCACAGTTAACTAACTTAATTTAAATAGAATATGGAATGAATTCTGTCCATCGTCATGTGCACATTGGCCAGATCAGGACATCTGCAACTTTTAAACCCGCTCTCCAGAGCGGACACAAATATGCACTGGATCATTTGCCAAACCGGTTTTACCAATATGCTATTATTATAACAATATGAAACACATACAGAGAAAACGGATCCTGGACCAGCAGTTATGGGCAGCTTTTCCATCTAAAATAACTTTTAATCATCCTAACAACAAACAGAGCGGTGCATAATAAAGTGCAACAGAGCAGTATCAAGAATATCAAATACACTGCAGTGAATCTCTTATTTTCATCTACAGTTTATTGCCGTTAATGACAGGATCACAAAAGTGTAGAACTCTGTGAGCTCGTGCAAAACAGATCTTCAGCACAGAGACTCATTTAAATGCCTCTGATTGGCCCGTTGCGTTCAACAGATATGTCTGTGATTGGCTACAATGCTCAACACTGCAAAAGCACGTTGTAAATACCTTTGATGCAAAGAGGGGGAAATAACATAATGCTGTAATGTGCACTTTTCATGATTAGGTAATCTCGGCAGCTGTAATCGTATTCACTATTATTTTTCTGATTAATTGTTAAAGGTGCTCTAAGCGATCCCGGGAGTCGTTACTTCTTGTTGACATTCGAATTGTTGTCAAACAAAACGGAGGCTAGCTAGACCCTCCCTCCTCCTCACCCCGTCTCTCTCCCTCCTCTCCTCCCTTCCGACATAAAGGAAAGTCAAAATAGTCACTACAAACAAAGTTTTACTGATACTTCATTCAATGTGTAATGTCGCCAAGTTATATAAATGCTTTTATATATTGCAGAACAGAATGCAGAAAAAGAGAAACATTATCTTAAAATCGTTTCGCCACCTGAAGTTATAACTATAGCTCCCATACAAGGACGCAATAATAGCAAGATAATGTTAGCTTCGTGTTTCCCAGTGAGCATAAACAACGGCCGCGTCGTAAACAAATTTAGTCAAAGTTGTCAATAGCCTATAAACATTCAAATTCATAACAAACAGTGGATGAAAACAATCATTCACACAAATTGTCGCCCTACTGTGAATTTGCTTGATCATTTACAATAGAGATTGATCGCTGCTAGAAACATACATGTTGTATTCACCAAAGTTAACGCTGACTGCATAGATCTAGCTAATTACATCCTTGTGTTGGTTTGGCGAACATGAACGTCAGTTTAGAAAGAAAAAATTAATTGACCTGTTCTGCAAAAACAGAGCAACTATGTCGGATTGGAAGCCCTTCTGCCGGCGGAGTTCTCGCCACCTTTCGAAAGTTTTTCCGATGTAAATTCGGGACCTTCGCGCATTCCTTATCCTTGTCACTCTTCTTTGCAATTTGTTCATCGGAACGTTGTCTCTTTGGTCGTGTGTCGGCCATAATTCAAACTTCCCTCTTCATGCTTCTCTGTTCTCTCTCCTCCACACACACCCCCTTCACGTGCACGCGCACTAACCCCCCAAACCCCACCCTCCAATACTACTTGTCGGTTATTGGCTGGAACTCTGTTTATTATGTTTCGTGGTGCGGGTGAGCCCAGTTTGTTTTTGTTGCCGTTTGTGGAGCCTGTGGTGTCTAGAGAGACCGCGTTTTTTTACAGTGTGTTCAGGGGACAGGCAGCTAGCGGATAGTGAGGAGATGTTTGCTGTATGTGACAAAAAATGTTTGTGCCTAAAAAACGCGTTGCATCACTTACAGCACCTTTAAGCTCTGAGAAAGACAAGGTAACAAAACATTCAGGGCTATACTAAAACATGTGGGCCTTATATTTTTGTGTGGGGTCAAATGCCCCCAGACATCACCAATTGTGTGTGTGTACAGGCATTTTTAAATTTCTCTAACACAAGATGTGCATGCTTTTGAATTATTCTAATAAATACAATTAGCATATTTTTCAGAGATGTCAAAGTTGCTTTAGGGGCCAATTTGACCCCAGACATTACAGAAGGGTTAAGCCCCCTTAGCCCACCCCTAGTGCAGCCCATGCTGGCACCAAATAAGTTTACAATAGCAGAAATAATCCATTTTAATGAAAATAAAGGTAAAAAAAAAAATTAAATACAATTTTTTAATGAAATTAAATGAAAATCCAGTCAATGGAGGCTTGTGGTGTGAGCAGGCGAAAGAATAAACAAGTCTTAAGCCTTCCCCAACCTTACACACCTCCCATGCATGAACTTAATCTGTAGTTATTTTGCACCTGTTTTCTGATTCTTGCAGATAATCCGTTTATACTATGCCACTGTGTCTCAATTTATTTTTATTATTTCTTCCACTGTGATTTATGTCAAGGTATTTAAAGGGGCTATGTGTTGGTTTTTACTTAAAAAATTCTTTAAGATTTAAGTTTTCATTTGTACATTTATGAGCCAACCATAATAGCCGCTTTCCGACCAAGTACTTACAGGAACTTAGTTATAGGAACTGTCCACTTCTAAACAGTTCTTTGAACTACTCTCCCCCAAACTCGGTTTTGCTGTTTGCGTTCGCACTGGCCAAGTGGCCATAGGAACTGGTAGGAGGGGTAAGGGAGTGACGCAAGCAACTTTTATTTTGACGGAGCGACGGACCTTTATTTTGACGGCGCTGAGAACGCCAGAGCAAACAATGCTCGCATTCTCTGTGTTCATTAGTTAGCGATCTGTCTAACAGTACTGTTTAACATGTTATTAGATAGAATTGTTATAGAAAGTACACAGTAACTAATATGAAAAAAAGTTATTAGCCTATGCCGTGTGGTTGATGTCCAGTGTTGCTAGCTGAGCAGAAATAAGTTACATAATCATGTTTGACTTGGTCCCCTCAAAGTTGCGTTGGATTTTCTCTTCAGCATAAAGGTTTAGAGGCCAATCTATCACTGTTTTCCATGTTTGTATCTAATTCCTGGAGTAAATATATAGGCTATAATCTGTGTGTTTACATATAGCTGTTTTAAAAATGGCAGGTGCTGGTGTTTTGCGTACGTTCGGTCATCAGCGTACACTAACGTCACGGTTAGTTCCTGTAGTGCTGGTTTAGACCCTACTCTGAAGTAGGAGCTAAATTAGTTCCTCCAACTGGAGTTCCTAGAACTAAAGTAATTCCTAGTCGGCGTGTTCGCACCGCAGGAACATACGGGTACTTTAGCCAATAGTTCTAGGAACTGTGAAAAGGTTCCTCCGGTCGGAAAGCGGCTAATGTTCCTCCGGTCGGAAAGCGGCCTTGACTGTCCACCACGGTTGCCTCTATCAGCCTGTAGGCTCAATTGCGTGTGGAGGAGTCGGGTCCGAATTGGCGCGAAAATGCGCGTTCTCGTCTACTTGGGCTTACATCCGTACGGCAGCCATTAGTAAGCAGCGGCAATCGCTAGCAGCAGTGTTTCAAATGGACTCTGTGGACGGAAAGAAGCGACCAGCCTCCAGCACAATCCAGACACCCACAGAAACTCCTCGTAAGATAAAAAAAAAAAAAAAAAGCCTTATCTAGTGCAGCCAAAATAGAGAGTTACCGGCGTCGGGCAAAGACAAGAGTCAACATCGGAGCGACATTTGATTCTTGGAGGGAGCTCCGGTCAGCGCTGGGTATAAAAACAGACCCCTAAAATATGGTCTGTCAAACAATAACCTTACAGTACTGTAACTTGTCTTACCTCTGTAAACATGCTGGTGAATCTCCGTCTGTGGTTGCTGCGGTCGTGCTCGTACGAGCGTGCGCACCGAGAACGAGCATGAGACTGGCTGCAGTTTCTCTAATGGCCACTGGTGTCAGTAACGGTTAGAAATTTCTGAACTTACGCAATGCTCCTTTAACAGTATCCTATGTCCTTCACATCCAGCACACAAGCCGACGGTGACACCTTAAACCACTTCCAAGAAGCTTTGAGAGTAGCTCAACTGCTTTCATATCAATGTAGGTTTTTACAGTAACAAGCTACATTGCTCGAGGCTTTTAATGTCACATTAAAATGTCAAATTATGTGTCGCACATGCTACGAAAAATTGTGTCTGTGCGATGTATACATTTACCACAGTAGCATGCATGAGATTTGTTTGTGTGAAGTGAGTGTTTGTTGTGTGCTTGTTTGTTTCAGGTTAATCAAGGACTGCCCAATTAACCTACATCACGATTTGGCTTAGTGCGATCGTTTAAACTAAATAAGTATACGCACAGCGTGTTTCATAGTGAAGCACACAACAATGATAAGAGCGAATTTGATTTCGAATTTGTGGATGGCTCCATTTTACAATTTCAAACAAAAATTTAAAAAATTGGGTGGGATATTTGATGCTAATTTGACTTTTGATCCTCATGTCCAGAATACTAGCAAAACATTTTGTTTGTTTTTTTCATCTTAGAAACATTGCCAGACTGTATCCTATGTTGTCATTTCCAGTGACTGAAAAGTTAATTACTCTACTGGCTGGGGTTTCAAAAGCTACTCCAAGCAAATTACAGTTTGTTAAAAATTCTGCCGCCAGTATGCTGACAAGACAAGGGATCACATCAAACCTATTTTGGAATCCTTACACTTGCTCCCTGTCAGGTTTTGTGTTGATTTTAAAATTACCATGCTTACCTATAAGGTGGTACCTTACATGGTCTGGCTCATCAATATTTGTCAGAACTCGTAATAACCTACATCCCAACGCATGATCTCTGCTCCTCTGAAGCTGGTCTTTTAACTCTCCCGCCAACTCATCTAAGATCTATGGGTGATAGGGCTTTCTCTTCATTTGCTCAAAAACTATGGAAATCTCTGCCCTCTGAGATTAGGCAAGCGGAATCTCTTTTTTTAAAACTTCCCTCAAAACATACCTTTTTTTAGGGTAGCTTTTATTTGTTTCACATCCTGCAATTTGAATGACTGGAAAAGTCATGCAAGTTGGTCATATAATGTGGGAAACCTGAATGCAGAATTAAGACCATTTAACCAAAAGCAAGAATACCATAGTGTGCCATATGTACTGTACCATTATCCATATACAGAAGGAAGCAGACAAGTAAGTGTTATGTAAACCGTTTTATTGAGCAGTGGCCCAGATCCGAACAGTTATGCAGACAGGTGTGCTTGTGGCAGAGTGAAAGAATGGATGAAGGACTTAGCTGGATAATAATATGGGTTTGTGTCTTGTAGATGAACAGAGAGAGAGCAGCAGGCTGTAGGCGGGTGACATTCAAGTAAGGAATCCTTGAAGTGGGTAAGTACAGGTAAGTATCAGGGTAGCGTCTGTATGCATTCATAGGGACAAGACCAAACAAGGGAGTGAAGGAGAAGAGAGTCTATATAGTGTGCGCAGATGATGATGTGCAGGTGCAGGGAATTAGAATTCTGGGGAGAGTGAACGAGTGGGCGGAGCGTGCTGATCTGGTGACTCCGTTACAACCATATTCAGGTGATTATGAACAAGTCATACAGAAGACACGTGTTCAAATGCCTTGTTTAATCTCTAATTCTTGATAAACGTATTTGGTCCATTTTTAGAGATAAAGACTCTTCAGTCAAATGTTTTGAGTCTAACTAATTTAGTTAAATTCAGAACAATAACAGGGCGCCATTCTAAATGTTAATTAATTCTCTTTTTATTCCTCCTCAAGGTCTCTGATGTTCTGCTTCTTGAACATGCTTTGCCTTCTCTGTTAATTAAGGGCAAGGCAAAGTGTGTTCTTTTCACCATGCAGGAAAATTATTCCGGAATACCCAAAGGCATCAGGGGTCATGTGATTCCAAAACCAAAACTCAGAGCATAGATTTGCTCATATCCTTCAAGCGTGGAGCTCTGTGTTCAGGAACGCGGAGGGAAATGGCAGTGCCATTCGGAGCCATCTCTTAATTAATACGCGTAAGGCGCTTTATCGTTATCCCCTGCCGGCGGAAGACAAGAGAGAAGCCCATATGTGCCTAACCGCATGCTGAGCAACACAAACTCAACGGCCCGTCAATCAGCATTAAGAAGGGGCTGGTACTTGACACGTATTTTTAGTTCAATAGCAGGGAGTTCAATGTCAACACACTGACCCTCTTAACATATGTTATTCAAATGTAGCTCGAGAGGAAAAGGACACATAATTTTGTCATTTGAGATGAGTGGCTTGCAGCGTGTGAAGCCGAGCAGGCTGATCAACCCCCCCATGAGCTCACATTCACTGTGCCAAAATTCAACGGTTTTGCCATCCAAGTTCTGCTCTACTACTTGTCCTTCAAATCAACTCTTATTTTTCATCAACTCTGTGATGGGTGAAATGAAAGATCTCTTCTCAGCAAATCAATCACCTCCAAGCTAATGGCATTCGTTTTGGTCACAGTCGCCAGTAGCATGCTGAAGGATACAGCCACTCTGCAAGCCACATAATAGATGTTATTATGCTGCGGTAGGGCCCAGGCAGTGTATACACAGCCTTATTGGTAATACTGACAAATAACTATTCAGAAAGTGATAGATGACCTTGGTTGGCAGGTCTTTAAATACACATTTTGCAGGCATTACAGATGAACTGGCTGACAAAGGCAGACAGGAAGAAAGTACTCCCTAGCCTAATTACTAGACTCCAGTGCCAACCTAAATGGTTCGCACAGTTTTAATGAACCCTTTGATGCATATCCATTACAGTGGATGAACCATTAAAAGCCATTTTAACCACTAGGTGTGCATTTTTCAAAAGAGTTGTTAGACAACTACGATTGCAAATTCTGTTGTTACTAACATTGTTCAATGATTCTTTGTTTCCTGAAACCATAGTTCAAACGAACATTCACAAACTTGGTTGATTGGTCACTACATTCAAGAGATAACCAACACTGCTCACCGCAAACACATAGTAAATAGAAACATTTGATGTTTTCCAGAGCGCAAACACAAACACACACTGGAGCTTTAACAAATCTGTCTCTTCAATGTGATATTACAGTATCAACCGAGGGTGCTCTTGCTTTCGTTTGAGCTCCTTCAAGCACCCCTGTAGAACTGGGCCTGCCTGTATAATTTGCTCTTCCTCTTTTTCTTCTTAACCAGTTTCTAGGTCAAACATATATGGCTGAATTAAACCAATATTTCCACTTGCCATTGTGTAGCGTTTACTGCAGTTGACCGAGTGGATCAGGTAGTCTGAGCTGGTGTGATTGAGTGAAGGCGAGGACTAATTTGCATATTCATGAGTCTGCATATACTAATTGAATGCAAGGGTGTAGAGTTACATTCAAGCTATTTTAAGGCATGAATAACTTATTTTCAAAGAAAAAAAAAAACAGTTAAATATGTCATTTTGATCATCAAATATGAGTTTTGAGGGATACTATTATTCACTGCAGTACAGTTGTCAAAAGTACCGACTTCGGTACCAGGTCGGTACTGAAATTTAAAAAATGTGATGATACCAGCATTTCCCTCTATCATTTTGAGCACTGTTGAACAGATTCTTAAACACCTCTGATTGGAGACTGTGTTGACGTGCTCAACATACTGTATATGTCTCTGATTGGCTACAATGATCAACACTTCAAAAACATGTCTTTGACGCTCTTCATCGAGCGCTTACACAGATACACATGAGCATTTGAAAGCAGCGTCTATCAGCGGATCAGTCTATCAGCAGGGATCTGCTGATAGATGCCTGCTTTTAAACGCATTGTTGATCATTGTAGCCAATCACAGACATACATGTTGAGCGCATCAACACAATGGCCAATCAGAGACATATATTGTATGTTGAGCAAAAAAAAAAAAAAAAAAAAAACATAGCAGCATACAGGTTTAATTAAAGACTAAATTTCCATTTTGGGGTGAACTTTAATAAGGGCGTCAACTTTTCAAGCTTGCTGCTCATACAAATGGTGCCTGATTTGTATGAGCACTTTAAGAAAATGAAGAACATGCACCAGAAACTGAGAGATTCAATTAAAGAACAGGGAGGGTTGGGTGATGTTAAGTTCAGTAAATGTGTGAAAGCGTTTTGAGTGAGCCCTGATTAATTCCCCCAGCTACACAGTCTAGTATGAACTCATATTTCAGGAGATTGAAAGCCAGCTCTCTTTATTGCCTATGTTCACTGGGACTTTCATCAAGTAAGAGGCTGTGAAACAACAGTAAGGCCATGGCCAAACAGGCAATTACATTACACCCTCGGGAAAATCACTTCTAGATATAATTGTTATCTCTTTTAAGAGAACTCCCAACACTGAAAGGCTGCTGAGGGTGAAATCCTGCAATAGTTAAACAGAGAAACTTTTGGCCTTTTTTCTTCTTTGCAGCTGCTGAAGAGCAGCAGACTGAGTGGTAATCCAGGCTTTGAGCTTAGATGGTACTGTCATTCCTTTGTTGGCTCTTAAACGTGAGATTTTAATTGAGATTTTTAAAGATCTAGCCTTTCGAAATCCTACCCCTAAATCCACCAAACGCCCCAGAGCTTTCCAGATAAAGGCAAATCTGCTGTTGATTTCAAAGTCTGAGGTTTTCTCTTCCTCACAGTTAAGTTAACTGTCATCCTCAGTGCCTCATGAAGTCAAAGAACAAAGCAAAAGTTAGAAAAAGAGCTACATTTATTTAGGAGATGCCTCAAAACCTTGATCCAGTCTATAGAGTGTCTGTCAAACAGGTCACGCTGCATTTGGAGATCCAGCTGATTGATTCAATTAATTAAATATATAGAAAGAAAGAACTCTTAAAGTATTTCTCTATGGAATTTGATGTATCAGTAAATGTCTGTCAGTGTGTCTGCTGTTTAAGACTTTCACATTGTGCTTAATCTCAGATTAAGCAACGTTTTAGACTTGTAATTTTGAGAGTTCTGTAGCATCAGTTTTAACAGTGGGTTATGAAACACTTTTACTGTGCTAATATCAAATTGCAGAGCAGAAAGTGAAAAGATGCAGAGCAAGACTGCTGTATTCATCCAATCAATGTCACCTCATAAGAACGTTAACCCAGGGTTAACAAATGTATGGTTAAAATCTTAAATACCCATGGGCAATTACTATAAAATATAAACAAATAACCTAACATATAGGGTTTTAGACTGATACTGACTTAAACTCAAATGTGAAAGGCTATATATCAAATATTTATACAACAGTTAGTTCTAGTCTTCGGATTTGATTGATTGAGCAGCACTCCAAGAAAGCTGACAGAACAGGCAAACAGCACTGGGACTTTTTTTACTGTTTGTTTCATTCTGCTTGTCTGTGTTTGACAGTTCCAGACAGACTGTCAGTCTCTGAATTTAGTGGTGGGGATTTTTCAGTGACACTTTCAGCAGGTTATGCTTTAGTTTCACTATCTGTCCAATTCAATAACAACAATATTGTGACTTAAATGTAATTTACTGCTCTTTTATTTAAAAAGTCTTTACATTCTTTAAACTATAAGTGCATTTGCCACAAGTTTTTTATAGGACATCACAAATGTGGCATTTCTGCAAAATATAGTAACTCACTAAAACATTCAATTCATGATTTAAACCCCAGGTATTGTTTATGTAAATTGGCCAGTGCCACCAAACAGTTAATTTGTCATTGTGTGAGCCCTACTGGTCAAAATGTATAGATGTTGCACCATGGCAGTCAACCCTGGAAAGCTTTCTTATACTAAGTAAATTTTTATTCTACTTTTTTGTTGACACCGACTGCTTACTATACTAAACAAGAATGCACATTTTGTTTGTTTTTTCTAGATTAATGCTAGTGTACCACTCTGAGCTTTTACAGTGAAAATACACAGGAAAAAAATATGTATATTGGCGTATATACAGTACATTTAATTGTGTAGCATTGTTACATGTAAACAGAATATGCATATTTGCATGTCCATTTTTATACATTTCTTACATGTAAACTCCTATTAACAGAAAATTGCTACACAATGACTTCCAGGCTCCATATATGTTTACAGACTTGATTGCTAGATTGGTAAGATTCTGATTCCTATTTCATTACTATAACAATTATCACAAACATTCCATAGAAACACTTATGGAATATACAACTATGTTTGAAAGATTTTTGTCAGATTGCATTAAATGGCTCACATTCACATGATGAATAAATGTTTAGAAGTTGTGAAGAGTTTGAACTTTTTATTGAGATCTTTGCTCAGCAAACCACGTGCATTTAGCTGTGCAAACTGACAATTGTACTCACTCCTTAAATTGCACAAATCTGGTGCAAAGATTAAACACATTTTTCAGAGATCTGAACTTATTGTTTTAAAGGGGTCCTATTATGCTTTTTTACAGTTTTTTTCAGTCGCTAACAAGCGTTTGTCCAGCCAGTGTTCACATTTTCAAAACTCTAAACACAATTAGCACAGCATCGGCCTTTTGTGGCCATACCATTCACACATTTCTTGTCGTTTTCACACAATATGCAGTCAGTGAACACATTTCCATAATGCTTAAATTTTCTTAACAGACAATCTATACCTCCCAACAAAATTATGGATTGTTTTTGTAGTATTTACAAATGTTAACACACAATATCCCACAATAGCAAAAACAATATTCCAAACCTTAGATACAGTATGGACTGCATATATTTACTGTATTTACCATTTACATGAAACTTTTACCATTTTTGTAAATTTCATGATTTTAGCAAAATGTGATTTTGATTGCTAGCAAAATGTGTTGCTTTTGAACAATGTCATGAAGAAACAAGTTTTTCGAGTCCATATGCATCTTCCTGGAGTAATGATGCTGAAAATTCAGCTTTTCATTACAGGAATAAATGACATTTTACACAATTTATTACATGGCATACATATTTTTAATCAGAAATCAGTTATTTCAAATTGTACTAATATTTTACAATATGAAAGTTTATAAAAACCTCTGCTTCTGCAATGATATCAGTTCAAAAACAATATATCAGTGAGAAAGTCAAGGAGCTACAACGACAATATGTCCAGGTATAGTGTAGTATATTCAATTCAATGTCCAGTTCTATAAGCTTTGCACTTTGCAAGTAGGTAACCTACACAGTACAGTATAGTATACAGTAATGACATGATTTACATAATCTTTGTTTTGAGAGTTATGGAATTGGAGGCCAACAGGCCCCTCATGAATTCATATAAATAGATGAGGCAGGATTCAATCTGGCCAAAAGGCGTCGATCTGGACGAAATGTAATGTGGAGGTGGAAGGTTTACTGTATGACCATCAGCCACATGAGCAGATGTCCTTCCTTGAAGCCATGGATGCTGGCTCCAAGGGTGGATCCGACATACCAAGCGGTTTTATCCCAGGTGCATCGCCTTGGATGATATCAGATGTGATCTTGATGAAAACATGTGGCCTAACCCTGAAGATCGCATAGATAAGATACAGTAATTTTATGGTTTTTTTGTCCCCTTTTTTTTTGCTGTTGTTTTTTTGTTCACAATGCTCTTGTGAGTTTAATGGATATTTTGTTCACTGTAAGCAATACTGTAAAACTTTTTCTGTTCTATCAAACCGTGTTTCTACTGTACCTCTTGTAGTAAACAGTAAAGGAATAAAAACTGATTTGCTTTTTACTGGAATGATTATGAATGTGACTGTACTGTACATGTGGACATACAGTTCCCAACCAAGAAATTTAGTGTAAAACGGTGCATTGCACGTTTTGCATGCAAATACCTGTAAAACTGAAACATAAAAGTCTATGCAGTTTTAGAAATGTCAACAATAGCCAGGATTTTGAAACCTGGTGTACTTTGATTGACTGCATGTACCTCGTGAAGTGAAAACAAGTGTTATTCTTTGACAGAATTATTTCATTTTGAGTCAGATTTCCAGTGTTTTGGTAAAGTTAGTGTGTGCACAGAGAAACATGTGTTCTGTTTTGAAATGAAGAGTTAGTATATATTTAACAAAATGTGTTTTTGAGAAGACAATTAACCATTTGGCCAATTGTGTTTTGTAGGTGTGAGTCTGTGTTAAGAGTTTAGAAAAAGTATCTGAAGTATGGGTAAGCGCTTGTTAGCGATTGAAAAAAACTGTAAATGTTCAACTTTTTTGTGTACTGTTGCTGTTTGAGCATGAAAATGGTCTGCAATGTTACAAAACATTTAACAGGGAGTTTTATTCCCTATATCATTAAGAACTGTTTCACCTTGATTGTAGTCTTAAGATATGGGAACATAGTGCTAATTTAAATAAGTAGTGTGTAGTGTGTTGAAACTCAAGGTTATAGTAAGGGGCGTGGCATTTCCGAAACATGCTCAAAAAGTGGTTGACCAATCACAATACACTATTCCAACTGACCAATCAGAGCACATTGCGCTTTTCAGAAAGACGGGCTTCATAGAGACAGGAACTAAACAGAGCGCTACAAACAGACAGGGAAGAGAGGTGCTGTAACAATGTAAAACGTGATATATCATTAGAGAATTGAGCCAAAGCAATTGAGAAAAATTTACTTCTGCTTTAGGGCCCTTTCACACCTTCCTTGTTTGGTCTGGATTTTCAGACTTTTCTGTTTGGTCCGAATCAAAATTACAGGTGTGAAACCTCCCCCGGACCACAGTCCGGACCAAAAATTTGGTCCGGCGAAAAGAGGTAGTCTCGGTCCGGATCAAACTGAACAAAGGTTTGGTTTGTTTCTAGTGTGAAAGCTTTTTCTGTATGGTTCGGACTTTCAGACCATTTACAGGAAGTTCCGGTGGTTCCTGTGTAGCCTAAACAACTGAAGAAGAATATTTATGAGCAGATCTGTCAGTCCTGCCCACAGCAATTCTTCCGTGAACACACACACACATATTTTTCCTGTGTCCTGTCGGCGACGATAAAATGTTCGCACAACGAGGACGTTCATTTGGTGAATTTGAACTAGCCTCGAGTATAGTTGGTGCTGCAGGGAGTAATGCCATAATAATAAAAGTATTGTGGCAACAATATACGTCTGTTCATTCATTCTTGTCAAAGTTACCCGCCAAATTGACAACACGCTTACGTCAGACGCACGTCCGTTCACAAACCAATCAATGTCAAGATGCAGCACGTCATGTTAAGTTCTTTAGTGCGCTCGCATAATTGCAATGTGAAACCAAACCAAAACTAACCGAATGTATACAATGTATCAAAACATGAACTTTGGTTCGGACCTTGGTGCGGACTTTCAGGTGTGAAAACGCCCTTAAACT
Organism: Scardinius erythrophthalmus; assembly: GCF_964197995.2. NCBI lineage: Eukaryota > Metazoa > Chordata > Actinopteri > Cypriniformes > Leuciscidae > Scardinius > Scardinius erythrophthalmus. The sequence goes on from NC_138242.1 coordinate 8,454,735, forward strand.
GTATAAAGGTCTAATCAAATTCACAATCGTGCTGTTTGGTGTGAATATCAGCATAGCTGTAATTACCTGTGACACTCAGTCAGGATGAATCACAGCTGTGCTCATATATAGTACAACAACACTTTGCTTATGTGATATTGCTTAATTATTTTGTAGGTGATCAAGCTGTTTGTTTCAAATGCCATGACTGGGAAAAAAAAAAAATCAAGCTCAATATAAAATCGAACATTTCTGAGATATATCGCCCAGCCATAGTGTGAATATCCCCTTTATTCACTCACAATTTTTTACGAAGACAAAGTGGAGGTAGGGTGTTTACTGACACACACGTCTGTGGGGAAAATGAAGTTTAAAATGGCTTTCCAAATCATATTTCTCACTGGTCTTACAAAAAGCTCCACACCGCTTCGAGGTGCCAAAGCAATCGCTCACTGTTACATTAGCTCTAATGTCAAAGTCTTCAGCTCAGCAAACCACCGGCACCAAGATTACCCAAGAGACCAGAGCGCTGCGCACTGACTCAGAAACACAGACCTGATCGCTTCAGCTGGTCGCTACACAGAGCGCAACACCGTTCCCTTTTAAAGCCATTAACACCGCACAACAAACAGAATGAGTTGTTTGCACAGAAATGAATGCAGCCCTGCAGTGTTGGAATCAGGAGATTAACAGCTCTCTCCTTCTATAAGGCTCCAGCTGGGGTTGTATTGTGCTGAGGATGTAAAGAACATCAGCACTGCGCATTGTCACTGCTTTGTTTTTCACAGGAGGAATACAAACTTCAACCGCTACAGTTGTATAGAAAACAAACCCATACCACATTTCATCCTGTGTCTACAAAACTCTGCAGGAAATGCCACAAAGTTGTAACATCTGGCATTCATATAGTTTTACACCAGGGTTATTACCGTTAACTAGAACTTAAAAAGGTACAATAAGGTTTTCTTTGCTAAGATTATTGGTAACACTTTATTTTACAGTGTCATTGTTACATGTTACATTACTGTAGTAATAATGTATGCATAATTACATGCGACTAACCTAAACCAAACCCCAATCCTAACTCTAACTCTATAGTAAGTACATGTAGTTAATTATTATTACTCAGTACTTAAATGCATTATTACACTGTAACAGGGACACCTTACAATGAAGTGTAACCAGATTATTTCACTATATTAGTTAACATTAACTAACAATTAACAATACTTTTAGAGCATTTATTATTCTTAGTTAATGTTAATCAATAATGTAAATCATTTACTAATAGATTTTTCAAGATCAAAACTCGTTAATGTTAATAATAGTTAATGCACTGGGATCTAACTTGAACATGATCATTTTTATTAAGATTAACAAAGGTTAATAAGTTAAAATATATCACTCATTGTTATTTCATGTTAGTTAATGCATTAACTAATGTTAATAAATGAGACCTTATTGTAAAGTGTTAAAGGTGTTATTGTTTCAGTGTAATTATATATTTAAGTACTGAGTAATATTAATTAACAACATGTACTCTAGGGTTATGGTAGGATTAGGGTTTGGCTGAGGGTTAGTTGCATATTTTACTGTTATTACTATGTTAAGTACATGTAAGAAGGACACTGTAAAATAAAGTGTTACCAAAACGTGTTACTTGAAGCAAAATAAATGTTAACTGAAATTAAATACAATTAAACTTATTTTATTTCAGCTAGCTGCCAAGGACATTTCTCATTGTCAATTATTTTAACTTACTAAAACTTCTCACTTAATTTATTTTAATACTAAAATAACTCAAACAAAATGAACTAAGACTATAATGAATAAAAATGAGATAGATAGATAGATAGATAGATAGATAGATAGATAGATAGATAGATAGATAGATAGATAGATAGATAGATAGATAGATAGATAGATAGATAGATAGATAGATAGATAGATAGATAGATAGATAGATAGATAGATAGATAGATAGATAGATAGATAGATAGATAGATAGATAGATAGATAGTCAAAATATTAACTCAAATTATAATAGTATATCAATTTTACAAAAAACTGTCCCATTCATGCTTATTTTTAAAATATGCTGGCTAATGCTGGCTTATGTCTGGTTAATTTTGAGTCTTGAACTGTAAACTCTCAAGGGTTGGCTAAATATATGTTGGTTATGTGTCTATTCAGAATGACTTATGAGCAGCAACCTTTTTATTTTGGGTATGTCATGTATGCATCACTTGCCAGAATAAGGGGTTAATGAGAAAATTGAGCACTTTGCTCCATCTCTCACGGGTCAGACAAGCAAGTTATTTATAATAATAATAATAATTATTATTATTATCATTATTTATTCATATTTTTCCCCCTGTCTGCTGTGTCAGCATAGTTCCAGTGACCAGCACCAAATCTATAGGTTTTGCAAAAACAAACAAACAAAACTTTTTATTTTTACTTTAGATAACTTTAGATTTTTACCCAAAATCAGCACAGAAAATGCATGAAATACCTGTCTCGGCCTACGCATCAGTGACACACCAGCAACTTCATTTATCCAGATATGTTTTTGTTGTTGTTTTAGGTTTTTTATTCATCACACAATGATGCAAATAAAAAATGCTGCAAAATGATCTCACAGTCCAACCAGCTTTATCCACCACGAGCAGAACCATTGCTACCCTCCATTTATCATAGACAGACGGTTTAGAAATGTTTTTGTGCATATGCATCGGTTTTTCAGGTGCATTTGCACACAAAAAACTCCACATTGTTTATGCGTGTGTGTGTTGGGGCTGATCCGTCACGGTGCAAACACTGCTCCACACTCCAGCACAGCAGCGCTGCAGCAAATAACGGGCAAATGGGCATATCAGTCCTGTGAGCGCCAAGCCATGAAATCTGCCGAATGGGAGTTCCTATGAAAGCAGCAGTGTTACGCACACACACTATCAGGAAAGAAACTGTGTTAAGACAGGGTTCCCCAACCTTTCTCAGGCAATGAACCAATTGTTGGATAGAGAAATGGAGCAGAGATCGCTGTGTCATATGACATACAAAATTGATTTTAATTTTTTTTTTTATGAACATGATGCTTACTGTTCAAAGCCATTGTAAATCAGGCTTGTATCATATTTGCTGATTGAAATTGTTTTGTACTAATTTTAGGATGCTGATTCCAAAAATAGAGCCTGTTTTGCACTCTCTCACAAAATATGGTGTGGATTTCATAGCATTTTTGCCTTCGAAAACGGTCTGTAAGGTGAAGAAGTCTTGTATTACCCCTTAATCACCAGAAAAGAACTGCCACAAAGACATGATTCCTATCCTATTCCTAATTATTTTTAGCCATTTTTCACATATATGACATTTTATGCCTAATCCTGATTTCACGGTTAGAATTGACCCAGATTTGTTTCTGCTATATCTGTGGGTATTTTACTACATCCAAAGAGTGACAGAAACTACAGATTTTATGAAAAAAAGTTACATTACACATACACAGGTAATTATTTACAAATTTGTGTTTATGTAAAGCTAATTAACATTGAATTGAGTATTTGAACATATTTTTTCTACTCATTTGCAGATTGTAAATTAAATGATACATTTTAAATACTTGTTTTTGCCAACCAAAACTTTTGACATTTGACTGCTTTTGGTGCTTTGAAGCTGATACATATAATTAGAAAAATCTTCATCCTTATTTTGTGGAGAAAAAAAAACAACTGTAAATGACAAAGTTTTTTTTTTTAACTCAGCATCATCATATTAGGTTATATTCAGCCTTTTTTTTTTTTTTTTTTTTTTTTTTTTAATAAGCATTTTCTTTCTTTTTTTTTCAAGATGCAGGGCTGGGTAATAATCAGTTCTGATGTACAGAGTCATATACATATACATTTTCATGTCTCACTTAGCTGGACCTTTATATTATTTTTGTTTTTGTTTCAAGCATATTTCAAATTAGTTTGAGATTAAAACAATAATTGCCGTACCTCTAGTATTATTGATACGAATTGCCAAGTCATGGACACCTAATATGTGTGTATTTGGAGTGTGTACTTGTCTGTGAGTGTATATGTATCGGACTGAAGTGTTAAATTTAACATATACATGTATTAGTTTAAGGTACAGCTGTTTGGCAGGCCCCCCATAATGAGCAATTTGAAAGACCCCAGCTAATGAAACCACAACATGCGCCCATCTCTCCATTCAAATCTGTCGCTCCATGAAAAGGAATAAGGCTTGATATGATTTCACCCCTACTCAGGATAGTCATTAAAGAATTGTTGTCATGACAACTAAGTGCATATGCACCAGCGCATGCTCTGAGCGAGAGAACGCATTTGTCTGTGAGCATATTGTGCATTTCACTTCTAGTTTGGCTGGTAGTTTAGGGTCCATTTAACATCAACACAAACACCCTGAGCTCAGATGAAAACATGTCAATATCTTGATAAAACTAGGTATAACAAAATGTCAGCCAGTATTATAACCAGATTTATTTATTTTTCAGTGCAAAAATGATGTGTTAAAACACATTGGTCATTGTCATTTTAGGCTGAAAAATAATCTTCTTTCCACAAGAAACAAACAAAACAAATTCACTAGCCAAGTGTATTTGTGTGTGTGTGTGTGTGTGTGTGCGTGCGTGCGTGCGTGCATGCGTGCGTGTGTGTGTGTTTCTCGGCTGGATAAAGCAAACCAGCAAGTGATTGTTTTGAACAAGTATTAACTTTTACCCTGTTTGTGTGGTAAAGGTCCCACCTTGCCAGATACATTTATTTTTAATTAGATTTTTAACAAGACTAACCACTTTTATTATTTATTTTCACATGAAATATGCTACTCCATCAATGTTCAATAAAAACTATGCCAAGGTGTGCCTCCAAAAGGGCATGTTAGAACTAGTTGGATTAGGATTGCGTACAAGGTAAAGATGACTGCGGTGATGTACAAAAGTTGTACAGTAGAGTATAACAGGGCTAAAGGTGCAATTGACTTTATTATCCTTCAAACCACTAGATGGCACAAAAATTCACATCAGCACTTTTCTTAACAACAGCTTGACCATACACATAGAAATTGGTCGGATCCTTTACGTGATTGCGTAATATATATATATATATATTAATGTTGTACAGGGTGGGCCATTTATATGGATACACCGTAATAACATGGGAATGGTTGGTGATATTAAAGTCCTGTTAGTGGCACATTAGTATATGTGAGGGGGCAAACTCCTCAAGATGGGTGGTGACCATGGTGGCCATTTAGAAGCCGGCCATCTTGGATACAACTTTTGTTTTTTCAATAGCAAGAGGGCCATGTGACACATCAAACTTATTGGTAATGTCACAAGAAAAACAATGGTGTGCTTGGTTTCAACGTAACTTTATTCGTTCATGAGTTATTTACAAGTTTCTGACCACTTATAAAATGTGTTCAATGTGCTGCCCATTGTGTTGGATTGCCTAGCATGGATAAGAGCAGGGAGAGCAGTAATAACCCTGCTTGGGGTAAACAGAACAGAACCAAGGTGAATGTTTGCAAATATATTTAATTCAAGATTTTAAAGTACAACATAATTCGAGAATTTATTCTGATTCAAAGGGAATCAGAATGCCAAATCCTGACTGACGCGAGGAGGAGCTGGGGATGGAGGAGGGTAATGAGCTCCTGAGAAACGCGATAGCTGCTGATAATACTGAAGGAGCTTATATATGTATACGGTGATAGGCGTCGTATTATAGGTAAATGTGGATCAGCTGAGAGTCAGCTGATGCGAGCTTGACTAATGTGACCTGCCAGAACTAACGCTACCCTTGATTAATAATGAAACTTTCATATTTAAAAATATATTAATCATTTCATATGATAAAATATCATATTTACTGTTACTACTGTAAAGCTGTATTAAATTATTATGGGATCTTCTTCAATGCTTTCAGAAAAGTTATGTTTCTATATTTTTAAAATGTAAAAATTTTAATTACAGTATACTTATTGAACAAAACTTCTTTTATTTATCAAAATAAACAGAAAATAGTAAAAAATTTGCTCAAGTGATTGTTTTGAACAAGTATTAACTTTTACCCTGTTTGTGTGGTAAAGGTCCCACCTTGCCAGATACATTTATTTTTAATTAGATTTTTAACAAGACTAACCACTTTTATTATTTATTTTCACATGAAATATGCTACTCCATCAATGTTCAATAAAAACTATGCCAAGGTGTGCCTCCAAAAGGGCATGTTAGAACTAGTTAATGTAACCTCATCTATAGCATGCATTGTATGCTTGTTATATTAATTCAGAGTATGAAGGGACACAAACTGCCAACCCACTCTGATCATGCAAATGAGTCAGCTTCAAAACAAAGGAACTTTTCCCGCTTGAAAATTAAACTTTTCTCATTTGTCAAGCTAAACTGAAGTTTGTCTTCTCTCAACCCTGAAGAATTGCAGCTTCACCAGCATCGAATTACTGAACCATCAAGACTTTGTTCTGAGACTGCATCCAGAAGCTTATTCAACAGCTAAGACACTGCAAGTATATTGTGCATTTAACTAACTAAACAGAGGTTTAGTGTAAGCTGTATTCTCCTTGTTAACAAGGTGCTTTGAACTAAGAAACTAACGGTTCTATTCAGGTGGTTAACTGACTCTTTTCCACAGCGGTCTCTGTTTCAGTTTCATTCCATCACTTTCACATTCCATTTTACCCATGTATGCATGATTGTGTGTATGTGTTTGTTTAGATTAGTTATATGTCCATAATTTAGTTAAATAAAACTTTTGTGAACATTCATGTGAGTTTTGATTCTGGTCACTGCTTGTAAATCAAAGTCCCTTTAACGATGCGATCAAAGCTGCATATTTGGAAATAATCACGATTAATCGCAAAAAAAGGGTGTGATTACAGTTTTTTTTATTCGCTTTGGTACTATTTTCACAAGTTAGTTGTACATTTTCCAAACTCTTAGTGCTAATATCACAACAGATCATCAAAAGTGCACTTTTTTCAAACATTTCATTATGTTTTCAATTGTGTTAGTACAATACACAAAATCACAAAGTATCCTTTCCACAACACAAAATAAGTGTTTCATCTACATAAATGTTTCATTCACAGTAACTGCCTTTCATAAAGCTCTTACTACCAAACTTTTGATTTGCATCTCTTCTTGTTCAGTTTAATACATTTGTTTATTATTTAATCCAACTGATCTTAATGGTTAATCAATGAATCATTTGGTACACCTATAGATTTCAATAGATATTGATTCTATATACAGTTTCTATAGAACTTGTTTGCAATTTCTGATATGGAAAACCAAATGTAATGAATTATTTTTACATAAGTGATTTATAGATAATAACCTCCATCATGTTCAAAGTGTGTGAACACGCATGTGTGTGTGTGTGTGTGTGTGTGTGTGTGTGTGTGTGTGTGTGTGTGTGTGTGTGTGTGTGTGTGTGTGTGAGAGAGAAAGATACAGAGAAATTTGCCATTTGTGCAAATACTGTAAAGCAGAATAGAGTATAAGGGAGAGGAGACAGTCAATGACTGTAAAACATTAGATTGATCAGAGAAGCATCAGTAGAAGAGAGACAGACGGCATCAAATACAGCATTTTACATTACAGTATGTATGCCATGTGATACTGTAAACATGGTAGAGACATTGTAGTTAGATTACTGTAAAGGTCCACTACAGTATATTCAGTCAAATAGTCAAAATCATCAACTGTATTCATTGCCAGCAAACTCTGTTCTAGCACAGAACATCATGGCTGTGCTTTAGCACACCTTTTGATAACACACTGGATAGATACTATTACAAACATGGATAAAATTACATAAGTTAGGTTATGCATGTGTATTTTCTAATGTGGCATAGCCTGTATTACTGTAATTAATTCAGCAAAAACGGTGATTTGAAATATGTATCTTGCATTGTTTACTGTTGAATGAGCTGATTGTTAAAAGTACTAAATTGAAAGAAGATCATACTGTTGTGTTTCTGTGATTAAACCAAATGTTCTCATTACATATTACAATAATCTTGTGTTTGAAACAATGATTATGTGGACTGAAAACATGTGCAACTGACTGAAAGCATTACATCAGGTTTTGAAAGAATGACTAGCTGTGTTACAAGTGTGATCAGTTTGGATTTTTGTACTAAGAGTTTTGAAAATGTACACCTTACTTGTGAAAATAGTACCAAAGCGAATAAAAAAAACTGTAATCGCGTTTACATTTTTTTATCTATTGACAGCCCTAACATATATAATTTAGAACACGCCAAATTCAAAAACATTACAACAAGGTTAAGAACAAATTAATGTAAACGTGTTGTGAGAACCATTGTTGCATTGCACACATAGATAGATAGATGGATGGATGGATGGATGGATGGATGGATGGATGGATGGATGGATGGATGGATGGATGGATGGATGGATGGATGGATGGATGGATGGATGGATGGATGGATGGATGGATGGATGGATGGATGGATGGATGGATGGATGGATGGATGGATGGATGGATGGATGGATAGATAGATAGATAGATAGATAGATAGATAGATAGATAGATAGATAGATAGATAGATAGATAGATAGATAGATAGATAGATAGATAGATAGATAGAGAATGACTCAGATCAGAGAAGAGCATATGATGAGAGACAGGAGGACACCTTATTTGTGTCCATGCAAAAACACTCATTATCCTCCTTTGCCAGCCGAGCCATCAAACGTGATTAGTTCTGCTGTCTTTGTTCAACACGCCAGTCTGTTATTCCTGCTCAGAGGCGAGGTACAACACAAATGAGCTTATGCTACACAAAACAGCAGTGCTAATCACTTCCCTCAATGTAGGAAGAAAAGACCTTCACATTGCCAGTTAAGGTTTAAAGGTGGGTGACTATTTGTGACAGTAAATTAGATATTAATATGTGCCAAACTACTGTATCAGTCATTTATCTACAGACATTGAGCTCTCATGCCAGTTTACAAATTTGGTGCATATAAAACGTATTACCCATCATTGTCTTAATAGCATCTAAGATCTTCATTCATTTCAATGGGTAGTAAAGAAGACATGAGTCTTAACATCTAAAAATATTGATTCATATTATTAATTGAATAGTAAAGTATATCCAGTGTTGTGCAAGCTACTTGGAAAATGTAGTGAGCTAAGCTAGCAGTTACTCTACAATAAATGAAGCTTCACTACACTGAAGCTACCCCCCTGGGAAATGTAACAAGCTAATCTACAGTGGGGAAAATAATGATTTGATCCCCTGCTGATTTTGTATGTTTGCCTACTTACAAAGAAATGAAGGGTCTATCATTTTTATGGTAAGTTTATTTTAACGTATAGAGACAGAATATCAACCAAAAAATCCAGAAAAAAACACATTATATAAGGGTTATAAATTGATTGGCATTTAGTAGTTGATCCCCTACTAAAACACGAAGAAGTAGGCTAGTCACCATCATACGGAAGTACTTCTGTCGGCTACACAGATCTGTGTATGGCAGTGGTGTCATTTACTGATCCAGGATCAGTGATCCTTAGCAGTTGTATTTCAGATTTGAGCTTGAGCTTCAGAAATGCTTGGGAAAATGTAGCTTGTGTGGAAGCTACCACACTACTTGATCAACAAAAGAGCTTTGCTACTGAAAAGCTATTTGTTACAGAATACAGCGACGCTACCACCACGCTATTTAGAAATGTAGTTAAACAAGTAACGTTACTACTTGTAGTGACGCAACTGCCCAACACTGAGTATATCTTCAAACTTATATTTGTGTTTGTGTAACATTTATTATGACCGCCGCTAGCATAGCTAGCGAAAGCGGTCATATAGGGTTTGTCAAAGTTTTTTTTTGGTTTTTTTTCGTCACCTACTGAATTTTCCGTCAACGATACCAGTGACACCGAAACACCGGGGAACATGAAATTTTGTGGGCATGTAGCCCCACTAGACTTTTACGGAAAAAATTCGTTTGGTCCCCGAGGGCCACTCCCCCCCCCCGAGCTGGGGCCCCCCAAACAACAAAAATGCAGTTTTTCCTACATAACTACCTGAACCGTGGCACCGAGGATGACCAATTTTTTATGGTATGTTGGTCTTAAGGGCCCACATCAATCTAGCCCATAATCGATTGTCAAAGTTTTTTTTTTTTTTTTTTTACCGTCATCTACTGAATTTTTCGTCAACGATACCAGGGACACCGAAACACCGGGGAACATGAAATTTTGTGGGCATGTAGCCCCACTAGACTTTTACGGAAAAATTTCGTTTGGTCCCCGGGGGCCACTCCCCCCCCCGAGCTGGGCCCCCCCAAACCCCAAAAATGCAGTTTTTCCTAAATAACTACCTGAACCGTGGCACCGAGGATGAAGAAATTTTTATGGTATGTTGGTCTTAAGGGCCCACATCAACCTAGCCCATAATCACTCATTTGTGATTTGCGCCCCTCCCATAAAAAATGAAAATGCAATATTATTCTACTTTAATCGCCCCTATCTTCAGTTGAGATGTTCAGAACTGCACCATATTTCATGTGTATGATTAACTTGACATCCTCTGGGGGTATCCTCTGCTAAGTTTCGTAGAATTTCATCCATGGGGGGGTATAAAATAAATTAATTTATGTGCACATTTAGTGACTGTACACTCATCGGCCTGTAGATGGTGGTGTTGAGCGAAGGGTTGCTGGTTTAGGATGATACTGTCACACACACTGACATCCACACGCACAGACACACACCCATACACACACATACAAATCCACATGCATATGGGATTAATATCCTGCCATGATTCAAAACTGAAAATAAAGTTCTGAAAGGTTGAAACTAAGTGTTCGAAAACTCAAAATCTTACAAAAAACAGTTTTGCAAGATTGAAAAATAAGATTTGCAAGCTTGCAAAATGTAAAAAAATAAAAATATCTCTGCAAACATTATGTTGTTTTTGAGATTTCCTTCTTCAGAACTGCAAAAAAAATTTTTACGATGTTGCGCAAACAATTTTTCAGAGTTTCAAATTTGTCAGTGTTCTCCCACTGTATTAGTTTGTTTTCCAGGGTTGAAACCTTGTAAATGGTGATCTGAAAACTGGTGTGCGAATGTGTGAAAAAAAAGTTTTGAAACTCTGAAAACAGAGTTTTGCAGGCTTGCAAAGTGGTAAAAAAAAAAATCTCTGCAAACATAATTTTGTTTTTGAGTTTTCCTTCTTCAGAAGTGCAACACTCTTTTTTACGGTGTTGTGCAATCATTTTTTCAGAGTTTCGAATTTGTCACTGTTCTCCCAGTGTATAGTTTGTTTTCCAGATTTGAAACCTTGTAAATGGTGATCTGAAAACTGGTGTGCGAATAGGTGAAAAAAAGTTTTGAAACTCTGAAAACTGAGGTTCGAAAGGGCGAAACTTATTACATTACATTACATTTGCACTCCTATTGCATACTATTTTTTCAGAGCTGAGTTTACAACACCCACTTTGCGGAGATACGGCCACACAGTTGCGAGCTTGCGACTCACGTGATTTGTGGCAGCGTTGTCACGCAGCTCTGCTCTGAAACTCTGAAACTCAGACTGAGCGAAAATGAAGCTTCGCAACTTCGCAACTTCAGAAAAAGCCTGGAGGGAGGGCCGTCTGCTCTTGGCCAATGCTTTGATGTCTGCTGACGTACAGTCCAGTCACAAGTCGTATTTACTGGAAAGGTGGGATTGACCGACTGCTCCGCCAATGACGAAAGCCAAAGTATTCATAAACTGATTGCACACTGGCACGTCAAAAGCGTGCGTTTCAGCCAACACGCGATTTGCCAAAAGCGCGCGTTCTTAATGTGCGTGGCCACGGAAACGTGTGATCTGCTATTTAAAACGATCTGCTATTTTATGATTAATAAAAATGTTTTTAACCACTATTTTTAAGACTGCTCCTCCCTGACACCCGTGGGACACTTGCCATTCTACATTTATAACAATAATATCTTAGTCTAAACCTAAAGTAATCTTGAAAAACTACATATAATTTAAAAGCTTTCAGACTCTATTATTCATATTTGAAGACTAATTATCAAAAGAAATGACAGCAGTAGTAGCCTGGCTAACGTCAGACCACATGTTATGAACGTGTAAACAGGTAAACCAAACATATGTGCAAACGTGTGTGAAGTGTCCAAACAGGCGAAAAGAACGTGCTCGTTCCCTGTTCTCCTATCGCACGTCGAAGGCGTCATTGCTTGAGTCTGTCATGCTTTTGTCCCTATATGTGGTTTAGGACTCTTGTATTATCATTAAACCCAAGCAAAACAGCATGGAATTATCGATGGCAAATTTGACAGAGGAGAGGATTATAATCGGTGAGTTATTATAATCCAATAGTTATCATTTAGGTAAAAAGAAAAGAAAAAAAAGAAGAAAGAAAGAAAACAGACAGTTTTTTATTTCAGCACCTCGGACAATCCCCTAATCCCTTCGTTTGAGACACATCTCGCAAATTTTCCAGTTGTAATTTCGGTAACAATTTAAAATAAGGTTTCATATATTATTGATCTTTGTTAATGTTTACAACGTTTACTAATTATTAAAATAAAAAGTAACAAATCTATAGTATTTGTTAACATTACTTGCGAACAGGGTATTAAAAGGGTACACTTCTCAGATTAGTAAAGTAAAACAAAGTTGTTAAATTAAATTTTTAAAAAGTTATGAAGTAACATGTTGTTTTTTATATATATTTACAAACCATTTTCAACCCTAAAACTTCAAGAAAATCAGTGCTAATATCTGGACAAGTTCTGGGCCAGATTTTAGGTTGATGTCTCAATAAATGAGCTTTAGGAAAGATTTTATTGTGCGCAGTACCAAACTTTTCCACTAGATGACTCCAGACTCCACCGATGACTCTTCGATTTCCATATATGTTTTTTAGTGATCTGAACCAATAGTTTGGGCAGAAATGTTAATATTTGATTTGAATTTAATCTCTAAAACACATATAAAAATGTACGGAAAGAATCAAAGCGTGTTATAGTTTGCCTCCACATCACAAATGAAGAATCTATAGGCATTTATCTACTGCTGTAGCCTGGGTTTCCCCATGCTGCCTTGTTTTTCACGCTGCTAGGCAGCCTGGACACCATGGACCAGATTTTGAGAATGAGACGAGGTACTGACGTTAGCCAGGCTACTACTGCTGTCATTTCTTTTGATAATTAGTCTTCAAATATGAATAATAGAGTCTGAAAGCTTTTAAATTATATGTAGTTTTTCAAGATTACTTTAGGTTTAGACTAAGATATTATTGTTATAAATGTAGAATGGCAAGTGTCCCACGGGTGTCAGGGAGGAGCAGTCTTAAAAATAGTGGTTAAAAACATTTTTATTAATCATAAAATAGCAGATCGTTTTAAATAGCAGATCACACGTTTCCGTGGCCACGCACATTAAGAACGCGCGCTTTTGGCAAATCGCGTGTTGGCTGAAACGCACGCTTTTGACGTGCCAGTGTGCAATCAGTTTATGAATACTTTGGCTTTCGTCATTGGCGGAGCAGTCGGTCAATCCCACCTTTCCAGTAAATACGACTTGTGACTGGACTGTACGTCAGCAGACATCAAAGCATTGGCCAAGAGCAGACGGCCCTCCCTCCAGGCTTTTTCTGAAGTTGCGAAGTTGCGAAGCTTCATTTTCGCTCAGTCTGAGTTTCAGAGTTTCAGAGCAGAGCTGCGTGACAACGCTGCCACAAATCACGTGAGTCGCAAGCTCGCAACTGTGTGGCCGTATCTCCGCAAAGTGGGTGTTGTAAACTCAGCTCTGAAAAAATAGTATGCAATAGGAGTGCAAATGTAATGTAATGTAATAAGTTTCGCCCTTTCGAACCTCAGTTTTCAGAGTTTCAAAACTTTTTTTCACCTATTCGCACACCAGTTTTCAGATCACCATTTACAAGGTTTCAAATCTGGAAAACAAACTATACACTGGGAGAACAGTGACAAATTCGAAACTCTGAAAAAATGATTGCACAACACCGTAAAAAAGAGTGTTGCACTTCTGAAGAAGGAAAACTCAAAAACAAAATTATGTTTGCAGAGATTTTTTTTTTTACCACTTTGCAAGCCTGCAAAACTCTGTTTTCAGAGTTTCAAAACTTTTTTTTCACACATTCGCACACCAGTTTTCAGATCACCATTTACAAGGTTTCAACCCTGGAAAACAAACTAATACAGTGGGAGAACACTGACAAATTTGAAACTCTGAAAAATTGTTTGCGCAACATCGTAAAAATTTTTTTTGCAGTTCTGAAGAAGGAAATCTCAAAAACAACATAATGTTTGCAGAGATATTTTTATTTTTTTACATTTTGCAAGCTTGCAAATCTTATTTTTCGATCTTGCAAAACTGTTTTTTGTAAGATTTTGAGTTTTCGAACACTTAGTTTCAACCTTTCAGAACTTTATTTTCAGTTTTGAATCATGGCAGGATATTAATACATGCACAGACACACACACACAAACACACACGCGCACACACATGTACGCACGCACACATACACGCACAGACACACACACAGACACACACATACACAAACACACACACAGACATGCACATACTACTACTTTTTTTAGGTATATACATAAACACGCAATACAGCCAAATTGCTCCACGTCATTTATTTTTGTGGAAAGCCAGTGCAGGCCTGAGCGGCGGTCATATTTTGTACTGCCCTGTGGTACATCTAGTTTATTTATTTATTTATTTATTTATATATTCAGGAACATCATTGAAGATGTGTCCCAGAGCACTGATTCTCAAAGTGTGTTACGCAGGGGAATCACTGAATTTCGCATGTACGATCACACCAGTGTGATTAGAACGGTCAGTGCATCACGTGATCAACTGCTAAATTCAAATGTGAGCAAGAGTCGGCTCAGCGCTTGTCATATTAAATATTCAGTGTTTTCAACCACATAATGTTTATTTTAGGTTTCAGACATTTAAATTCACATAAGTAATAAAAAAACAATACATTTAGAGTAACACACTGATTTCTATGGAAGTGGCAATAATAATCCTTTCCATTATAATTAGACGACATGTTTTATTCATATCAGATACACATTGTGTACGTAACTTTAAAGTTTACTCTATTCTAGTGTTGTCACGATACCAAAATTATTGTTTTGATACCGATACGAAGTCAAGTATTGAGATTTCGATACTTTTTCGATACTTTTCCTGAAAAGGGAGAAACACTCTCAAATATCATTGCTGTGCTTTATTTTAAAACCGGGACAACATTCTAATCATATAACACACTAATAAATGAACATATGAACAGCAGATATATTAAACATTTGAACAAAATATGAAATATCAAAATATAAAAAATACATTAGAGCAATGACATTCAAGGTAAAAAAATGTATAAATTTAGCAGCATTTATCATAAGAAACATAAGAGCTTTATCTTGATTCTGAACTTTGAATAAAAATATGAACAGCGATTATATTAAACAATGTTTAATATTGGTAACATATGATAAGCCTCATTGGTGATATATTTGACATGTGGGGAGAGAGTTGTGGAAGGCCTATACTTCATGTTAAACAAATATATAGCAGCAAAGACAACGTCGGCAGTGTTGACGGCAAAATAGGCTACAGAATAATTCGTTCTGTATTGAGAGGTGCAACATTTGAAAATCGATAATATTTTTTAAATTACATTTATATTGTATTTATGTCAAAATTTTCAAACATCAAAATGTAATTTATTAATATGTATTCGTGTCAAAATGACATTACATGACAAATGACATATTTTGCCTGGAAACGCTTCCAACATCCTTGCGTGTCGCGTGAAAAATAGGCGTCGGTTCTATTTCTAGCATGCACGCGTTTTCCACGCGTCTCGAGCTGCGCCCAGACGCGTGTGTCACGCAGGCAGTTAACATGGGAGCCGAAATAAAACGGACACGACACGCAGCCAGTGTGTCGCCGGCCTTACAAATCTTGAACGCGGTCATTCTTAGAAGTATCGATACTAATAAATTAAGGAATCGTGACGTTTTTAATTTCCGATTTACTTTTGAAGTATCGGTGTACCGTGCAACAGAGCAAGGTAGGCAACGTACTTCCATACGTCACTTCTCGCGTCATCTTTTTCTACGAGTCGTGGACCACTTGTGCTCGCACATGCAGCCATCTCGCTGTAGTGTTTTGTCACGTGACACTGACAGCGGCAGGTTCTTTGCTGCGTGCGTCAGGAAAAAAACACAGACGTCCATAGGGAGGCGTTTTTTTTTTTTTTTAAGTATCGATACTGATAAATTTAGGTATCGTGACATTTTTAATTTCAGAGTATCGCGATACTTTTGAAGTATCGGTACACCGTGCAACACTACTCTATTCTTCTCCCAGTTCATCGGCTACTTACTTTCATGTATTTCGGGAGAAGTGGATGAATTCACGTGTTGTAAATCCAACAGATCCGATTCTCTGAACAGCGGCACAAACTAACAAGGCGGCGCCCATAGCGCATATAGCTCAACTAACGCGATTATTATTCTCTTTTTCAGCTGGCTTTTTGGTTTATTAGATCCACTGTCTTGGGTTTCTCTTGCAGCTTAACATTTAAGTACATTACAGTTTTTATTTAACTTTTAAGTACAATATATTTTAATTTAATATATATTTTATGTAAGCAGTAGCCTGGAAATCCAGACCTAAATCTGAAAGATTAATGGTCTGGCATCGAATAATGAAAATCGGCCAGCTCGAGGGGCGGCACCAAGCATGCATTTAAAAATCTCACTGCACGCAACTGTATAACACTACGACCAATCACAACAAGCCCCATACCTTAGCAACCAGCGGAGCTAACTGGTAGATTAGACTCTTGCCGTATCCGCTCGGCAAAACAGCAAAAACACCCTTCTTGCAAAGGACCGATTCGAGCGCCGCCTTCTGTTCCTCTTATAGATAAACAACCAAGTCTAACTCGTTCATTGTAGTGTGAGTGTTAACTGGTGTTCATCCATAGCTATCTTGCAATGTTTACTAATGACTTCGACGTCACAGCGCTGTCGTCATCTGTTTAGCTCACCTCTGGCCCGCCTATATCAGATGGTTGTGATTGGTTGTGATCGGATACAAGCGCATATTTAATTAGCATCATTACTCGACGCCAGAGTAAACTCACTGAGCAAATTCAACTTGTGCTCTCACGAGAACTCTGGATTTCCAGGGTATGTAAGCAGCACAGTGCAGTGTTAATGTTCAAAATATTTTTTTACACTGGGGCTGACAATAATAAATATTCTTATTAGAAATAAAACTGCCTCGTTTTTTGAGCTGTACATAGCTATAGCTGAATAGTTAGGCCTACTACACTACTATATTTTAATATTGGTCATTATGGTGGTTCTTGGAAAGCCAAATATTTTCTGAGATGGTACTTGGTACTGTAAAAAGTTTGAGAACCACTGTCCCAGAGAATCCTAGGATGTATCTTTAATCACTTAGACTGGCTTAGCCAGTGACACTCAAATAGACTGTGTGACAACCAAGATTAGGTTGGTGACAACTGGATAGTCAGTTGAAAGCTTGGAAAGACAGAAATCGGGGCAGGAAGGGGTAGCAGTAAGACAGACCTAATAATGATGACTGCAGCAAACGGATTATCGACGAAGACCACAGGGAGACGCATTTGTGGGAAGGTCTGTAAAAATTAGCACGGCCTCAAGATTCATCAGGCATGAATGAAATGCTTGCCAGAGGAGGGTGCAGCGCAGTGCACATGATTTACTCCTGGGGAGACAAGGGAGGAGCCCGGCCTAGAGTCACCCCACAAAGCCCAGTACTTCTATGCACAAAGCCCCCCAGCTCAGCAAAGTAGTTCAACAGCACATGATCAAAAAACTGTTGACCCACATAATGCCACAGGAGTAGACGAAGAGAGAGAGCAAGGAAGCTGAGCGCTTTTGTGTCTCAACCATTTAACCTGTTAGCCAGCAACCCCACTTTTGAAAAATCCTCAGAAATGGCATACCCAAACTAAAACAGATACAGTTCATGAACAAAATAACAAGTATGATCTCATTTGAAAACTGAAATATCTATGAAAATAAAATTGAAGTTGGTATTGTATCAATCTAGAAATACACTGCTGCTAAAATCACATGTCTGACCATGTTATATTTAAAATCTGAAGATGATGAGTCTAAAACTCTGTACGAGCCCTATTCAGGCCTGGTTATGGCTCTAAATATTCTTTTGTTTTGTCTTCATTATAATTACTAAAGACTGGCTATTCACGCTGTTTCAATCCATAATTTATTTTATCAAAGTTCTCAATTCACATTTGAAACTGTATCAAATGCCCTTCTTGAAAAAAGAAACATTTCAGTAAGCATTCCTATTTAAACATTTTCATTAAAATAACAGCAAGGTGGCAGGTTTATCTTAGGGCTAACTAGCATGTTAGCTTAGCACACCATCAATACACGACAATTTTTGAGATTAAAACCATGTTTTTGCTCCAAACGTACTTTATAAGGCAAGTTGATTGTTTAATAACCTTCTGTGATCTGATTTGGCTATGGATGAAAAAAATCTGTCAGAAAATATATTATTTTACAGTATTCTGCATGATTATAAAGTCTATATCGATTAGCATTACATTATAAATATAATCTATTATTATGAAAATACCTGACATGGCTCAAAGAACACAGATAAATCATATATCGTTGCAATCATGTTTATTGTCTCCAAAACATCATCAGCAAACAATAAATAAGTTACAATGTAATGGAATTAACTGTGTAGGCCTTTCACCGTGAGGTTCGGTTACCAACTAATGAGCATACTGTAAATCCTCTTCGTGTGTGTGTGAGAGAGAGAGAGAGAGAGAGTGCACACAGTGCTTACATATACTGTGTTTACGGGAATACTCGACTTAGCATTTTGATTTATTTCTGTGTTTATTTGGCCGTTTAGGAGCACAACCGGAGACAAAGGCTATGCTTGTTCGCCTTGCGCTCGGAGCGCGCACACAGCATCCTGTCAGTAGAATTCAGTTCTTTTTCGCGACTTATTGCATTTTTAATATTTATTTTCAATATAAAGCACATCCTGCTCTTTTCTTTATCATTCATTCATGTTTTGTAATTAATAACTTTAAACAGAATCATCAACTGAAATATGCGCGGATTGTCAAAAATACGACACATTTCTAGAACATAAAGTACCAGTGGCCAGCGGGTGAAATGTTTTGAAATGTATCTTTGTACAGCAAAGCACCCGTTTCAATAAAAGGATATATGAAAGTTTATATAGCCTACTTTTACATGTTCGCTGCTGTTCTAAAATGGTTTTCGCCAGCTTGAATCCCAGTGAAGGAGCTGTAGGTTAGAAGCGTAAGTGGTTAGTTGATTGCTGTGGTGACTCGTGGCACTCACGAACAGCACTGAACACGCACTTTTGCCGGTACAACTTGAATATTATTATTATTTACCACATAAAGCTGCAGTGTGTGCGACCGACAGTTAAGTAGAGAGGTTTATATAAAAGAGTGACTAATAATCAACATTTAAGCTGATTAAAATTATATTTCATCTGCAAAACCAATGCGAACTTTAATAAAGATTCGTTTGGCTATTAACTTTTAAATGCATCATTATGAATTAATGTGAGGAGAGTCTCTGCATGAAAGACCCACGACTGGCAGATCAACGTTCTACTGTATTTCTCTCCAATACAGTAGGAAATTAAATTAAATTAAATGTGGATGATGTTAACTGTGACAAGATGATTGACATGCCATTTTATGGTGACAGGATGCATGTAACTAAGCCTCAGAGAGCAGCCATTAAAAATACTATTTTATGACATAATTGTATGTTCCAAAGCTTGTCTACTATTCCGCTACACACTCAAAAGTATGAACTTTTTATTCACAAAAAGAGTACATACTTTTAGGGCGTAGACGCAGCATATGTCACTCAAAGTAATAATTTATAAAACTTTAAATGAGATAATTTGGTAACCATATTGCAATCAAAAACTTGTGTAGATGTGCAACTTTATAATTCGGAGGTCAGTTCTAAAAGGCTAAATTTGGCAATATCTTAAAGTGTATTAGAAGAACAGAGCTATGTATTATTTAAATGCCTATTTGGTTTTCTTTTTAGCCTTTCAGTCTGTTGCCATTTTCAAATCTCAACATGACATTTTATATCTGTGTTTGTTTAGAAGAGGAAAGCAGATTGAATATTTTTGCAGAGTTAGAAAAGATTTAAGCAAAGAGCATGTGCAGTTGACATTTAACAAGAGAGGCTATATATATATATATATATATATATATATATATATATATATATATATATATATATATATATATATATATATATATATATATATATATATATACAGTACCAGTCAAAAGTTTGGAAACATTACTATTTTTAATGTTTTTGAAAGAAGTCTCTTATGCTCATCAAGCGTGCAGTAAAAAAAAAAAAAAAAAAAAAAAAAAAAGTAATATTATGAAATATTATTACAATTTAACATAATGGTTCTCTTTTTTAATATATGTTAAAATGTAATTTATTTTTGTGATGCAAAGCTGAATTTTCATCAG
The DNA here is from genome assembly GCF_964197995.2 of Scardinius erythrophthalmus. Lineage (NCBI taxonomy): Eukaryota > Metazoa > Chordata > Actinopteri > Cypriniformes > Leuciscidae > Scardinius > Scardinius erythrophthalmus. The sequence continues at coordinate 8,475,394 of NC_138242.1, forward strand.
CAAGTACTCCAGTCTTTGGTGTCTTATGATCCTTCAGAAATCATTCTAATATGATGATTTGATACTCAGTTATTATCAATGATGGAAACAGTTGTGCTGTTTAATATATTTTTTTTGGAATACTTTTTTCAGGATTCATTGATGAGTAAAACGTTAACAGCATTTATTCATAAAAACAGCATTTATTCAAAATAAAAACATTTCTAACAATATAAATCGTTACCATCACCTTTTATCAATTTAACGCATCCTTGTTGAATTAAAGTACTAATTTCTTTAAAAAAAAGTTATTGTTCCCAAACTTTTGAACGGTAGTGTATATTGTTACAAAAGATTTCTATTCTAAACAAATACAGTTCTTTTTAACTTTTTATTCATCAAATAATCCTGAAAAAAAGTATCTCAGGTTATAAAAAAAATATTAAACTGTTTCCAACATTGATCATAAATCATCATATTAGAATGATTTCTGAAGGATCATAAGACACCAAAGACTGGAGTACTTGCTGATGAAAATTCAGCTTTGCATCACAAAAATAAATTACATTTTAAAGTATATTAAAAAAGAGAACCATTATTTTAAATTGTAATAATATTTCATAATATTACTGTTTTTTTTTTTTTTTTACTGCAGGCTTGATGAGCATAAGAGACTTCTTTCAAAAACATTAAAAATAGTAACGTTTCCAAACTTTTGACTGGTACTGTATATATATATATATATATATATATATATATATATATATATATATATATATATATATATACACACACACACACACACACACACACACACACACACACACAAACACACTCTGCAAAAAAAGAAATGTCCTCTCACTTTCTACTGCTTTCTTTTCCAGCACATTTCTTATTGTGTGTAAATATGTGTATAAACATAAACAGATTTAACACCTGAGAAATAAACTGAACAAATTTTACAGACACTTGGTGAACAGAAATGTAATAATAAGTCTCTGAACAGAGCAGGGGTCATAGACATTTCATATCTGGTGTGGCTACCGGCTGCTTTTCTTTTTTTTGCTCTGGCCACATCTGTAGTCCTCATAACTTCCTGCAGCAGGTCTATGGTATGTTCACGTAGGTGATCAGGAACTCTAGGCATCCTTCTCCTGTTTTTTTCAGACTCAGTAGAAAGGTCTCTTTACAGTGCCCCTATTATGCTATTTTAAAGGTTCCTAATTTTGTTTTGGAGGTCTCCTACAACAGGTTTACATGCATCAGAGGTCAAAAAACACTTTAATTTTCTTATAATACAAATTGTCCATCTCCTCATTTCTCAAAAATTCAAAAACGAAAAAAATCCCTCCTTTCCGCAAACCTGCTCTGCTCTGATTGGTCAGATGGCATAGTCTGTTATAATTGGTCTACTGTTTACAGAACGTTTCAGAAACGAAACGCCCACTACCATAACTAAATTCCAGCTATGGAGGTTTCCTAAAGTTCAGCAATTGTACACACTGTAAAAGAAAGTCACAATGGTGTTGTTTTTCGCATATCAATTCGAAAGCAAGTCCAATAATTAAACATTTGAAGAACTAGTTATCCAACCCGTCCCTAGATCGCAAGGACGACTTGAGCAGGACATTTCTCAGTGATTCGTTTCTACTCAGTTTGTTGTACCTTAAAAGATGTTGCAACTTTAATTCTTCTACATCAGCATTAACAAGTGTTTGTCCATCAACAAGCCAATGTGTGTATTACTAATTGAGGTGCACATGTGGGAACTGTTATAATAACTGTATCAATGACAGTGCATACTATAGCCGAGCATTGATGTGCATGACTGATGTAACATTAAAGTTTGTAAAAACAAATCTCGCTCCATCCTTTATCATTACTCAAAATAGTAAGAACGACAGACAATCTGCATTGACTGACATAGTTTTAGGTAACAGTGGGCCCACAGCTGATTAGCAGAAGTATTTCAGTAAGACAGTAATAACATGAGTTAGCCGGATCGCCAGAGGCCTACACAATATAAAACACAAAACCACATATTTTGAACACTCGGTAGAAAATTTAACCTCAATAATTTATTATACTTATCGGCTGTGATTCAGAGAAGCAAGTTGGTCCAAATAAACTGAGTACTGTCCCATCTTTAATGGATAAGCCTTTTGCAAACACCGCATTGACATTGTGGAGATTTGGGAAACAATCGTCAAGGTTATACTGCTATCGCTGCGGTAATTTTAACCATTGACTTCACATCCTCATCCTTTGGAAGGGTATACAAAAAGAGGTAACACTTTACAATACATGTGCACTAATATGCATTAGTTCATGCTTAACTAATGCACAGATAATCATGTGTTAATGTATGACTCATGAAGAACTTAATTGATTAATGATTAATGACTACTGTATCTGCAACTAATAAAGAGTCTGTATGATTCATAGATTAATGGGAAGCGTGCTTGGGTTTTAAACTTTGTTGGCTGAAGACCAAAGTTTGGTTTGGAGGCAAAAAGTGTACCAAGCACAAAGTTCTCTCACCATTCCTGATTTCTAACATGCATTCATCGCATTCGGCGTGGTCTTGCGGCTGTCAGAGCCGAAACAAAAGCTCCTGCTCTCCGTATGTTTTCCGTCGTCTCCGGTAACATTCATATGTAAATTGTGACCTTATTTCGGCCATTAGATCGAAAGATCTGAAAAAGCCCATACATTTACCAACCCATAGACCCTCCCCTCGAAGAAATCAGGACAGAAGTGGCTAAGAGAGACGGATTTAAACACCAGGTTTAAATGGGAATTTGTCTTCCTCGTCTACCTGTGATCTGATGAACCAAAGTGCATCTTAATACCAGGTGTAAACAGGGCCTTACAGACAAAAAAAGAAAACCAAAATGTGCTCTTCCTCCAGCAAAGGACTGTATTTAAATAATGCGCGGCATCATTTTATAATGCACTGTAAATGGCACACAAACCTCAACAATGGTGAAAACTGACAAATCATTTTCAGATAAAAAGATATACTCATGAGCTTTACAAATCAAGCTGCTAAAAGTGACAACAAACAAAAACAGCACAGACATAATCCACTGGTAATATAATAAAAGCTCCATGTAATTTATTCATACTTGGTGCCATCTGTAGAAATACAACCTAGATACTGTACAAACACAGCTAATCGTTTTAATTCTACAGCAACATTCTGTTAAATGACTTCCATGGCCAATTTCACAAATGAAATATAGAAAGATCTAGAACTAGTACTGTAAAATTACAATGAAAGGAAAGTATCTAGAGCCAGGATTACAAATTCACACTAAAATGTGTATTATACAGTGTATGTAATTCCTAGAAAGCTTTTCCTATGCTGATTTAGTGTATGATTGTTTGCTTGAAACACAAATAAAACAAATGCCTTATTACTTTTGTTTCATATTATCATGTCCCCAAATCGCTGATGTAAGTGTGAGTTTATGCCTCTGCTCAGCTGTGATGAGATGAGCGCCAGCTGGAGATTACATTCCTTCAGCAGAGAGTTTTCTGTCTTCCCTTCTGTCATACTGAATTTCTATCATACTGTAATTCCTCTCTCTTGTTCTGCTGGAGTTTGTACAGTATGCAACATTCTTGGCCTTAACCTCAAACACACACTACTTATGCTACACATTTAGTGAATGAACAGAAGCCTAAAATGAAATTACATAAACAGCTAATGCTTGAAACCGGAGATGCACTCCAGTTTGGCACTGCTGCATCATAGGAGGACTTGTGCCCGTTCCAAACATCAAATTGATGCTGTCTTATATATAATAACCTTTTGGCTCGATTTATGGCTGCATCACATGTATCCTTTGCAAATAATGCAATCCACTGTGAAACTATCCACCTCCTCCAGCACCACATGACTAGATCTGCTATGGGGATATTATGGGCCCTATGATGCACCCAGAGCAGTTATCATTTTCACGTCCCGCACCACCTTGTTTAAAGGTCCCATGACATGCTATTTTTTGTAGGCTTTAATATAGGCCTTAGTGGTCCCTAGTACTGTATCTGAAATCTCTTTTCAAAAATTCAGTCTCAGTGCAGAATTATAGCCACTACAAGCCAGTCCCAGAATGAGCTTCCTTCAGACAGGCCGTTTCGGTGTCTGTAGCTTTAAATACTAATGAGGAGGAGAAAGGCGGCGCAAGGTGGAGGGTGGGTGTGGCCTTGACCATCTGCGGCAACGGTAGACCATGCATGTTTACATTGGATATATTGCAATGGCACGGAGACACGCAGTCGTTCAAGCATTTCAGTTTGACCCAGAATCTGATCCAGATGGAGAAGCAACGGATGAAGAAGTTGCAACTCAGCGGCTCCAGCAGGACGTTTCCGAATGGTTAGTTTAAAATATTATGTCTGGATACGGTACTTTATTCGGATGGTTTACAGTTATTATCATGTAGCTAACGCTAACCTACTGTTGCCTTTTCACGGGAGATCTGTAACATCTGTAATTTATCTTATTACAATTACATCATCAAGCTCTGCGATCTTGCAATGCGGATATCGCGCGCGCCGTATAACCAACAGGAAAACGGTTATCCAAATAACAAAGAAGTGTACAACACTCGCGTTGCAGTGTGTGTATTCACACACATAAACTGCATAGCTGCATAGCTAATGTGACAGCCACATTCTACGTGTAACAGTCAAGGCAAACATAAACAGTAAAGCAACACACTTATATATCATTAGTTGACTTACTGTTCCGAGGTGTGTAGCTGAGCCAAAGAGAGTGATCCAGACTTTAGTTTCAGACGTTCAGCAAGCCCAGCTCTGTATTGACCCTTCGGTGTTAATTTGTACATCCAATTATTGAGCAATTGTTATGCTTCGCTCGCTCAAAAGCCATGATATCTCTCGTGGACAAACTAAAATCGCGCGCGCGCGCGTTCCTACTTCCTTCCTAGCTCATTTTCTCATGGGCGGAAAATATTCTCTGGGCGGGCAAAGCAGAGACAAGGGAGGTAACATTCCTCCTTATAACGTCACAAGGAGGAGATTCAAGATCAGCGCGATTGAGCGTCCATTTTCTCTAAGGCAGAGAAAGATAGCAAAAGCTCGATTTACACCGATTGAAATTTCTAGAAACTTGGGGACCATATACAGGCTAGGGGAACTCATATTAATGTTAAAAAACCTCAGAAAGTGAAAATTTCATGTCATGGGACCTTTAAATAGCAAATGCATTTGCACCCATCTGTGCGCCCATGGGCGTGCTGGTCTGAAAACGAGGTGTGTTCAGGCACATTGTTGGCGTGTTGCTATTATGAGGCAACTGAAATAGACTGTGCCATTGACCAACCGAAACCTGGTCGAAAGTCAATGGCACAGTATTTTTTTATTTTATTTTAAGGACGCATTTGTAATGTGAGTCCACAACGCACGAACACTCTGCTTATTACACACACAGGGACAAACTAGCCAAATATTAAAAATAAAAGGATTACAATGTAAAGGATTATTATTGTGTACATAAGGATATGGTGGAATCCAGCATGTCCTGTAGATGGTCTGCTTAAGTGCTTTAACCTTGCGCACGAGCAGATCCCTTTCCGCCATGCAAATAGCGAATCCGCCATGGCGCGGGCGCAACTGGCTTTTAAAGGGAATGGGAGATGAGACGCTGATTGGTTTATTGCACGTTACACCCAAAACACACCCAATACTCATTAAGAGAATAGGGACAACCCTTTTAGACCATTTTTCTCGTCATTAAATTATATCAACATCAAAGTGGATTCAGACACTTCTTTAAACCATGCGCTTAGATCGTTAAAATAGGGCCCTATGTGTGTCTATTTATGAGGCAGAATTTCTTACATGCTCACAGCAGCACGTCTTGGCGGAAGTCTTCATACTTGCTCTGCTGCTGCAGCAGCGAGATCGAAATGCTTAACATTTTATATCCGTTGTTTAGTTTAGCATCGACATTCTAACTTTGAGAGTTGTAATGACTGAGATAACAACCAACATTACATAAAAAGTTGTATATATAGTTCTTTACATGAGAAAAACTTAAAATGTTCACTTATTGTGCCAGGGCACCTGACTTTAAATCTAACAAGAAAAAATTGCAACTAAATTTGTCAGCTAGTGATTGTCATGCTTTTCCACTGTATTGAAACAAACCGCTTTGAACTTTTGATAATAACTAGTGGTGGGGATTTTGATACATTCAGAATAAAAATATTGATGGCACATGGCCCAGTTGGAACAGGCATAACACTTCTGAGTTTTAAAGTGGTTATTCAGAATGAAGATACACCTGAGACAGAGAACTAAAAACACAAAGGTGACTGCACAAAGTCAGTGAGGGGAGTCTGTATGGAAAACAATAAAATATCATCAGAGGACGATGAAGCAAGCATGTGGCAGGGAAATTGGGTCAGCACAGCAGGAACAAGCAAGAAAATAGCTGTCAGTTCAGCAGTACACCAATAACTCACACCATCAGCTCTAACAAGCATGCGAGAGGTGAGCGTTACAGTCCACTGGCTGCAGAGAGGTTCTGGAGGCCACCATTACCAATGCATCAAACACACATATACAAGCAGAAACGAGCCAGTCACTCTTTTGGCATCTGTTCAAACATGTCCTGGACTCAATTCCCTTCAGTTCACATGCAACCACATGAGAAGTCAAACTCTGAATAATTCAAAAAATAAATAAAGCCCCAAATCATGACTGACTCCTTGTTAAAAGATTGTTGCAGTACAGACATGTCCCAAGTTTCATATACTGTAGCCATGATTGATTTGAGTAACACAGGTATTACTTTTCATCCCTAGACTCAGAATTTAGTTTGTAAAAAAAAAAAAAAAAAAAAAAAACTGTAAATCACTGCAATAGTATACTATTGTAATGCTCTTACAATGGAAGTCTATGGGGCAAATCCACCAAAAATGCAGCTTTGTTAAAGCACCTAGATGAAAAAAAATAAATAAATAAAAATAAAAGTATTTATATATCTATTTATAATTCTTGCAAAAAATCTCTATTTGAACTTACTGCACATGGTCTCTGTCATAAAGGTCTAAACAGTACAAATTGTTCTTTTAGCAGAACTAGGCGGATGAGCAGGTTCATAACCTCCTGAGGCATGGCAGAAGAAAAACCTATGGATGGATTATACTCCATATAACTATTACTTTATGGTTAGCTACATCATGTCACTTCAGGCATCCTTGTGCATGTCATGCAAAAGTTTCCATATTTAAACCTTTAAATGGTCAAGACAAATTGAAATGCTTGATATAAATTTACACATAGGTAATAAGTGATTTTATCAAATAGTTTCTCATGTGTTAACACCCGCAATGTTTAATTTCAGGGCTATACATTTGAAATGGTGCAAGTGCACCTCTATGGTAGTAAGTGCATAATTTGTTTTATTCAGTTTTTTTTTTTTTGTAAAAATGTGAATGTTAATTAACACAGCTAGGTAACAAGTGACTTCTCTCTGCAGCATGGGATCAACCTCACAAACTGAAAGCATTAAACAAAGCAGGATCATTTCAGAATATTTGAAGCACTACTTAAGTAGATAGATGGTACCTTCAGCACATCTTAAATAACACACCATCATAATGTCACCTCCTACTGGCCAGCCCCACTAAAGACTTTGAAAAGAGCCAGAGAGGAGCTTCAACCCCCAAATTATCATACATGCATTTTAAATTCCAGATAAGCTTCTGCCTTGGCATATTCTTTTGTACGCGGAGAAGCCGGGATATTAAAAGGTGAGATTGTCGGTGGGGAAAGACTCTGAAGAGAACGTAATAAAATAACTCATTAAAAGTCTTCGTCTCATATGGTTTGAGATAAGCAGAGGGATAAGCAGGCGGAATTCACAGAGACAAATCAAAAGAACACACTTCCGCAATTCAAATGTAGCTCTCCCGTTCACCCTTTTTCAGAAACTGTGCGAATCTGAGAGCAGGAGTTTTTAATTGAGCTCCGATTTAATGCCTCTAACTACTGTAAAAATGAGGCCAAAACCACAGAGGATGGGCATAAGGCTTTCTTTGCTTCTCAACGTCCTGCCGCAGTCTCCAGAAACTGGTGCATGCGACTATTTCAGCTCACCAATTCACTGTGCCAAATTGACTGCCTGCCCAATAATAGCTGACTAATACGTCATGCACAATGATGAACACATCAAACAAACAGGCAAAAACAAAACCCTCTACAAAGTGCACTTAACTCATTGCCAAGCCTCTACAGACAGCACTTCCCACGAATCAAGTCTGCAGCGTAATTGCGCCCGAGGCAGGTAGCTGAGAGGGAAAATAGGGCAGAGAGAGAGATAGAATGGATATGAGACAAAAACGAGCGAGAGTGAGGTAAGTGCGAGGTGAGTGGGACGAGACAGGCAGTAGATTTGGGGTGAGAGATGTGTGTGCAGGTAAATTTGCGCTGATGGTAATTGCCGTACAGCTGTCTGATTTAGCTGTGAAATGGCCTGCCGTGTCCCGCAGCTGGGAGGGCGGAGAGCCAGGTGAAGCTAATGGAACAGCAGTCTGATTGCATTGAGCTGTCCAGTCCCTGGGCTCCATGAGAGTATGAGCGACCGGCCAGACACACAAACACTTGACCTTTGCGAACATCTCGGAGGGAGCCACTATCTGCAGAAGACGCTCGGCTGGCAAGGAACATACCTGGCCAGATCATTTATTAGATTTTGTTGTTAAAATGCCCTACGATTAATATTTATGCTGGCAGTCAAGAAGGGTTAAAGCCAGTAAATGCAGATGACTTGAAATGGCAGTGACCACCACAAATCCTAACCTTTCACAAACACACATAAGCTCTGATCCAACCCCTACTGAGCTGCCTAGACAACATTTTAAAGTCAATATGAAATCGAGACTCTATTTAAGAAAGTAAATAGTCCCTGGCGTTATTGTGAATGTTCAATCAGTAATATATAACCTGCTGTGCCTCTGAAATGAAATTTCTTTATTTTTTGGCTGATGCCATCACGCACGGGTATCATCAACTAATTCAGGGTGGAGGGAACAGTCACACCACACACACATTTAGGTCAGGTTTCATTATGGTATGGAAAATCCTACATTTCACAATACAATCAAATCCTATTCAATGAAGTCACACCTTTATATTCTCACTGAACATTTTTTATTAAAATTTTTATAGTACATCATATAGTCCCCATATAGTCAGCAATTTTATCCCTTAAAACTCTGATCATCAAAATTACATATTTAAATGTTTTTTTTTTTTTTTTTTTTTTTTTTGTTAAATAAGTTTGGTTTTAGTAGGATATCTACTGCTATAAAAAAGAATGGGATGATGACAGCCGTAATGGCGTCATGACTGACAGCCGTGATTGACAGCTTCTCTGAGCGAAGTAGTCACTGAAGCACCAACAGACTTTTTTCGGGATTTTCGGGAGGAGATTAGAGCTTTAATTCATACATCTACATACATCCTCTATGACGAAATACATGACTAGAAAAATAGTATGCAGGTGTATTTAAAATGTTTTAACTAATCATCTTGTAATGAAAGTCATTTCAGTTCTACTTCCTGAGAATGAATTAACATATGAAGTAAAAGACAACAATACTCAAGCACTGTAAAAAGTTGTGCCACAAACTCAACTGACTGGTTTCTCTCCTGTATGATTTAATGAGTCTCTTCAGACCTTAGAACTGTACATGATTTATGAGCTTCTAGAACTTCTGACCTCCTAACTGAATTCCTATCCACAAATTGATCATTTAAATAAAAACAGTATCAATAGAAATGAATAACACAGTTTTCTCTTAGTCTTATTAAGTGCAACCATAATCAAAGTACTCTCTCAATATTCAAAGTGCAAATAAAGACCACATTTTTCTTCAAGCATGGTACAGAGCTAAGAGATGGTTACAACTACACAGCCTGTACTCTGTGTATAGGCAGCGGCGGTGCTGAGCGCGCATTCTAAAAGATAAGACATTTGTCAGACGCTTATAGGCTCTGTTGTGATCTCGTCACTTGATCAGTGAACTCTTGATTTGTGCTGCACTACGAGCTCTGCAGCTCGTGTTCACTCTCAGAAAAAAAGGTACAAAAGCTGTCACTGTGGCGGTACACATTTGTACCAAAAGAGTGCATTTTAGTCCCTCAAAGGTACATATTGGTACCAAAAGTATACATATTAGTACCTAAATGGTACATATTAGAACCCTTTTAAAGGGTACTGTCCCAGTGACAGCTTTTGTACCTTTTTTTCTGAGAGTGTTGGATGAGCTGGATGGAATTGAAGCGACCGTTACCCAACTGAATTTAATTGTTTTTTATTTCTATAAAAAGTAAAACGACAGTGGAGGCATAATGTTAATGTAGCGATGGCATATTCTATTCTAACTTCACCCTCACACTCAGTCATGGCAATGTCGTGAGACAGCTTTTCACCTCGACTCCACTCCACTCTTGTGGAGAAAGGCATATAGTTCATCATAATATATGTCATACATATCATTCACCTATACTATATTGCTAAATGTGCATGATTTTTCATATCAACAGAAAAATATACCGGGATAACCTGACTTTGCTTGAGACTCGCAGCAGTTAATGATATGCAAAAGCCCGCTGGCACATTGACGATTGGTAACAAGGTAGTTTGTGATGTAAGAAACACCGTCGATTTCAAACCGTGTTTTTGAGACTGTCTTTGGTTCACTGCAGTTTAAAGGAGAAAATGGTGCAATTTTGCACCATTGGCAAATGGTGTTGACATATGAATGGTACGTGGCAATGGTGTTGCACATGGTTTGTCTTAGGCTAATGCATATTAAAAAAACACATAGACATATAAACAACATTAAAATCTTCACCACAGGGCGTTTTTAAATTATGTTATGCCTTGTTAGGCCAAATTAAGGTAGCTTTGCATGTATTGGAAAAGGCAATACCAGAATTTATTTCAATGAGTTCAGTGGGATGAAGTAAAATGCTGATTATAAATCTATATTTAAATTTACATTCATTAATGAAAAGTACAGATTGAAAATAGAATAATTTAATTTTAAACGCATTGAAATTAGAAATAAAAAAATAAAATAAAAAACTTTTCTTATTATAATTTTTCAATTGGAAATTAGAAACACATTGAAATACCATTGCCTTGGTATCAGAGTAAAGAGGATATGGTGAATGGCAGGGTTAAAAGTGAAGGATGACAGGGATTGAAAAAATACTGTGACTTCAGCCAAAAAGGAAAGTCATTTCAGAGGTAAAGAAAGCTATAACATTTTGGTGAAAGATTTTTATGAAAGGAATCGTTCATAATAAGACCAGGACAGCATATACAGAAAAAAAAAGATTGATTTCATGTCAACTTTAATGCTTTCATTCCGTGCATAGTTAAAGCTACAGAACTTCTATCCATGCTAGATGGATAAATTAGTCAATGGAAACCCAATAGTATCAGAGTTGTATTAATCTGTATGAGCGTGCATATACAGTACTGAGAAACATTACTAAGTAATCAACAAACCACCACTATCAGCTTAAGACAGCTGTGTACATGACAGGCCTGTGGCAACAGAGTTCTCCATCTCTACTCGTCAGTGTGATTCTACACACTGCAAATTACAGCAAATCAGTCCCCTAGGGCAAAGCCAACACTGAGCCACTGCTGTTTGTCTTAAATCCAAATGAATACATAACACACTGAATATTAAATCTGTCAGTATTTCTTCCAGTGGGACTGAATGTGTTGCAGTTTATGAGTGGATCAGTTTTGATACAGTCACCTACCCCAGAACACAATTTCACCTCACTCACGCACAGAAGAGTGTGGTGGATGTAGATAAGGCCACAAATATAATCTACGCAACTACATAAACAGACGAGTGGCCAACACGCAATCCTATGCCTGCATGTTCATACTTTTTGTTGTTCTTTTGGCACTTTTGTGGTTACAAACATTGGTACTCAAGGGAGCAATAGAGTTACCTTTAAATGTCAAACAAAAACGTGTGAAAACATAATTAAACATTTGCGTAGGGTGCAGGCTAATCATCTAGCAGTGTGGTAAGCTAGTACGCTGAGTGGTTAGCTTGAAATTCATTAGCATGGTCCATTTAGCCCCTGGTGGTACTTTTTTTTTTTTTTTTACCTTTACAGTCTGAAAAGTCCATTAAGGAAAATCTTGATAGGACAGGACAATAAATGAGGATGCACAACGCTAGTCTTGTGTGCTGCATTTGTCCAATCAATATCATTGAAACCACAAATATAATACAATAATATAACCCAAGGTTTACAAATATGCAGCGTGAAACGTCAAATTATGAATACCAAGGAATAATGGTTAACCTTGGGTAAAGTATGAGTGGTGTGAAACATGAAACAAGTTAACCCAGGATTACATTTACACAGGGTTTAGAATGACCCTGGGGTAAATATTTCAAGGGTGAAAAGCCCTAATCAAAAATATTATTTTTCTCTATTCAAAGGTAGCTGTGTATTCTGGCTAGATACACTGTAGGGGTCCGACGCCAACTGCAATTGAGATGAACGAGAATGCTAATCATTAGCTTTTCTTTAGGTAGACCTCCTTGGCTAAAAGTCACTATAGTCCAACTTGCAGCAATTCTTGCAAAGAGACCAAAATGTTGCATTATGAATTGTGTCCTGACACTTTTTTGTATGCAGCTACGCATGAAATTGATCTTGTGAAGCTGTAAATGTTTGCGTTCACGTACTTACATAGAGTTTCAGGCCTGCTAGCTGCAAGTGATGAAAAAGAGATATGGGTTCACTTGTAATACGTGTCATCTCTCTCAGTAATATCATATTCATTTAAATCCACAGAACAAAAACACTACTCATTTTCTGTCTGGAACTTAAAAAGAACACCAATTAAAGCAGCGTCGTTTGAGCCTCAAAAGCGCACAGAGAAAGAATGTTCCTGATTGTTCCAGAGATGTCAACTTCCGACTCATGTAATTATGAAACGACCATTAAACATCTGCAAGGCAGCAATCAAGAAAATTACCCTCTCTGCAATTAAAGTGGATGTATGAGACAGCATGACATTCTGATGGGATGAAATTCAGTCTGGTCCGCAGTCTTTCATCTCCCCGTTCATGCAGCGCTCTCTCTGTACAGTTGCTTTAATTAGAGTGTCTGTGTTAAATTGCAGGTGAGGGATTCGTTACTGCACAGATACGTAACGCAGGAGTCAACAGGTACCTGTGAGAAACACAGTGGTCAGGAAGCAAGATTCATTCAGCTTTTTCTAATTGGTAATTCACAGTGGTTCATTTGGTGATAAAGGGATCATCAGCAATTTCCTAGCAGGGAACTGAACATATTTCCAAGAGAACGAAGTTGAATCAACTGCCTAAAAACCAATGAACTTTGACTATTGAACTGTTTTACTTGAAGCTTTATCACTAGATTCATAGGTTACGTTCACACTATCAGTCCAAACCTGATTTTTTTTGTGTATCCGATTGGAATCTGATCTAAGATGGTTGATTGTCCACATTGTGTATCCCAACTGTTCAGATCCGATTTGTCTGTCCATGCTGCTCATTCGTTTTCTGGAATATCTGCATTGGTTTCTATGGCAATGGCCATAGATTTGGAAGGTATATGCCAAAATCTACAACAACAGCAAACACAACATGTTGTTTTATTTGGAAAGTAGCTGGACTACTGCATCTTCTGAGGCAGCGACAGAAACGTAGGAGGCTGGTATGAGCGGCTTTATTCCGTGCTGTCGGTCTCAAAACACGTCTCCATTATTTTGTTGTTTTTTGCTCGTCCAGCACTTTGCAACAACACAAACTAATCTCTGCAGTAACTTTCAGCGTGTTTCTTGTGACAACGTCTGGCGTTCACGTTTTACGTGTTGTGAGAAAGTCACATAAACCACACGAAATCCGATCAGAGTAATATATTAAGTGATCAATAGAGTGGTGGCTCTCAGTGCTATGTAGATTACTAACACATAATAGTCAGTTACTAATTTAAGATAACATGGCGATAATTGTAATTAGTAATGTTATTAATTTCATTGCATGTTAGATAAAATAATCTGCCTTATTTTTATTTCTTTTAGATTACTTTTTTACATAGATTTGAATAGGATAATCTTGTACCATATTTATATAAAGATACAACGAGAAAGAAAATATATTGCGTTTTTCTTATCAACAACATGAAGTGCAATGAACACCACTTTATGCCTCGGTTTCACAAACTGGGGTTCGTGAAGGCATTCCAGGGATAAAGAAAATAATTAATTAAATAATAAATAATAAATATTTTTAAATAAAACAATCAGAAAGATACAAAAGATATGACTATCTGACCATTAACTGACATAAGAGAACTGCAAACATGCAAATGTGTTGTTAAATTATTGACTTAATTATTACCTTATTAACTTAAAATCTAAAAAAATTAATTTGAAGAGGTTCTGCTGATAAAAAATAGTTTTGGAATCCCTCCATTGCATGTAAATACTCAAACTGGGGACTCAACTAGAATATTTTAAACTTATGTGTGAAAGGGATAAAGTTGGTGGATTCTGATTGGCTGTTCGTCTGATCGTGAAAAATTGTATGGCTCATAAACTAGATAAAAATCGTTCTGAAAGTAATTCCAATGACTATGATCCTCTTTGTCGTTATTGTTATAGTTGTGGTGTCGACTTCTTTATTCTCATATCGTTATAGTTATCATTATAAATAGTCATTAGCTATCTTTCTGGGTGTGAACGGTCTTTTATTGACCTTGCCACAGTCAATGGGGTTGTTATTTTTCTACATGTTGGACACTTAGAGCAGCCCTAGAGGTCCACTGTCCTGTACAGTTCAGCTCCAACCCTGATGTTTACTCTTCACTGTATCCATATTTTGTTTAAAGATTGAACAGATGATGATAGACCCATAATTCATCAGATCTATTTAAACACTCAACATGTTTCTCTAAGAAGGGTTTAATTACGCAAGTGAATCCTTGAAAAGCAGAACTGTAAATAACTGATTACTATAGCAAATTAGTTATTTACTCTTTCAGTGCACCGAGAAACAGTATTTGAAGATGCTGGGATTGAAATGTAGAGCGAAACTCTGATGTTTTATTTATTTGAAATGTAATTCCAACCCGCTACATAATTGCGGTGGCAGTTATGCCTTGTTTTCCTTCTCATTGTGGCAAATACAATCTACAAGCTAATTTGCCAGAGAGGCCTTTTATATTTTAATCAAATATTTATGTAGTAATAACCCAGATGACAAAGGGCTCTGTCTTTGAGAAGACCTCAAATAGCACATTAGTGTTTCTAGACGTCTCTTTATGGAACTGTGACCCAACATGGGCAGAACAGCAACAGAACAAGACTTTTAACACGACACTACATTGTTATTTACTGTTATCTATTTCAAACCCAATGCTACTTATAACAAGGGCCACATGGGATCTGCACGGAAGTCATTTACTCGCCCTCATGTTGTTCCATGTCATTCCTGTGCGGAACACAAAGATAGTCTGAAGAATGTTGGTAACCAAACAGTCTTGGATAGCTTAAGGCACCCACACACTACAAGATAATCAGGCCAATTTTGGGCCCAGCTCTCCCCTTCCGACAATCCAAGGTAAAGTCCAGATTATCTTGATGGTTCTACAGATTATTTGATCAGATTTTCCTGTTGTGAGATGTGTGTTAAGTATCCAACATGTTGAATATTTACGATACAAACACGCACACGCTGTAGATTGCCACGTGAAACGAAATGATACCCAATCAGAAAGTGAGCTGACAGAAGATGGAGGCATAGCACGACTTCATCCAAACTGTTTTATTTTTTAAGATTTTCTGTAAAAAGCAGTCCAAATTATATTATCGCAGTTTTCTTCTTATAAAGAAATGAGCCAATCGGTTGTTGGTAAAGTCATCACGTCACTGCATCTGCCGTTAGAAGCTCTGGTTCCTAAAGAACGCACGTTTAGGACTGCACATGCGCATTATCTTGTTTCAGCCTTAAAAACGCAGGTTTTTTTGTCATGATTCAAGCATTTAGAAACAAAATTTATGTCAGATTTCATTGCCGATTTCAAATATAAAATTTAATCGTAAGCTTGGCGAACAGTTTTGGAGAATTTTATGTTTCCACATTTAAAGAGATGCACTTGCATGCCTGAGAGGCATTTCAAAGATGGCCACTGAGTGAAATGACTTCTCTTAAAGGGACTTTGACATATGCAGTGATAAACATTTCAAACCTCATGCTAAATAGTTACATGACCTCATTATTTTGAGTGGCAACCAATTATCATCATCTCATAAAAATAAAATACTTTACGTTAGTAATCCAAATTTGACTAAAAATGTCTTGACCTTTGGCAATCAGGTTATATAATATGCTACGTGAGGAGTTAACAATCAAGGCTGAAATTACTTGTGGATCATTCTGAAAATGGAAGGTCAAGCCAAGCGCATTGCTTTGTGGAATACCGAATCAGAGTTTTGTAGCAGAACTCATGAATTCTCTAGTGAGAGATTCTGCTAGTAGTGTCCTTCAGTGTCCTCACAGGAAGTGGTTTGGACTGTGCATGTGAACGACTGTCCACGTCTGGCCTATGCACAGTGGGGAGTGAGGTGAGGTGAGCAAGGGTCAGAGGCAGACACGTTGAGGCCGCTGACTCGGCAGCCGATAAGAATAGAATTACTGCTAGACGGACAGCTGTGTAGAGCTGTTGATGAGGTAGAAGTGACGATAAGCGCTTCATGGCTGTTCGGGGAAGAATAAACGATATGCTGCTGATAAACAGCTGTTCCAGGCACAGGCTTTTCTTTGATGATAACAGAAGCACTGCTCAGTTGTTCAGCTTTTACATGATGCCCATCAGTGATTTATTTCTACAACCAGATCGTTTGTAAATTTGCGTACCTGTAACAGCAGGAACAAAGCCAGCTGGGCGTGTGTTTGCCAATCAGGTATTACATTTAGCCTGTGTTTCTTTATGAGCAACCTACACAGAGGTCATGTGTTGCCATGTTATTGTTGTCTCAAAATGCATAAAGTTGTAGCAACTACCCGGAAAACCCTAGAAAACACAAAAAAATGGCAACTGCCTTGCAATGCACTATTAAACCCTCAGAACACTGTTGCAACCACCCAGAGCACCCTGTAGCAGCTGCATCGCAACATGCTAAAAAACACAGAAAATGTCCTTTCAACCACCCAGAACACCCTAACAACCAAATAGCAACACATTTAAAAGTACTCCGTACACCTTAGCATGCACATAGAAACACTCTACCACCTTAAAGGATTAGCTTACTTCAGAAATAAAATTTCCTGATAATTTAGCCCTCTGAAGCTGCATTGAAACTGCAATTTTGACCTTTAAACCGCTGTACCCAATTAGAGTTCACTATATGGAGAAACATCCTGGAATGTTTTCCTCAAAAAACACAATTTCTTTTCGACTGAAGAAAGAAAGACATGAACATCTTGGATGACGTGGGGGTGAGTCTATGGGCCCTATTTTAACGATCTGAAACGCAAGTATCAAGCGTAAAACGCAAGTAACTTTGTGGGCGGGTCTTGGGCGCTGTTGCTATTATACCGGCGGGATAAATGACTCTTGCGCCCGGCGCAAATCTAAAAGGGGTTGGTCTGAAGTAGCTACATTACTTATAGGTGTGGTTTGGGCGTAACGTGAAATAAAATCAGATGGTCATCTCACATTCCCTTTAAGAGCAGACGCGCTTTTTCCATAGCGGATTGCTATTGTAACTGCGGATTTGCCAGGCGCGCGCCAGGAGCGGTTCACAGCCGAGGAGAGCAACGCTCTCGTCACGGCCGTAAAAGAGAGAAGTTACATCGAAATGGAGAAACCCACTCAAATTAACTTCGGTTAAACAGGCGTATAATAATTTGGGTAAATGTGTAAGCTAGATGTATGCTTTTATAATAAATTGTCTATCTATCTATCTATCTATCTATTTATCTATCTATCTATCTATCTATCTATCTATCTATCTATCTATCTATCTATCTATCTATCTATCTATCTATCTATCTATCTATCTATCTATCGTAATAATGTATGATTTGCAAAAATGAAAACTGCTGCTTCTGTGTAGATGAGAGAAGCAAAGTGTATGTGCGTTGTGCACACGCTACATTGATTATGGCCAAGCATGCGCCCTTAAAATAGCATATGAATAACATGCGCAACGCGCCACTGACTTTAAACTATTTTTTCCTGGTTAGTGCAATTGTTTTCTAAACCTGCAAAATAGCATGAAGGAACGTTTGCGCCGGAACACGCCTCCTCTTTGCGCTGAACCGCCCAGGGAGCGCAAGTGTATTTCCTAACTTACCGACGTGCGTCTGTGGAGGGAAAAGTCCGCTTTGCGCGGGTGCAAAATAGGAATGATACATGCGTAGGTGTACACAGTCAATTGCGCTGGGTGTAAGATAGGGCCCTATACGTGGACTAATCCTTTAAATATATCATTCAACCCCAAACATTTAACTCTACCATTATTTACTTTAATTTACTTTATGTGCGATGAGGGTGATGTAAATAATGACAGAATGTTTCATTTTTGGGTGAACTATCCCTTTAACCACAGTGAAACAACAATAGGAAAACGATTCAGATCAAGCTTTGTTGCCCTTGAGTTTTGCACATGGTCACTCACAATTCTTCATAGTTCTTAATGTTGTTGTTCGGCAGGTTTTATTGTGAACTCAAGGAGTATCCAAGATTGTCTACATTCAGATATCGAAAGGATTTAGAGATTCAGAGACCTCTCAGTCTCTGAGAATCCCAGCTGTTTCTTTCACTGTTCTCTTGTGTGGATACTGGAATATCCTCCAAATCCGTCTTGCTCCCTTTTGAGAGGTGCGTACCAGCTTTTTAAAGCATCATCATTTAACTTGCCTGATCAAAAACAAGAGGGGTGGTATGACTCCTGTATGGAGGGAAACTAATCAATGTTGGACACTTGAAGTCCAATTATGCATATTTCTCTGAAGCATCTGCCTCTGAATTTTTGTGTTGTGATGTCTCTGCAAAAGTGTTTCATAGTATGCATAGAGCTTTAGACCCTGAATAGATGAGAATATTTGAGAAAAAAACTTTTGTTGCATTCATATTTGTCACACTCGTACATTCCTTGACCAGATCGTGGTGTAAAGCCATGCAGGTTGAATCAGAAAGTATTAGGATATTTTCGCTGAATTGCTCTGGTGTTGTATTGAGCAAAAGTTTCTTTTGTTTATGTGGATCAGGATTGTGTTGGCCTCTTTCCTAAAGTTGTGCTGTGATGGAGTGGCTATCTGGATATGAGAGAATGTTATTTTTCATAGAAGGTTTATTACCTGGTTAAAAGTGTAGAATTTACTAGTTTTCAGTGGATTTGGTATGTCATATTTAATCTGGGATAAGCAAGTCTGAGATTAACAAAAATGGAAAATTGTGTGATGTCGTCTCAGCCTCAGACGAACCACTGGTGCACAATCTATGCAAAAGTAGCAAGAACATACCAAAATCGTAAGCTCCAGTAAAAAAAAAAAAAAAGGCCACACAACTGCTACACATTATGTTCTTTTTTTAAAATTAGGTACTGTGCTGCAAATCATAGCAAAGTTTTGCATAGAGATTGCGAAGTTGATGGCTTTTGTGTGTGGCACTTATAATTGAGTAAATGAGATATCCACAATCAGAACTGAATATTCTGCTTTGTTTCCAGTCTTGTCTGTGAAATAATCAGTGTTTATTCATTTTAGATAAACAGAAATATATACACATTAGCTAATTTCTTCACAATTGTTGTTATAACCACACACAGAGATTATTGTGCCAATGTTTGAAAGAGCAAAAATTAAGAGCTTGCAATTAGACTATAATGTTTGAAATTGACCATCATATTAGTTACTTTTCTATTGATTGCATATTATTTATACAATGGCAGTAAATTGCAGACGCAAGTGTTTTTTGCCAGTTTCATAATTTTCACATTCTGCACCTGTCACAGTGTCTGGTTGTGTTTCCCCGGGTACCCACTAGATGTCCTCCTTACCCCCACGGTGTCTTGCACTAGGAACTACCTTTCCCACAATTCCAGTCTGTTATTGCACCCAGGTGTTTGTATCTGTTTACCCAGCTGTCTCTCGTTGTCATCTCGTCTGTTCATGTATTTAAAGCCCTGTTTGTCCCATGTTCTGTGTGGTATCGTTGTTGTTGTCACACCGCGTTTGGTTTCCCGTGTTCCCTGAGCCTGTTTTATTGTTTACTGTTTTGGATTGCTTCACTGGATTTTGAACCCTGCCTGTTTTGACCATTCTTTGGATTACCCTTTTAATAAACTTCTCCTCAATTGCACTTGGATCCTCCTCGCTGTCTTCTTGAGCGGATCGTGACAGAACGATACCACCGATGTATGGATCTAGCAATTTGGGGTTTCGTATCCCTCCTCCTACCACTGAGCGGGAGAGGAGAGAGTGTTTCGAGGGTACCCGTCTGGTCATTTTCCGTGGGACCCGGGGAGCTCGCAGAGGAATGGTGGGTCGAGAGGGAATCCAACACTGCCCTCCACCGTGCCCCCTCTTCGAATTCGGGTTGCTGAGGGACGGGTCGGAGCCCCCATCTCGCCGTCGTGGACAGAGAGGGGATAGGAGACGCAAGTCTGCCGGCCGAGAGAATGCTTCGCCGCTTCTCAGCCGAGAGAATGCATCGCCGCTGCCCAGCCGAGAGAATGCATCGCCGCTGCCCAGCCGAGAGAATGCATCGCCGCTGCCCAGCCGAGAGAATGCATCGCCGCTGCCCAGCCGAGAGAATGCATCGCCGCTGCCCAGCCCAGAGAATGCATCACCGCTGCCCAGCCCAGAGCTCCATCAGTCATTAATTCTGTCCAGACCTGAACAAGCATCTCACCATCGAAGACGGCGGAGGGGGAGGAAAACCTCGGGCCTCTCCAATGACCTGGAGGCTGTCCCCAAGCAGTCCGTCATCGTCCCGGAGGTCGTCACCAAGCAGGCCGCCGTTGTCCCCGAGCTGCTCGTCCTACCGCCCCCGCCCACACCTGCCGAGTCTGTGTCTTCGGACAAGATGGCCGCCGCCGAAAGTGTTCCCGTCACGTTTACCGAGCCGGTGTCCATGGACAAGATGGCCGTACAGCCTGTGTCTGAGCCGGTGGTGTCTGTTCCAGAGTCGGTGGTGTCTGTTCCAGTCCCTGAGCCGGCAGTGTATGTTTCTGAGTCGGTGGGTTCTGTTCCAGTCCCTGGGCCGGAGCCAGTCTCTGTTCCTGAGCTGGAGCCGGTGTCTGTTCCTGAGCCAGAGCCGGTGACATCTATTCCTGAGCCCTCAGTGACCGCGACACTGGCCATTATGGCCACAGCCATGTGGTGTGTGTGGGCTACACACACACTTAAGCCGGTGGTGTCTGTTCCTGGGCCGGTGGTGTCTGTTCCTGAGCCGGTGATGTCTGTTCCTGGGCCGGTGGTGTCTGTTCCTGAGCCGGTGATGTCTGTTTCTGTTCCTGAGCCGGAGCCAGTGTCTGTTCCGGAGCCAGTGTCTGTTCCTGAGCCGGAGCCAGTGTCTGTTCCTGAGCCGGAGCCAGTGTCTGTTCCTGAGCCGGAGCCAGTGTCTGTTCCTGAGCCGGAGCCAGTGTCTGTTCCTGAGCCGGAGCCAGTGTCTGTTCCTGAGCCGGAGCCAGTGTCTGTTCCTGAGCCGGAGCCAGTGTCTGTTCCTGAGCCGGAGCCAGTGTCTGTTCCTGAGCCGGAGCCAGTGTCTGTTCCTGAGCCGGAGCCAGTGTCTGTTCCTGAGCCGGAGCCAGTGTCTGTTCCTGAGCCGGAGCCAGTGTCTGTTCCTGAGCCGGAGCCAGTGTCTGTTCCTGAGCCGGAGCCAGTGTCTGTTCCTGAGCCGGAGCCAGTGTCTGTTCCTGAGCCGGAGCCAGTATCTGTGTCTGTGTCTGTTCCTGAACCTGAGCCGGTGGTGCCAGTTCCAGTGCCCGAGCCGGTGGTGCCAGTTCCAGTGCCCGAGCCGGTGGTGCCAGTTCCAGTGCCCGAGCCGGTGGTGCCAGTTCCAGTGCCCGAGCCGTTGGTGCCAGTTCCAGTGCCCGAGCCGGTGGTTCCAGTGCCCGAGCCGGTGGTGCCAGTTCCAGTGCCCGAGCCGTTGGTGCCAGTTCCAGTGCCCGAGCCGGTGGTTCCAGTGCCCGAGCCGGTGGTGCCAGTTCCAGTGCCCGAGCCGGTGGTGCCAGTTCCAGTGCCCGAGTCAGTGGTGTCTGTTCCAGTTCCTGAGCCGGTGTCTGCTTCTGTGCCCTGGCCGCCCGAGGGATCTTCTCCGCCCTGGCCGCCCGAGGGGTCTTCTCCGCCCTGGCCGCCCGAGGGGTCTTCTCCGCCCTGGCCGCCCGAGGGGTCTTCTCCGCCCTGGCCGCCCGAGGGGTCTTCACCGCCCTGGCCGCCCGAGGGGTCTTCTCCGCCCTGGCCGCCCGAGGGGTCTTCTCCGCCCTGGCCGCCCGAGGGGTCTTCTCCGCCCTGGCCGCCCGAGGGGTCTTCTCCGCCCTGGCCGCCCGAGGGGTCTTCTCCGCCCTGGCCGCCCGAGGGGTCTTCTCCGCCCTGGCCGCCCGAGGGGTCTTCTCCGCCCTGGCCGCCCGAGGGGTCTTCTCCGCCCTGGCCGCCCGAGGGGTCTTCTCCGCCCTGGCCGCCCGAGGGGTCTTCTCCGCCCTGGCCGCCCGAGGGGTCTTCACCGCCGTGGCCGCCCAATGGACTGTCGTCTCCGTCCCGGCCGCCCGAGGGACTGTCGTCTCCGTCCCGGCCGCCCGAGGGACTGTTCGCTTCGCCCCGGCCGCCCGAGGGACTGTTCGCTTCGCCCCGGCCACCGGATGAACTGTTTGCTTCGCACTGTTTCCCCAATGTACTGTCTGTGTCACCCTGGCTTCCTTTGAGTCTGTTACCCCCTGTTTCTGTTTCCCTTCATGGACCTGGCCCCCCGTCCCTCCCCCTGATCCTCCACCTTCCCACCTCCCTCCTGAGTTTTTGTTTTGTTCCGTGTCTGGTCTTGGAGTGTCTGGGAGCCACTCCGTAGAGAGGGGGTCATGTCACAGTGTCTGGTTGTGTTTCCCCGGGTACCCACTAGATGTCCTCCTTACCCCCACGGTGTCTTGCACTAGGAACTACCTTTCCCACAATTCCAGTCTGTTATTGCACCCAGGTGTTTGTATCTGTTTACCCAGCTGTCTCTCGTTGTCATCTCGTCTGTTCATGTATTTAAAGCCCTGTTTGTCCCATGTTCTGTGTGGTATCGTTGTTGTTGTCACACCGCGTTTGGTTTCCCGTGTTCCCTGAGCCTGTTTTATTGTTTACTGTTTTGGATTGCTTCACTGGATTTTGAACCCTGCCTGTTTTGACCATTCTTTGGATTACCCTTTTAATAAACTTCTCCTCAATTGCACTTGGATCCTCCTCGCTGTCTTCTTGAGCGGATCGTGACAGCACCACGTTGTTTAAATAGCAAATGCATTTGCACACGTTCGCCCATGGCGTGCTGGTCTGAAAAGGAGGTGTGTTCAGGCGCATTTTTGGCGTGTTGCTATTTTGAGGCAATTTTTCTCATTGTTAAAATAGCAAAAGTGGATTCAGACACACCCTAAGTGCTCTTGCGCCCTGCACTTTAGGGCTGGACCCGAATATTCGAATATTCGTTCGGTGGGTTGGTATTCGGTTTGAAAATTTGACATTCGAATATTAAATTTTTTTTTTTTTTTGCACACCTGGGATCCCCCGCGAAACGGTTCTCATTCGTGCTTGAATAAGGCCGGCGACACACTGGCTGCGTAGCGTGAGCGTCTCAGCTGCGTGGCGTGTCCGTTTTTATTTCGGCTCCCATGTTAACAGGTTGGAGTTTGCACACTGCCTTCGTGAGACACGTTTTAGGCGCGGCTCGAGCCACTCGGTGCATGCTAGAAATAGAACCGACGCCTAAGTGTTCCAGCAACGGGATTGTTCTCTGGCTAGAGCGCAGAACTGCGGAGTTTGTATGGACATAAGTGCATGCCTGAGCTTGTGTTTTGGGTTAAGCTGTTGCTTTGACATTGTTGAAAATAGAATAATATAAACAAAATGTATTAGCCTTTTTACCCGTTATTATCAATCTAAATTAATCTCGTTTTTAATTTAACTTAATTTCATTTTTCTTTATTTAAATTTCGTTTTTCTTTATTTAAATTTAGTTTTTCTTTATTTAAATTTTGTTTTTCTTTATTTAAATTTCGTTTTTCTTTATTTAAATCTTCTTTATTTAAAATATTAGACTACCTTAAAAGTATTGCTTAAGTTAAAGGAGAACTCCGGTCAATTTTAACATTGAGCTCATTTTTTTGTACATTTGGAGTGCTGTCAATACAGAGAACAACGACAAAAATCGGATTTGCCTACACCGAGTTATTCTATTTTTAAAATTTGCACCCTGTTGACATCAATGGGGCAAGTACTAAACCTGCTTTTAGCCTCTTAACATCCTTGATGTGTCATTACAAGTGCACAGAAAATGTGAGTGATTCCTTCTGAGTGAACACGAGTGGATCTGACTGCAGTAGATGTGAAAGATATGTATAAAAATGATGTTATTTAAGCCAGCGCAAATACCTGTGTTTACATCCTGTTTTCGGTTGAAGTCCAAAGTAGTCGATTGCCGAGTTCACGCGCATAGGCGCGCATTTTCTGTGCACTTGTAATGACACATCAAGGATGTTAAGAGGCTAAAAGCTGGTTTAAATCTTGCCCCATTGAAGTCAACAGGGTGCAAATTTTAAAAATAGAATAACTTGGTGTAGGCAACACCGATTTTTGTCGTTGTTCTCTGTATTGACAGCACTCCAAATGTACAAAAAAATGAGCTCAATGTTAAAATTGACCGGAGTTCTCCTTTAACAGACTGTGTGCGTTTTATATCACTAGTGAGCATTCTCGTTCTCATATAAGCCCTGCCCGCGTGAGGTGCGCTGCTTCCCGCTTGCGCTGTTCTGTAGTTTACTAAAAGTTTATTAATTCTGAATGTGTCGCATCTCGCGTGTCCATCTATAGCCTATTGCACCAAATGCGACACTGCACTCCCTTGTGAAGTCGATTGGATGAACGGTTCTTGAAATAATCAAAATGCAAATGGACATACAGACACATAGAGATTCCTGCCTTTATTAGAGAGAAGAATATGTGCAGCACCCTCTCTCCGAAGCTTCGAATATTCGATGTTCATTACTACCGAAGCTTCGAAGCTCAAAAAATGGTATTCAGACCAGCCCTACTTTGGACCATGCGCTTAGATCGTTAAATAGGGCCCTATATGTCACTGACCCATATCTCATATTCATATATTCATATTTAATATAGATATATAATTAAATATGTCTTTTGAAGTCATATGATAGCTGCAGATGACAAACCAAAAAAGTCCCTATTAGTTCAAAAATCTTTCCAGGGAACACACACACACACACACACACACACACAAAAAGATTAAGTAAAACCAAGTGCATAAAATGGCAGGGGAGAAAAAAGAAAAGCCAGTTTTCCTCTTGAAAATGTATTCTCTGAAGCGGTTGAGGGATTGATTTCCAAGAACAAACCCATCAGCCTTTCTACTGAGTGGCCACATTAACCAAGTGTGGTGACTGTTCTCCTGGACTTAAACTGAGAGTTATCAGAGGTGTTAAGGCCTTTGGGGGACATTCTGTAATAGGGCTCTGCACAGGTGACAAAATCTCTTTTTAGACGACATCTGTCCACCATCGCCACCCACCCCTCCTTCCAGGCCTGAAAACCAAACAGGTATTAGACTCTCACAGCACAATGCCTTCATCAGGCTCGATTTCCTTTACCGAGAGAGTGGTCTTTGGAGAGAAGAGGCAGCTTTTACAAAAGGCTTTAGACAAACAAAAAAAGGAAAAAAAGCAGATTGAAAAGGCAGGAAGATAAGAAAAGAAGAGACCTGTGCTGGCAGAAAGGAAGATAAAGAGAGAAAGGCAACTGTAATATCAACGTTTCAGGAGGTGTGGAAAAAAAAACTAAACAAAAAAACAGACTGCCACAACTACTGACAATTACAGAGGCCGACCATGCATGAAATGCATTATCTGAAGCAGAGAGAAAAGATATAGAACAACTGTCTTCAGTCGAGGGATCCGTGGTCACCGCACTGAATTTACACATCAAGAAACCGCAAAATGGGGGAAAGAAAATGGAAAAAGTCATGGCGGAGTCATTACTCACCAAAGCGCTTGAATGTGAGTCAAACGAATATGTGTAGGTCTGTAATAAACAGGTTAGACGCAGCCACCCTGCAGTGAGTATTAGGGGCATTGGTCCTCGCCGTTTCACTCCATTTGACAGTTTAAGTGACTAGGCTAGAAAATGCTGACAGAACGGGCTACTGATGAATACGGGTGAGCGGCCATGCCAAAGAGGGGTTGAATCAAAGGTGTCTAAGATTTCAGTGTTTTAGAACTACACAGTTTCACAAGGAAATGTCACTCTGCTTTCAACATGTTGCTCTTGCTTTCATTTTGTATGATTCCATAATTCGCCTTCCGTCTTCACCACCTGTGCTTTTCACATGAGCTTTTAAATACACATTTTATATTATCAAAATACCTGCACTGTACCTTTAGGACTTCACCCAAAAAAGAAAAATCTGTCATCATTTACTCATCCTTATGTCATTCCAAACCCATAAGACTTTCATTCATTTTTGAAATAAATTTTTTTTAGTCATACCTGAGAGATTTCTGTCCCTCCATGGAAAGTCCATTCAACCAAAATTTTCACAAGGAATCAAAGTCTTTTGAAGAGAAACTGAAGAGACTCAACTACGCTTGCTTGACCTTCTCGTGTGTCCGTTTGCCATGTTTATTGTGCCATCTTACTTGTATGATTTTGGAGCATCAAAGTTTTGGTGAAATTGACTTTCAGTGGAGGGAAAGAAATCTCTAAGGTTTAATTAATTTGTGTTTTAAAGATGTCATGGGTTTAGAAAGACATGAGTAAATCATAACAGATTTTCCATTTTTGGGAGAACTATCCCTTTTACGGTAATGTGCAAGTTGCAATATGTGTATTGTAAAGGGATGTAATAAATATATACAGAAATCAAACAGGCAAATGCAATTGTTGGGGAAAAGTGCTAAAAGACTAATCATTGGAATAGTTAAGAAACCAGAGCTTTCTGAATCAGAATCAAACTCAGAATGATTTACAGAATTCTTATGATCTGAATACAGTACTACCATTAAAGATATCAAACAATATTGTAGTTTTAGCTACTTTTGTTTTCTTCATCATAAAAAACAGGGACTTGTTTGGCTGGTTAGCTTTAGCTAGAAAAGAATTGAAATTTCTGGGTCCATTTTTGCTTGTAGATGACATGACAACACCATTATGCTTTATCAACTGATTGCCATTCAAAATCATCTGTGTATTCCAACAGAATAAAATCGTAAAAATCCCCAAAATATTATTATTTGAGATGTTTTACCAGTTACAAATTTGTTTTGAGGGCTCTTAAGGGGAGACACTGGTGAATAGAGAGAAAAAAAAACTAATAGATATCAGCATGAAACTTCCCCAGTTGATTACTGACATTAAGACAAATATCTTTTGTATTACAAGTTTTTAGAATATTTATGTTTAAATATGCAAATTAGGTATTATCTCATTAAAAATGTGCTAACTTACATATATTTCCAGAAGAGAAATCTGAAAATTGGATAAAGCCAGATTCAAAATTCTTGTTTCATTTTGTTGACATATTAGAGTCAAAGGTTTTTACAGAGGGGATTTTGGATATCTCTTTTTATCACTCCATTAATCAGAAAAGACTGTCAACAGCCAAAAAAATCCAGTTTCTCCCCGTTTTTAGGTATAAAATGTTGTATAAATCAGAATCTGAATGGTATATGAACAAACCCTCTGTAAAAACCTTAAGAATATAGATAGGAATACAACTGGAAAGTTTTGTTTATGTAAGTGCTGCTGAAGTGGAGATTTTTGGCCCAGAGTATGAGAAAAAACCCATTTTGAGAGAACGGCCTTTAAAGATTCGTATTGTAAAAATCCAAAAAAAAATCAACGATACAAACCACCTAAAACACATCAAAACTTATATAAACATAGCATTTATGGCCTTCAACTGAACAGAACCCCAATGAAAAACAGTCAAAAACACACTCTGGAAATGTCAGAGCACGTCACGTGATGCAACTGAACGAATCACGTTGTCAGAAATTGATATCAGCCAATGAGATTTCGCTTTTAGAGTTAAATGCCCCATTGTACTTTCACGATTGGTTGCTGATAAAAAGGAAATGACCATATTTGGATCTGACAGCATTGTACAGGAGAGAGAGAGAGCTTTCCAACGGTATATGTGATGACAGTGTGCAGAAAGCGATAGCGGAGCAGCGGGATGATTTAGAACGCCAACTTTTGTTGAATTTAGGAGAAATCTACAGACGCAAATAGACAAAGTGTAGTAAAATAAAGACCTAAATGTGTATTTTTTTTTTTTTAATTTACCAGTCTGAAAGAAGACATGTTATTGAAGACAAATAGTCCAAAATCTCAAAATTGACCAGCATACTGCTCCCAATAAGTGACAAAATAATACCAACATTTTCCTATTTACATGTTGTGATTTGTAAAGACACAGCGTGTACGAATAACAAGGTCACATGAGACACAGCCATCTTCTAACCGTATACATACTGGGAACTATATTCTCAGAAGGCGAAGCACTGCTACTTCTGCGGAGTGATTTTCTCCAACTCTGAGCGAACTCTCTGCTCCTCACCACGGGGCTTCTCAGGTGGTGCGAGCAAATCACTCCGCAGAAGTAGCAGTGCTTCGCCTTCTGAGAATATAGTTCCCAGTATGTATACGGTTAGAAGATGGCTGTGTCTCATGTGACCTTGTTATTTGTACACGCTGTGACTATACAAATCACAACATGTAAATAGGAAAATGTTGGTGTTATTTTGTCACTTATTGTCATTTACCTTCAGTCTTTCTGCTAAGCTAGGCTAGCAGTGGGTGCGTCAGACAGAGTTACGGAGATGAAAAAGGTATGTATGGACTTCTCTAACTCTGGGGGATACGGTGAATAAGCTAAAGTCCCAAAAATTTGGCGTGTTCCTTTAAGCAAAGATGGTAGTCTTCAGCTTATTTACTTCTGAACCAAGCAGCCACCTGTGAGGTGAACGGGGAAGAGTTTTGTTACATTGTCAGTCTGTTTTGATTTCTGTATTTGTCTGTGTTCTGTCTATTAGTTCAGTTTAGTCTTCCTCCGCCCCTACCTGTTTGTTTCCATAGTTACTTATTGATTAGTTAGTTCAGTTCAGGTGTGTCTTGTTAATTTGCCTCTTTAGTTCTGTCTAGTTATACCCAGTGTTCTGTCTTGTTCTTTGTCAGTTATTTTACATTACAAGTGTAGGTTGTTCTGGTTTTTGTTCTGAGTTTATTTTGTTTAGTTTAAGACTGTTCATTAAATATTACTGCTGCACTTAGATCCTGCTTCTGCCTCTACTTCAACCGAAATTGTAATAATTTTGGTTCCAAAGCGCGAAAAACGCCATTTAAAAAAAAAATTTGTTCCCGCAAAATTCAGTATTGTATCTGGTCGGTATTGAAAAGTCCATTTTAAATTTTAGGTAAAATGCAATATCCGCCGTGTTATTCTGTCATGTTTTCTCCCTTTCTTTCCAAACCAGTTTCCCTTCTCTGCAGAATGCGATACATCCTCTCAACCAATCACAGCGTTCCATTCCACGCATTGTAAACAGTAACGGAGCCACTTTAAATAAACCTGGCGTCCTAATTTTCCTTATCAACTTTGTACTTTGTGATCAACAAACAAACAAAAATAATAATTTTGACGGAATTGATGAACCTGTGGTGGTTTCTGCATTACGGAAGAAACGTAAGCCATCGAAATCTAATCATTTACGTGATGACATTAAGAAGAGGAGGAAAAATGCCGGCTGTTGCTTGTTCTCAAACGACAGCATCAAACTTCTGTCACGCTGACATATTGACCCCAGGGGATCTTTTGAGAAACTTTCAATTGTTTTACTCAGTCAACGAAAACCGAGCAGGACCAAGCCATTTTACAGCTGATCGCCGTCAAAACAGTTCAGGAGGTATTTCCTAGCGATGGCTGATTTTTAGTCCAGTGCCTGTATATAAGATTAGTATTGACCGATTTCAGAGGCTGTCATTTGTGGATTGTAACGAGGTTCAGATATTGTATTGTAAGGAAGGAAGAAGACAGGGGTCGGCGTGACTGAAACACTCACTTTATTTACTAACTCAAAATAAACAAAATAAACAAAAGGGCGCACGTAGCGCATTCACCGTGCAACGCACAGCAATAACAACGAGAAACAAATAACAATCACAACTTCATTCAAACACAGAGTACAGGTGAGGTTCCAGTTCAACTCTCTCTCCCATCTCCTCCCGCATGCTGGCTTATATCCGGTCTCTCCACACCAATCACTGCAATCAGACACAGGTGTTCATCATTTTGCACTTGACCTACTTACTCACCGATCGGCCCCCTCCTTTCTCTCCTGCTACAGACTTCGCAAAACCACGCCCCCCTCGCCACATGGATCAACTTACTTTGTTGTGTATTTTCAACAGTTTCGATATGAAAAATTACTTTTATATTGATTCAATGAATTAATTGCATTTTGAAAAAGAAAAAGTGTCATGAATTTATTGCATTTTGGGGAAAAAAATAATCAGTTTGTATAAAAAATCTTTGAAAATCAAAATCTGGATTTGAATTTGTTATGTTATTATAACCTAAAGATGCTATGTGAAAGTTCGAAACAGAAAATAGTGGTTTTCATCTTGCCACTTTCTTGGTATAGAAAACACATTTTTACTCAAATTAATCACGTTTTGGATCCAAACTCTTCAGGTAGACCTTGGTATAAATACTTTATAGATTCCTCTAAAACAAGGTCAAAAAACAGCAACTAAGAGACATTTTTTGTTGCACATGGGATGATGTAGCTACAGCAATGTTTTTGGGCTGATTTGAACTAAAAAAGAAAGTCTTTTACTGACTGAACATTAAGTCCTTAACCAATTGAGGAGTCAGGGTCACGTCCTGGGCTTCTGTCCAGCACGGATAGATGAGAGGTGACATGGTCTGGCTGACACAGCTGTTCTGGTCATTCAGGTATATAGGGGATATTTAGTGTTGTTCACAAGCAGAAACATCTGCTGCTGCCCTGCCACAAATGAGGGTCAAAAACAATTCGCATTCGACACATGCAGTGCCTATTGCTTCTTATCTGAAACACGCACACACACTGCATCTCTTGTGACTGACAGCTTGATGTGTCACATGGAAGACATCCAAGCTGACACCTCCCTAAATAATGTGAGACTACTGTTTCCACAGCAACCACACGTCTTATTCAGTTTTATCTACAATGCTGGACGGAAAATAGGTAATCGGTAGACATGAAACCATCTCCCTAGGAATGTCTTTTGCAGACCAAGGCAAGCAATGCCACATGATGAGTGAACAAGAAAGATGGCAACAGATGGGTGGAGGAAAAGTCAGCAGGGACTAATAGAGGATATGTGAGGTGGCAAGGGGACACTGGACGAGACCTCTGGCATGCATTAGTCTAGTGAGAGGTTGGTGCTGAAGAACTTTGCTTAAACAAGAAGGATGTGACCTGAGTCAATGATCCCCAATGCACTGGATCTTATAAAGGGAAGCATCAAGCTACAGCACTACACCCACACTGCCCAGCGGTTTTGCTCAAGTTCAGACCATTTCAAGAATAATCTCATTTGTCACACATTTCAAAATTGAGTCAGTGACTATGCTGAGAAAAAAAATGCCTTTGAAACAATTTTCACTCACAAAATTCTAGTAATTTTCTGTGTTTAATTTATTACAAAGAAACAGCACATAACACATTTAATTATCTGTGAAATTATGAAGTAGAAACATGTACTCCAATAATGTTTTTTTTTTTATTTACCACTTCGAAAACTACTCTTTTAGAAAAAAAAAATAATTTTTTCTTCATAATGGGCCACTTACATGATTCTACATCATTTTACGTGGTCAGTGGCAGCAATCTAATTAGTGCTAATTAGTTTCTGCGATTAATATTTTCTGAGGAACTTGTTAAAAATAACACTAACACAGCATCAGTTATTTTTAGCTATGCTAAAATTTTTTTTTTTCTTTTGGTAAGCATTTGGATATTTTGTTATTAGTTGTGATTAATCATGATTACAAAAAAAATTGATTAATTATTATTTATTTATTTTTTTAAATTGAGTGACAGCAATAATGCTAATACATGCACATTCAATTGTCACTATAGTGGAGAAATAACCTCTTTATGGGTTATTTATTTGTAATGATTAATTTTTGGTTTTGAGAAAAGTAAAGTCACTCGCAGTCTCTGCTTATTTAATCATTGTAGACAATGAGAAAATTATCACCCACAAGTGAAACAGCATGATAGAAATGTTCATGAGAACACCAAAAGTGTGAGGAAAGTATTGAGCTGTTAATCATTTGTTCTCTCTTTCTCTCCCTCTCTCACTGTTTTTTTTTTTCTTTTTTTCTTTTTTTTTTTTTATATGAGAACACACATTTGTATAATAACATCGGTATTGCACTGGTATTACAAGGTATATGTGGTTTAAGAGGACATTTCCTCGCAATTGGCTTAAAAAGTACACTAAACAATGTTTTATTAAACATGTAAAAATGCAGAACGTTTTCTGCGATAGGTATTTTTAGAGGTCAGGTTAGTGTAGATGGATAGAATATACAGTTTGCACAGTATAAAAATATTATGCTTATAATGTCCTCATAATGATAGGTGCACCAATGTGTGTGTGTGTGCTTCAGCTTTACCCTACGTCCTTTTACTTGTGCTTATAAATCATACTACGTGAATTTTTTTATGTAAAAATGTAAAATAAAAATCATTATATCTATGGAAAATCCCCATAAAGTGTGCACACTTAACCAAATATTTTATATAAATTTGAGAACTAAACCTGACAAAAAGCATAAAAATAGTTTTTTTTGTTTTGGTTTTTTTTTCTGTCAGGTTTAGGGTGTGGGTAGGTTTTTTATTTACAACTAGCTGTATGTAATAGCAAAAGGTCGTTCTGCAGGATGAAAGTTCCCATTCAGATATCTATAAGTAAATTATGAAATATCATCATATTATTACAATTTCAAATATCTGTTTGAATTTTCAGAAGCCATTACTCAAGTCTTCAGTGTCCCATGAGGTTACACTTTATTTTGATGGTCCACTTTAGACACTCTACCATCTAAAAGTAACTTTGCAACTACAAGTCAGCTAATTCTCTATAGAGCATTAGTAGACTGTTAGTAGACTGGTTAGGTGTAAAGTCAGTAGAATCTCTGTTGAGGGAGCATCCATATAAAGTGTCAGCAGATATTAAGCAAACAGTCTAATTCTCTGTAATGAGAGTTAGTTGACATGTAGTTGCAAAGTTACTTATAGTTAGAAGTGTTACCTCACATGATCATTCAGAAATCAATCTAATATGCTGATTAAGTGTTTTGTTTGTTATTTTCATAGTTGAAAACAGTAGTGCTTCTTAAAATTTTGGTAGAAACCTTGATACATTGTTTTCATGATTCTTTGATGAATAGAACGTTAGCTATCATTGTTTGTTGTTGAAAAGAATAGCATTTATTTGAAATAGTAATATTTTGCAACATTATGAATGCCTTTACTGTCACTTTCTATCAATGCAATGTGTCCTTGCTGAATGAAAATATTAATTCAATTAAAAAAAGAAATACTGACTCCCAAACTTTTGCTAGCTTAGAGACCTCATAAAAATCGCTCTTTTGTGGAACTGGTTTGCAATGCTTCATGTGGAGGCCAAAGCAATGCATGACACGTTCAAGATGTGTTGAACCCATTAGTCACGTGCCTTTACTCTTACATAAAAGTTTTAGAATAGATTCTTTATATATGAATCTATTCAAGCTCTGTATTCCAGCTGAACTTTCAAATGTGGCTAATTGAGTATCCACAGTTGGGTTTTGTAATGAGCCCTGTGGGAATTCTAAGCTAATTCATTGTTTCATTGGCAATATCACGAATCAGGATCCAGATCCCTGCGGGCCAGGCGCATGAATGACCCAGTGAATCACATTTTTGAAGGTTATTTCAACCTGGAGCCTTTGTAACTTTTTCAAAGGACTTCAAATGACTTCAAATCTAATTTCCTCTCACATTATGAGGTCAAAATGACTATAGAGTTACAAAATCAAGGTCGTGCTGCTGAAGGGACAGTTCCTAGCATGGATAGATGAGCGTGAAAAAGAAAAAGACCATTAAGGGAGGGGACGTTTATGACCTTAACAACTGAGTTATATGATTATGGAGTCTGATCGCGACACTTGTGAGGTTAGGCTAGCAATACATCGAAGAAGGGACAGCGGGAGAAAAAGAGACATTACTGGAGCCGAGTCAGGAGAGCAGGAGAGATTATAAGAGAGGTGGACAGAGCAATCTTGTATCGTTTCCATCCAAGAGATAAGAGACTAAGATGGGGTCTTGGTTAATTCAGAGAAAGAGTCTGAGAGATCTGGCTTTTTCTTGAGCTTGAATTCTGTTGCAAAATACAAGCACCACTGTTCATTAAAATATGTCATGCTTGGAGCACTTACACTAAATAAGAAAATGCTATCAATAGATTAATGGATCAATGAAAAATAAATTAAAACACAAGTACAAATGTTTTTTTTTAAATATCTTAATTTATATTGAGTTCTTAAAGGACAAGTTCGGTATTTTACACTTAAAGCCCTGTTTTCAGATCGTTTCTGATGAAATACAATGGTTAAGATTGAAATTTTGACAAATGCTGCTGGCCCGAGAATTTCTTCGACCCCCCCCCCACCCCACCTACACAATGGTTGCATAGGTGCACTGGAACAATCCTTCCTAAAACGCATTAAACTTTCGTTTACAAAGACGTGAAACTCACCGAGTGGTCAGGGGTGTTCACTGATATGCTCACACAAAAATCGCTGCAAAAGATGCTTTCCAACAGGTGTTTTACCATTCGTTGTAAAACTGTGGACCTATTTTTCCAAACGCCTCACACCCGTACATTCTTCCGTTGAGAGCAGACACTCCAGCCCAGTTGAGCCCAACCGGCGGAGTAATACCGTACCTCAAAGCACATCCAATACAAGTCAATGGAGTTGGACAAAAACTACGATAAAACCTGTTGGAAAGCATCTTTTGCAGCGATTTTTGTGTGAGCATATCAGTGAACACCCCTGACCACTCGGTGAGTTTCACGTCTCTGTAAACGAAAATTGAATGCGTTTTAGAAAGGATTGTTCCAGTGCACCTACAGTATGCAACCATTGTGTAGGTGGGGGGGTGCTACCACAGAAACCGAAAATTCTCGGGCCAGCAGCATGTGTCCAAATTTCAATCTAAACCATTGTATTTCATCAGAAACGATCTGAAAACAGGTCTTTAAGTGTAAAATACCGAACTTGTCCTTTAAGATTGAGTACTGAGGCCTCTTTTTTCTGGACAGTTGTACGACACCCGATATTCTTGACATTACATTCCTAAAAAATATCAAAATTTAAATTAAATAAAAAAAAGAATGTTTATCTTTTATAGATTTTATAGATATTTACATTTTGAAATGAAAAAGCTGAAACATTTGCATTTTTTTCAAAGACTATGTCCGGATAGGATTCAGAACGATGATCAAAACATAGATTGAGTAGATCGCATCCATCAACATCCCCAAAGCTTACACACTCATTGATTTGACACTTAATTTGGTAACATTAAGCAGTTTTGATTTGTATGCTGTTGAATGTTTGATGAATGCATTAGCTTACATCTGATCAAAGCAATGCTTTGATTGCTTGTTTCTGCTTCTTCTTTTCCTGCGTTTTGATCTGGAGATTCTGGACTCTTTCAGAAGATGTGTTATAGCGCTCCCTACTGTATAACAGTGAAAATATGGATTGCCGGAAAATTGTCAATGACGGGAAAGAGTTCAAGGACATGTATACTAGTGGTTGTATGTACAGTGCAAATTGTATTTTTATTGTATTTTTAAATAAATTAATAGTTTTTGACAAAAAAAAATTATTGACCTTGATTTCAATAGGAAGGGTACATAAAATGTTGAACAAAAATGTAAAGACTCAGACACTGGTGGACCCATGAGAATGTTCACAGAGGCAGATCCAATTGTTCTGTCTGAAATCCATTTCTATCTAATCAGATTTGATTTTAAACTGACCTGGCTCTTTCCACACCCTTAAAACAGATCTAATACATTCCTATCCATCAAACACAGAGTGATCTCTAGTAAGTGAGTCATTTTCCTTATCTACCTGCCAGTGTGGTGGGCGGCCTGCAAGCTTGACATTTTGACAATAAAAGCTGGTCAGCCTAAATTGTGTTTCCAAAAACAACAAAGTGAATGGAGAGTGAACAGGAGAAGACAAAACAAAGGCGAGTTCACTCACAAAGTCCAATTTCAAGAACTGTGTTCTTTTTTATTCACATAAGGAGCTTATTCCACATCTCAATTTTATAAATAGCAAGTTATATTATGTTTGAATTGCACAAAAATACTTCCATTCAAGCTTATTTTGAGCTAAAACACATCTTCAGTAGCACAATGATTACACAAGGGTACAATCATTGCTATAAATATAAATAGGCATTTACAGATGAACGAAGCAGAGGTTGTGGTTGGTAATAGCTACAGGCTTTACATTTGCATCACTACGACATAACATCTGCTGTGATTAACCTCCTGCATTCACTGCTGTAAACAATTAGTCTAATTAACCACATTTAACCAACAAGCTGTTAAACAACCCAAGAACAGCGCATGAACAGACAAGCAGTAATTCAGCATGTAAGCCGTTTAGTCCCTGAATCGAATCTCTTCAGCTGACACACTCAAACTAAAGACAGGAATAAAGCAGCACTTACCTTCCAGAACTTTTTGGCATGCTCCACCCTGGACCGTTTGCGCGGGAGCGATACTAGCCTTGTAGAAGACACATGGTCAAAAATCATGTTGAAGGCTAGAGGACTTGCACAGAATATATAGGCTGTCTACAGTGAGAATGCTTTATATGGCTCCCAGAACCCCTTCTAATTATCAAACACTCATAAACAATAAGAATCCAGCCCATCTGAGCAGGAGATCCCATTACACGCTAATGGAAGAGCAGACGGAGCTGCCGTCTAGTCTGGCAGGCATGTAGAGAGGATGGAACAAAACAACGGATACAAGATCTCCAACTATAAGAGCTCTCCTTCCTAAAAACATAATAGTTTCTCACTGGGGTCATCACCTTAATGTTGGTTATCACTTTAATGAGTTTAGCGTGTTGGCTAATGTGATTAGAGATTACGATCACAGCAGAAATGTGAGCCTAGGTGCTGATATTAGCATAGGCCTCCAGTGGCACTCAATATCTCATTTAAAGAGCAAATGTAAGAGCACAAGAGATAAAAGCTAAAGAGGTTACAGAGCAGAGAGTGCATACACACACACACACACACACACACACACACACACACACACACAAACACGCGTACAAGCATAAAATATTTAATAATGTTTTCACACCAGAGCATTAATGGCAGACTCAACCGTCTGATGTCAGATCACCAGTAAACTGCATGCCACCTTGAAAACTGTGGTCTGGGGTGCAAAACTTTATTTTAAGGTAACATAGTTACCATTGTACTCACTCAAATAAGTACTATTAGTCAAATGAGTAATATTAATTAACTGCATGTAATTACTCTAGGGTTAGGGTAGGATTAGGTTATGCATTATTTACTGTTATTACAATGATAAGTACATGTAACATATGTAACTGTCACGGATCCACTCAGCACACCTCAGCCAGCGTCAACTCAACACACCTGGTCGCGATCTCACTCACCCGAATTCTGATTGTCTGCACCTGCAACTCATCACTTCACTCTGGATATAAACCCCAGTCACACCACAGCTCACTGTCCGGTCTCGTCTTCAGACACCCGTGACTCTTCAGCGCTATTCTCCACGCTCCACATTTGCAAGTATATCTCAAGTTCAAGACTCTCATTACTCTCTCTGTGTGTTCCCTGCCAGCCTCAGTAACCGGAGATCTCCTGGAATCCCTCAAGATCCAGACCAGTCCTGTTTGTCTCAACCAGCTAAGCTTCATTGATCCAGTTCCACGCCCCGAGTGACTTCCTATGTTTCATGCATTCTAAAAGACTCTAGTTCTACGTTATATTCCCTGAGTTTGACCCTTTTGTGCTTCCCAGTTATCCGGAGCTGCATACAGTGTCTAAATAAACCTTTGTTATCCTTTACTCTGTGTCCTCGTTCATACAGTGGTGTGACAGAAGACCGGACCACACACAATGCAGGCTCCCACGGCTTCCGGAATCTCCGCTTCACCCACCGAAGCCTCTCAGAGTACCCCTGCGCACGCAGCCGTCACCCCGCAACCAACACTACAAGAAACGCTAAGGGAATTCAGTCATACTCTTCAGAACTATCGACCTGCCTCAGTAAGTCCCATGGCCAAACCTGCTAATTATTCGGGCGACGGAGAGTGCAAAGGGTTTCTGCTACAGTGCAAGCTTTATATGGAGGTAAATGCTGTTCAGTTCATTTCAGAAAGAGCCAAAATTGCTTTCATAATTTCCCTGCTCACAGGTCGAGCGTTGAACTGGGCTCAAGCTCTCTGGGATTCCAATGCACTGGCATTACAGTCTTTCAACGAGTTCCTTGATCATTTCAATATAGTATTTTCTCAAGCATCCAATACCTTATCAATTCATGATCAGTTGTATCGCCTACGGCAAGGCAAATCCTCTGTTTCAGATTACGCCCTGAAGTTCCGAACTATCGCTGCAAGCAGTGGATGGAATGAAATCGCTTTGATGACAGCCTATCGGCAAGGACTCAACTCTGACATCTGTTTACAACTGGCCATTTATGACGACACCATCGGGATAGAAAAACTTATTCAACGCTCCATACTCATAGCTCAACACCGCAATGCTTGCTTTCAAAATTTCTCTGCACGACTCCTCGCCTCTCCGAGCACGTAAGCCCTCCAGTACCAGAGCCAATGGAGATCGACTCAGGACGTCTAACCACAACAGAACGTAATCGACGTCGTACCAATAATCTGTGTTTCTACTGTGGGGATTCTGAACATTACCGAGCTGAATGTCCCGTTCGTCCCAGTCGTTCGGCGGTGAGTACAGTTGAACTACCATTTCCTGTATCAAACCTGAAGCAAACTCCAGTGTCACTTACCTACCGAAACCATTCTGTTTCAGCGAAAGCTCTGATCGACTCTGGTGCTGCGGGGAATTTCATATCAGCCTCTCTGCTCAGCCGGTTACAAGCCCGCCGTCGTCGCTTGAGTCGCCCACTGAGTATTCACTCCATTCTGGGAAAACCCCTCAGTAACAGAAATATTCTTCACTGCAGCCCCGAGTTACAACTTTCCATCGGATGCTTACATCAGGAAAGATGTTCATTACTGGTACTGGAGGGCTCCACATCTGATATCGTCCTGGGACGCCCTTGGCTTAACCAGCACTCGCCTGACATCTGCTGGACATCTGGAGAGGTACGCCAATGGAGTGATTACTGCAAATCGCATTGTTTACGTCCCATCAAGAAGAACTCAACCGCCCCGTCCTTGGTCACTTCTCCTGCTATCCTGGGTTCAACCTCCATCGAGAGTCCAGCCACAGATACAACTCCTCAGATTCCTCCAGAATACCGGGCGTTCCAGGACGTGTTTAGTAAGCAACTCGCCACCATTCTTCCACCTCACCGGCCATGGGACTGCGCAATCGACCTGCTGCCTGGGGCCACACTACCGCATGGGAAAATTTATCCATTGTCCATCCCGGAGCAGAAGGCCATGGAGGAGTACGTGGAGGAAGCTCTACGCCAAGGATACATTCGACCATCCACGTCCCCTGCCGCTTCAAGCTTCTTCTTCGTTGGGAAAAAAGACGGAGGACTCCGTCCATGTATTGATTATCGCATTCTTAACGCAGCCACAGTCAAGTACAGATATCCGTTACCTTTGGTGCC
This sequence comes from Scardinius erythrophthalmus, assembly GCF_964197995.2. Lineage (NCBI taxonomy): Eukaryota > Metazoa > Chordata > Actinopteri > Cypriniformes > Leuciscidae > Scardinius > Scardinius erythrophthalmus. The sequence goes on from NC_138242.1 coordinate 8,515,629, forward strand.
CTCTGCCCTGGAGCAACTCCGTTCAGCGAAAATCTTCACCAAACTCGACTTGAGAAGTGCTTACAACCTGGTTCGTATCCGTGAAGGAGACGAGTGGAAAACGGCCTTCATCACTCCTGCGGGGCACTACGAATATCGGGTTATGCCCTTTGGCCTGTCCAACAGTCCAGCGATCTTCCAGGGCTTCATGAATGAAATCTTCCGAGATATGCTCCACCGGTTTATGATCATCTACATTGATGACATCCTAATCTACTCCTCCAACCTCTACGAACACATCCTTCAGGTGAAGAAAGTGCTAAGACGCCTCCGTGAGTACCAGTTATACCTGAAGTTAGAAAAATGCGAATTCCATCGAGAATCCATGTACTTCCTCGGGTATGTAATCCGTCCAGACGGCATCTCAATGGATCAAAGTAAAGTGGAGGCGGTAATCAACTGGCCTAAGCCTCAAACCCTGAAAGAGCTGCAACGCTTTCTCGGCTTTGCCAATTTCTATCGCCGGTTCATCCGCGACTACAGTAAAATCTGCGCTCCAGTGACATCCATGGTGAAGAAGGGCACCAAGCAGCTAACCTGGTCTACAGAGGCGAGTCAAGCCTTTGTAGACCTCAAAGAAGCCTTCTGTTCTGCTCCTATGCTAAGTCATCCAGATCCAGAACTACCATTTCTAGTGGAAGTGGACGCCTCCACCAACGGAGTTGGAGCAGTTCTATCCCAGCGGCAGGGGACCCCTCCACGACTTCATCCATGCGCCTTCTTTTCACGTAAGATGTCCCAGGCGGAGCAGAATTACGATGTCGGTAACCGAGAACTCCTGGCTATTAAGTTGGCGCTAGAGGAATGGAGACACTGGTTGGAGGGAGCCAATCATCCGTTCCAAGTGATCACAGATCACCGCAACCTTGAGTATCTCCGGGAGGCCAAGAGATTAAATCCTCGCCAGGCTAGGTGGGCTCTCTTCTTCACACGCTTTAACTTCACGGTTACTTACCGCCCTGGTTCCAAGAATCTCAAAGCAGACGCCCTGTCACGTTTATATCAGCCTGAATCCACCACAGAGAGCAACGAAACCATCCTCCCTCCAACTATGATTGTCAGCCCCATCCAGTGGAACATCGACGAACTCATAGCCGACGCCACCCTTGCCGAACCTGCTCCGCCGGGAGGTCCTGAGGGGAAGGTTTTCGTACCCACCAATCTCCGTCTTCCCCTCATGGACTCTGTACACACCTCTCCGGGCTCTGGACACCCAGGCAGCCAGCAGACCCTCTCACTCCTTCAACAACGGTACTGGTGGCCCAGCATGGCTCAGGATACCTCCCGATACGTGCAGGGATGCACTGCTTGTGCTATGGCCAAAGTACCCCGACGTCTACCCGAAGGAAAGCTCCTGCCACTGCCTCTTCCAAATCGACCCTGGTCCCATCTGGCCGTGGATTTCGTCACCGATCTACCATCATCCGACTCCAAGACCTGCATTCTAGTGGTCGTGGACAGATTTTCCAAGTCCTGCAAATTGATTTCCCTATCTGGTCTTCCCACAGCCTTCAAGACAGCAGAAATGTTGTTTTCCGAAATCTTCCGCCATTTCGGTATACCAGAGGATATTGTCTCGGATCGGGGACCACAGTTCATATCAAGAGTCTGGAAATCCTTCTTCAAACTTCTGGGGGTATCGGTCAGCTTGACGTCGGGGTACCATCCACAGTCTAACGGCCAAGCAGAACGTAAAATCCAGGAGATCGGGAGGTACCTGAGGACCTACTGCCATGAAGCTCAGGACCGCTGGAACCAGTACCTCCCATGGGCAGAGTATGCCCAGAACTCCCTACGCCAGACATCCACCGGATTGACACCGTTCCAGTGCGTTCTAGGGTATCAACCACCTCTTTTCCCTTGGACAGGTGAACCTTCGGACGTTCCAGCGGTCCAACACTGGTTCACCGAGAGTGAGAGGGTCTGGGACTCAGCCCATGTCCATCTTCAGGGGGCAGTCCGGAGGTTCCAACAGCAGGCCGACGCACGTCGTAGAGCCACACCCCATTATACTCCTGGCCAGCTGGTGTGGCTCTCCACCCGGGACATTCGCCTCCGGCTGCCCTCTCGTAAGCTGAGTCCCAGGTTCATAGGTCCGTTTGCGATACTGAGGCAGGTCAATGAAGTCACGTACCGACTCGCACTACCCCGTCACTACAGGATTGCACCCACTTTCCACGTATCACTGCTGAAACCACTGCTCTCTCTTCCCCTTCCACAGAAGCTGACGCTGGTGAGGTACCCCCTCCTCCTCCAGTGGACCCCACTGACGAAGCCGTGTATCAGGTCCACGCCATTCTAGATTCCCGACGACGGGGGGGCCAACTGCAGTATCTCGTGGACTGGGAGGGGTTCGGACCAGAGGAGCGCTGTTGGGTACACCGGGACGACATCTTAGACCCCACGCTCCTCCAGGACTTTCACCGTGAACACCCGGATCGTCCAGCCCCTCGTCCTAGGGGTCACCCTCGTCGTCGGGGCATACGGCCCTCAGGAGCTGGCCGTGGAGGAGGGGGTACTGTCACGGATCCACTCAGCACACCTCAGCCAGCGTCAACTCAACACACCTGGTCGCGATCTCACTCACCCGAATTCTGATTGTCTGCACCTGCAACTCATCACTTCACTCTGGATATAAACCCCAGTCACACCACAGCTCACTGTCCGGTCTCGTCTTCAGACACCCGTGACTCTTCAGCGCTATTCTCCACGCTCCACATTTGCAAGTATATCTCAAGTTCAAGACTCTCATTACTCTCTCTGTGTGTTCCCTGCCAGCCTCAGTAACCGGAGATCTCCTGGAATCCCTCAAGATCCAGACCAGTCCTGTTTGTCTCAACCAGCTAAGCTTCATTGATCCAGTTCCACGCCCCGAGTGACTTCCTATGTTTCATGCATTCTAAAAGACTCTAGTTCTACGTTATATTCCCTGAGTTTGACCCTTTTGTGCTTCCCAGTTATCCGGAGCTGCATACAGTGTCTAAATAAACCTTTGTTATCCTTTACTCTGTGTCCTCGTTCATACAGTGGTGTGACAGTAACAAGGACACTGTAAAATAAAGTGTTACCGGGTTTGGTTTAGGGGTAGTTACTTGTAATTATCCATAATTTACTGTTGTTACAAAAGTACATGTAGTACCTTGTAACTACATCACCTTAAAATAGTGTTACCAAATGTGGACTTGAGTCTGATTCATAATTGGCATGAAAGCAATCTAGCATAAATTGAAAATGAACCACAGCTGATAAATAGGTTTCCTCAAGTAGTGCCTTTGACAAACAGCAACATAGTTATTTGCTGAAATCGCCAACTTCCTCCATAGCTATCAAATCTCATTTGCACCCGTGATCATGCCGAATAAGACGATTTGATCCCAATGATCATGTCTCATTAACATCAAACTTGGTGGATGCATCCTGAACGGCCATATCTCAATTAAATGCAATCTGAGACCTATTATATGGCTTCAGACCAACTGGAATATAGATCAGAATTCATATGGATCACTTTGTGGCGCCACTTTTGGAACTCTCTAGCACCAGTCACCATTATAAATGCACTATAAACACAAAGGTGAACAGAATTTTTTTTTTCTTTTCTTTTCTTTTCTTTTTTTCTATGACAACTAACACCTTAAGTTTTGATAGTAAATCCAAACAGCCAAAAACAAATAAAAATGGGGTCCCCCTCGTAGAAATTGCGTTCCTTGGTATAAATTGCGTTCCAGGGGGCACGGCGATATGACCGAAAAGGGCACTCTTTCCATCTATCCACCGATTGTTGATTGGATGGAGGCTGATTTGAATGTGAGCTTGAGTCGAATTTAATAAAGCAGCAGGGTTTAAGCAGACGGTATGTTTGGAGAAGTCAGGAATATGTCACCAGAGAGAAGTCTGAAATTTCACTAGAAGATAAAGTTTAAAAAATCTGATTAAGAATTACAAGGTCAACAATAGAAAATAAAAATAAAACAAGCGCATGGATGCATTTAGAAAATTCATAGGGTGAATTTTAATTTCATGCCAGATTTAAAAAGGCCGCTTATCTCCATTATGAGTAGGTTGTAGATTGGGTTTCAAAGTAGCTTCCTCAACAGTATGTTTACATGTACTTTAAAAGTTGGAGTAAATAATCACTTTAATTTTTGAAAAATTCATATAACCTCTTTAGTCCAATTTTTGAGAGGTTGGACTAACAGACCTGAATAATGTGATTGGCTTATTTCAGCATGTATACACGCTAATCAGACTATAATTGGCCTCAGTGTTGTGTGAAATCTCCAAAAGATAGAGGTGACCCGTGACATGTAGGCTTATTTACTGATTCAAATACTGTGAAAGAGGCCTGGAGGGGAGTAAAATCCAAAATTGGTTCACAGCTCAAGTCTGATTTTTCTTGTTCTCACAATGCATGGCTCCCACTCAGCCAGTCATTCCATTTTAAAAAAGATGAAACGGCACTGTGACCCTCAGGTTAAACTCACCAACACTCTCTTTTGCTCTATGTCAGAATGCATCAGTCCTCATGTTAATAAGCCCAATGTTGGTTCCTCTCCATTGCTTCCTAGAGCTCTGACAACGAGGGCTTCCAGTCCCCGCTCTCGCCCCGGCCTGCTGGGCTCTTGAGGGTGAGGTTATGTGACGGCAAGCACATCACACACATTCAGAACAAAGCCTACTCAGGAGACCCTTACTAGCGGCTAATCATAAAGACCCATGTAGCCTGTTCAATTAGCATTAACCTCCCCCGCTCCAACACTTCAGCTTTTATCTGTTCATCATAAACGCTCTAAATATCCTCTCCAGCACCATGAGTGACACCCCGCGGGCGTGATTCAGCCCTAGATGTGGGAGTTGTTTTATTTCAGGGACTGAAAAGCCCTTGATTATTATTCACCTTTGTAAACTGGATGAGCCAAATGCAGTGGCATCAACAATGACACAGTGAATTAATCAGACATTCAGACTCTGTTTTAAATCGACAGAGTCGCCCATGGATCCTTGAGTCATCTGAGGTGTGAAGAACCCGGATGAGGCAGAGAGCCTCAGGGCCTGCTGAGAGTGCCACAACACTAAAACACCTGCAAATGGATCAAATACAACAAGAACAAACCACAACAGAGATTGCACTGTGGAGACCAAACACCTGGTGAGGGAGTGATAGAGATCAGTGCTACTCGACTGGTGGGTGTGATCCAAAAATGTGCAAAAACCAGTAGAAAATCCTCGAAAGCTAAATTTCAATGTACAATTTAAAGGACTAGATAATTGAAAATGGAAAGGGTGGCAAGAGAACAGCTCTGTTTTAGTCCCTAGCAGGCTGGGTACATTTTAATAACATGTTAGGCATCATAACATAAAAAAACTACCATAATTTTGTATATGGACCATAGCACTATCATGTTTTTTTGACCATGGCATTTTCTGAAACACTTTGCATAAACATATCATGGTACATGGTAATATACCATGATGCTACCTTCACCATAAGTTGTCTGGTTTAATCGTTCCTTTTTTTTTTTTCATCTTGTTTTGTCTCTTCCAAATGCGACCACAGTCTGCAATCTATGTGACCGCTCGTTATCGCTCACATGTTTATATTTGTCTCTAGATTTCTCTATAGCCTTTGTTTCCCTCTGTTCTCTGACAGTGTGTTTTGTGTTTCCAGCCTCCTTTGCTGTAATGTTGTTAAGTTTGTTTTGTTTAGTTTTTCTTTTGCTTACATTTTTCTCTTCTGCCCAGTTGTGTTGCGGTTGCCTGTTTGCCCCCCAGACCTCACCAGTCTTGGACAGCTCTCCTGGTTTTGACCATCTGACCTGGTTCTAGTTTTGGATTCTCAGTACATAGCTTGCCTGCATGGACTGTCTTTCCGTTCTGTCTATCAGCCTGATCTTGACTGTGAGTTTGGATATATCTCTGATAATGTCTGCCCCTTGTTTGATGTCTCAGTTTTTCTGACCTCGACTCCCACCTCACTACTGGATATTATTTGCTGATGGACTGATCTGGATTTTGACCTCAGCATGTTTGACTTTCCTTCTGCCAATTGCCCAGAGTTGGTTCGGAGCCCAGCGGCTCATGCTGTTTTATGTTTCTGTAGTAATAAAATGTTGAGCTTTTTTCTGCTTTTGGGTCTTTCCTTTCAGATAATGCAACAAGAACAGTATAATTGCGGAGGAAGTACTCCTGACATGAAACCTTTATGGTTAAGCCAGTCCCATAAACTCATTGCTATTAGCTCAGTGAAAATGTTCTTTCAAGACTGTGGATGCAATCAAGGACATTTTAAAATGTATGTATTCAGTACTAAAAAATATAAAGAAAATAGTTATATCTTTCCCAGCATTTTTGTGTCCACTGTTGTTCAACTCTACAACTTGAAGTGGTGCTGTGCAGACCGATCATTGAATGACATTCTAGTACCGCGAGAGTGATTCAAAAGCATACAGAGCATCATTTACAGAAATTATGGGCGTGAATGCAGCACAACAAGACAAAGAACTGAGGAAGGCTTAAATACACAAATAATGTTGATTAATGGAAGAGGGAGAAAGTGAGAACTAATTAGGGAGTTCTAATGAAAACTAAGGAAAGAACTAGAACTCAGGCAAAATACACAATGAAGACCAAGACTAGAAACTAAACAAGACAGAAACTAAACGACCGTGACACCATCATTGTACCATGTACTGACACCATTTTACCCCCTTAGAAGACTGCAGACAGTAAAGCAGCTTACAAAGGTTTGTAGCAGAGCCAGCATGTCCACTACCCACTCACACAACCAGCAAACACTGAGAGATGTGGGAGAGAGATCAGGAGGGTTATTTCCTGAAAGGACAGCAAAGTGACAAGTCTAAGTTGCTGTGTGCAATGTAAGCACAGTATCTGTAGTGTCATTAATGTCTTGTCTGTCTTTATTTACTCAGCTGTCAGGTCAGAGGTGAAGAGGACAAATACAGTCTATGTGCTTTAACTCCACACCCAGATTTACACTCTCTAACCTTCCTGATCCCATCCATAGAAGCATTGCTGATGCAAGCATTAGCGTCTAACACCCTGGCGCTAGTATCTGACACCCTGTCAATGGCTGCTGTGGAGAGAAGGGTCATGGTGAGCTGGGAATATGTATTCCTCATTTACAAATTTTGACACTCATGCATACCAGCAACACAGGTCCCAGGGTGCCTGTCAGATTACACTTTCCCTAACACACAATCCAGTTCTCCAGGGCTGAGTGTATGGATTTTATACTCCTCGGTGCTCAGAGTGTAAACAAGTCATTCCGAGGTGATATGAGTGCTTTTTTTTTTTTTTTTACTTGTCTTGCTGATGCGAAAGCTCACTGTAATTTCCGAGAGGACGAGGGTGATTGACTGAACAAGCTTCATTAACATAGCAAACACAAGAAACTCTGCGTAAGCATTGCAAACTTAGACACTCTGGCTTGTAAATAAATCCAGCAATAAACCACAGAGGTCAAAGTCTTTCACAATAATTACAAGAGCAGCTAGCGTTGCAGGTGTGCCACTTTAGCAAACAAAATTTTGGTGCAAAATCCGGTTTACTGGTAAAGTGCTGTCCGATGTGTATTTAACACATTGTCATTCCCTTTTAGAAAATAAGCCTCCTTTTATGCAAACGAGGCTCATTATAAATTGCACAATTTATACCATGTTCTAAGCAGACACTATTTTGATGAGGCTGAACTACATTTTGTGGGTCATTTTGTTTCTATTGCTGTGACATTGTGCCAGGTAGCCCGTCCACACTAAAATCTCATTAGACTTGCATACTGCCTTCCCTTATGTATATTAAACGACATGAATGAGGAGAAGCTTACAGTATAAGTCAAATCCCCCAAAATTCCACAAGGAAAACCATAAAATCTAGGGAAGGATCACGGAAGTCACAAAAATCCAAGCATTCTGCAGCTGTGCAGGAACTGTTCTAATTGGCTGTATTTTGTGATTGTCTTGCATCACAGCCAATTTCATGTGCAAATAACAAATTGCTTGTCGCTTGGAATCTTATCACGTCTTGCCTGGCTAGAACACACTGCAACATTATGACATTAAGTCAACAACAAACAACAAAACAACAACAAAAAAGCTGGTGTTAAACATATTTCTATTAAATTAATGAACTTTATTTGCATTTTTAAGATACTGTTCAAAGGTTTGGGGTCAGGCAAATATTTTTCTTTCTGAAAGAAATTAAAACTTTTTTATTCAGCAGACTAGTGATGTTCGGTTCTTGAAAGAATCGTTCTTTTGAGCCTGTTCATTGAAAGTAACCGGTCGAGCGTGTTTACAAATCGAACTGAATCAAACTATAGTTCCAGGTTGATGATGCAAGACGCACAGCCGAAGTAGCACGTCCGACTCAAAATGAGCCAAATGAGCCGGTTCAACCAACTATCGAAGTTTGCAGAGGATTACAGAGGAGTGTGATGAGTGAGTTGACGATACTATGCAAGCCTGAGGCACGTACTGGAAATGTGCTTATTATGACTAGTGTTACTAAATAACATTTTATTAAAACCTACGAAAACCTCTCCGTCGAGAGATGTAAATAACTAGTTTTATATTGCATGTAGATTATATTTTAAGCTGTTTAAGCAAAATCAAATCAAGGAGTTTATAAGACTGGTTTATTCTTTAGAACATATCCGCCTTTGTGCATCAATGTCTGTAATGTGTGCTAAACACATTAGTTTAGGTGCTAAACTTTTAGTTTAGGAAGATAAACTAAGGCGACTCAATATTGGTCAGTCATATCCGACATAAAAGATCCGCAAATTAAACTGTGACCACAAACACCATTAACTTAAGTGAATGAAAGGCAATAATCAGTAATATGCGTTCACACAAATAACTTTTTGATTGGAATGCTTCATTGATTTAACATGACAATGAGTCGTTAAAAAAGGAATGCATTCTAATGACATTGCGTGATGATGTAAGGAAACATTGAACCGGTTTTGCGTAAATGAATCAGACTTTACATCACTAAGGCAGAAGAAGATGATGGAAGAGCAGGGAGAGGTGGATCTTAATATCAGCCGTTAAACTTTATTACAAAAAAAAAATACAAAGAAGATAATCCAAAATACAGAAATCGCAGGAGTACAAAGAGAAACAGCTTTAGCTTAAAATAAAAAACAATACAGGACAATGAACTGAACCAAACTCAGGACTTAAATACACAAGACTAACCAGAACCAGGTGTGCAATATAATTAGTAACCATGAGACCAAATGAAGAGCGGGAACATGGGGAACAAAGGAAACAGAAACAGAACACAGGAAAATGTGATGCAAACTAAAAGTCCATGAAACAGAAGGAAAACCTAACAACAACTGTTTGATAATAATAAATGTTTCTGAGCACCAAATCAGCATGTTACAAAGATTTCTGAAGGATCATGTGACACTGAAGTAATGGCTGCTGAAAACTCAGCTTTGCCATCACAAGAATATAAAGTACAGTTTATAGACACCATTATTTTAAATTATAATAATATTTCACTACATAACTCTGTATTTTGGGGGGAAATGCAGCCTTGGTGAGCAGAAGGGACTTCTTTCATAAATATTAAAAATTTGTACAGACCCTGAACTTTCGAAAGGTACATTTTCATATTTATAATATTTTTTAGAACCTTTGGACCTCATGATTGAAACATGAACAGAACATCTTTCTGTGTAAATTGTTCGTAAACCAATTCTGAGGTAAACTGTAGCATTGAATTGACATGAAGTGAAATGTATCCTATGTTTGATACAATCCCATAATGCATTGCTAATTTGTTTCAATTGTTTATAAAACCATTCTTAGGCAAATTGTAGCTCTGAATTCAGTGTGACAATTTACATAAGAATGGTTTTACAAATGATTTACACAACATTTGTTCTGCTCATGTTTCATGAATGAGACCCCTTGTATATAAAAGCCTTGAGTTCCTGTTCGGAATTTTTTACCTCTTGTTGTTTTCTGCCATTGTTTGGTGCATTTCCATGCAGAGAGGAAAATTGTTCTATGCAAACTGTAAGCAGCCTCAAACTTGTTGGCATTATGCTGAATCGTATAACTCTTGTAGTGAATCATGTGAAATCAGTGCTATTAGCAGTTCATAATTCATTCTTAACAAATGAATCCCCCCTTAGTGTCAATTTTATACAAACTTAAATAGATCTCCTGCTGTTTTCTTTTGCTCCACTGCATGTATTCGCTGTACGCAACAACTTTCCACTGATTTCAAAATAGCTCTGGCAGGGGAGCATTTTTGCAAAACTATATATTGCTTTTGTTCACACAACAGAAAGAATCAAAGCTACGACTTTCATCTCAGCTAGAATGAGATCGGTTTTGCAATTTAATATCTCAGAAATAAGTCTGTCATGGCGTATAGCAGACAAATATGATCTCCCCTCGGCCCACCTCTCCACTGCATAGACATATCTCATCGTTTTATTTTCACAGACATTATTCAAGATATACAGATGTCAGTAAACTCTGCAAAAGCAATAATGTTTGGCTGTCATACGTCAAGGTAAAGCCTTGAGAGCGGAAAACATTGACACAATGCAAACAGCCAGCGCAGCAGTCAACCCCGCTTCTGGAAAAGCGAACGACAACGAGGAGAACAAATAGTAAGTCAGGTTTTGTAATGAATTTTTATTTTTAGAAAAACAAAATAGAAAAAAGAGAAGAAGAATAGATGGAGTAAGCAAAAGAACAAAGGATCAGTTGAGAGATCCTCCACTGGTCTACATAAAAGTCAGGTAGATGCTGTTAATATCAGTCTTAAGCTGAGATATATAAAGCTTGTTCTGTCTTGACCGGAGTCTTGAAGTGTAAACAGACAGGACAGGGATGAACCAGTAGTGTAGCAACGGCCCACGGGTCACTTGTTAACATGTTTCTCCCAGATTGCTTAAAATAAATAAATTATAATGTCTAATTGATAGATTGACCAATGCTGCGCTGTAAAATGCAACGGCTGTTTTCAAACTTAATGGTTTGGTTAACGTGTTGGGCGTAGCCTACGATGTCATTTTCAATGCGCGTGAGAGTTCATTTACGTGGTGACAATGGCAGATGCACAAAGTTCAATATTATGCTTTTTCAAAAAATCACGGAAAGATGAGCAAGAAGGAGAAAAGTGCCATCTACATCTGAGCCTACTTCACCTTTCCACAAGGAGACAGCGAGTGAAGCGACACCTGAGGCTTCCCATTTCCAGGGCACTCATATTTCATCACTGGACATTCATGACATAAATCTGCACAATGCCAAATTATTGTCTCATTATAACAGCTGAAACAACTTAAAATACTAATTTATGGTCATACAGATAAGAGTAAGACATCGAAACTTTTTTTCAAAACTCAATTTGAAACTGTAAAGTGTATATTTGTATTTGTGTACACTCACTCACAATAAAAACAAAACATTGTGCTATTGTAAAATAATGCCGGCGTTCAGCTGTAGAACCCGGAAGCGATGCAATGTGTTTACAAAGTGAACAGCAACAAAGTGAGAAGAAATTGTTGAATTACAGGTAAGTCGTTATTTTTGTGGGGGTTTTTTCACAAAAAAAGTATTTGTGTCGCTTCATAACATTAAGGCTGACTATTTTAACGATGTCTTAACTACTTTTCTGGGCCTTGAAAATGGTAACAACGTTGCAGTCTATGGAGGGACAGAAAGCTCTCGGATTTCATCAAAAAGATCTAATGGGTCTTATGGGTATGGAGTATTTAATGAATAATACTGTACTTTTCCTTTTTGGTGATCTATGCAAATAAATATTCTACAAATAAAAATGGCATAATTATAAGGATTTGTACAGGCACATAAACTACAGTTTAAAAGTTTGGGGTCAAAAAGATTTTTTTTTATTACTTTCTGCTTGCCAAAGAATCCGGAAGAAAAGCGTGTTACTGTTTCAATGAAAATATTAAGAAGCAAAGCTGTTTTCAACAAATGTTTCTTAAGCATCAAATCAACATATTAAAAGGATTTATGAAGGATCATGTGACACTGAAGACTGGAGTAATGATGCTGAAATTTTAGCTTTACCATCACAAACATACGTTACATTTGAACATATATTCAAACAGAAAACATTAATTTTAAATCATAATAATATTTGACAATATTACAGTTTTTACTGTATTTTTCATCAAGTAAATTCAGCCTTGGCGAGCATGAGAGACTGACCCCATACATAGGCTGCATTGCTGGTCTTATCTAGCTGACCAGCTGAAAAGTGCCTAAAAATCCTCTAAAACCAGAACCCCAGACTGGTTTAATCTATAGTTCAAATGATTCTAACAAGCAGAAACCAGTGAAACACCTTAAGATGGTTCAGTAGAGTTAAAACCTCTGTTTTTCCAGAATTAAAGACAGAGCTTCAACTGTGCATATACTGTATCAAACATGCTTATGTGATTGTTTTAATGAGCTCTCAACCCTGACAGAAACACAGCCTGACATAGATAATGTTTTAAAGCACAACAGGTGAATTCTCATTTAAAAGCACCTCTATGGGCTATCATGCACTTATTCAGTGTTCCAGACTTTTCTCTCCACATTGTTTTAAATTGAGCACCTACATCTGCACTGACTTTCCAAGGACGTTCTTTCCTTTCTGAGTTATTCAGGGAGGATTACAGCAACACTGACAGAGAGAAATGGAGACATTAGGAGGCATAACGTCAGGCTGACCATTGAGTAGGAAAAAATGGAAAGGAAAACTCCAAGTTGTTTGAACAGGACAAAAGGACATTTTTCCGCAGAGAGAGAGAGGTGTGGGGATGGGGACACAAGAAAGGACAAAGGAGAGCTAAGTCAAAGAGAACAACAGAATAAAATACTGTTAGATGGAGAGAGAGCTCATGCCCTGCTGAAGACTGTGAGTCCAATTAGAGCTGAAAAATGCAGCAGCGCAGGTGAATCTGACAAGATTATTCTGTTTGAATTAGAGGAACCCGTCCAATTAGACCGGAGCTCTGTTCTTGTGTACGTGAGTGAGGGTTTGTTTCGCACCGCTCACTGCACTATCACTGGACAGTGGCAAACCAGGAAATGATCAATTACTAGCCCCTGCATCTGCGGTCATGATCTGTCTCAAGCACGCTGCTCTATGACACATCAGACACCAGCAGCAGGTCGTGATACTGCAGCTGTGTGTCCAGAGGCTCTGAGAGCGTCTCTCTGTTATATCTGTTTATCACTTCTGTCTCTACCCATGTGGCTGCGGCAGGCATTGGACGGCGCTGCCACATCATCTGCAGCACCTCAAATGGCTGGAGCTCATGTACTATGAATCAATGGTGTATATATGTTACCGGCAAAGTGTGTAATCCGGCATTCAATAGAATGCCTAGGTAATGTATAGAATTAGGTAATGTATTTTTGCCAAAAACCATCAGGCATTCTATACAATACCGGGATTTCACACTTTGCCGGTAACATATATATATATATATATATATATATATATATATATATATATATATATATATATATATATATATATATATATATATATATATATATATATATATATATATATATATTCATAAGACATTGGCAATGACATATGACAAACAGTATCTCCGTATTTTGTCTTTTTTTCATAAATCATTACTATTGGTCACCCTTTACGTCAGTCTGTGGGTTTTGCCAATATTTAACCAATGAAAAGTATCAAAAAATAACTTTTGACTAAACCTCGTAGCTCCATTGGATCTTTAAACTAGCAGTAAGACCTCATAACTCAATCCGCCTCTATTGTGAATGTAGTGCCACAACCACAGTTTAGACCGTCTCTGTTTGTTTGTCTGCAATGCAAGGGTAAATAAAGAACTGGTTCTCTGAATAAGTACAGTGTTTTCTGTACTCAAAAAACTCTGTATATATAAAGACTAATGTTTTATGTATTTGAGAAAAGGAAAAGAGTGCCTCAGTCTAGCATCTGTCATCGAGCAATAGCCAGTAATGTCTTCAATAGCCTGTGCAAAGGACTTTGTCCTTAATAACATGGCAGATATAATATTAAATAATGACAGAATAAACTCAGTGCCCACATAGTTACAGTAAAAAACGTAATACAATGCACTTATTGCCTCAGATGCGACCGTAACTCCATTTGAGCTTGATTTTGGTAACATGTTAATAATATAATGATACACGCAAGTGTCTGACCTTATGTAAAGCCACAATATCAACTTTGACAATGCAATGTTTAATTATTTTAAAAATACAGCATAATACAATAGGGTGAAATTCCCTATGGAAATTGCAAATTATTTTGTGTCCATGCTCATTAATTAGTAAATCGAGAGCTTAAACCTGCTAACAGCATATGCCAATAAACAATGCCATTATTCTCCATTTTCTTATATTTATAGATTGCAGAGAAGGAAGTATAGGAAGAAAGAAGACGCGAGACTGAGACGACCAAGGGCAGGCACAAAACTGGGTTCCCGAGCCAACAGCTATTATATGCCCCGAGCTTGAATGCAGCCCACCGGGGGGGTCCAGACACAGGCGGCTGCTAAAAGCATCATCTGACAAACGCAAGAATTAAGAACCCCAGGTACTGTACATCAGTCTCCAGCAAGCAAAGTCTGAGAAGGAAGGTTCGATTTACAGTTAGTTCAGTATTTGCTGCAATCCTGCCTGCATAAATTTATTTTATTTTTCTTTGGAAACCCCACCAAAGAACACTATGATGATCCCAGATGGTGAGAGAGCTTTAGAGTGGTGCAGAGGAAAAAAGCCCAACACCACCTGTCTTAATCTGATTTATGAGAGAACAAATAAGGGCATGTGTTTGGAGGGAAAGCTGCAGCATATTGTGGCTGTATAACGTTTTAAATGTGTGTGTTTTTTTTTTTTAATGACTGGGTTGTCTGCTTCAATTAATTTTAACTAGCAAGTGATGAACTCTTTTGACACCCAGCACTCACAAAGTTTGGTTCAATACCTGTCAACACCATTAACATACAACTGTTACAAAGACAATTAATTTGCTTATTAGTTGTATACGGTATATTCACAGTCATACTAGAGACAATTAAACAGATTTTGATGGAGACTTACTCTCATTAGATTGAGACTGATCACTGTCAGGGTGTGTTATAGAAAGTAGCAACATTATTAACAGCAGATTTTAGAATATTTTAGTGTATGTCCTTTATCCGTCAAAGCATAAAATCATAAGTACAATCTTAATAGCACCCCTCTCCTCGACAACTCTTCAGTTTAAGCTTGATGTTTTCTCCTGTGGCTGGAGCAGTACAGTCTCTAGTGGTTCACATTGAGAACAACACCAGACAGAGCTCAGAATCACCTCAGATGAAGAACACAGGATCAAACTAGTCAGTTATGTATCTGACGAATATGTGCTTGAGCTTGAATGACAGCAAAGACGCCCCTCTCTAAAAAACTCGCATCAACTCTGAGGATTTCAAAGGCTCTTTTGAGGCACACTGCTTTCATTGATTTGTCAAGATGATTAGCTTTCAAATCCATATATTACAGGACACTGAGGCTTCCAGCTGTCACTATAGCTCAAAGCAATGTTCTTGATTTGGAGAGTGCATGTAAAAACACTGTGAAGACATTAAACAAGGTCACGAGTGATGTGAAAGACACCTTGAAGAGATCTGAGCAGGGCAACTATAGGGAAGTGCAAAACTACATATTTTAAATCTAATTGATTAGCGGAGTAAAAGAATTTTAGCAATCTTCAAAAAATAACATTAATATTAATACCAGACCCTGATCATAAGCATTTGTTGGGAGGCGTTCACATGGGACATGTTTAAACAAAGCTAGATGGACTGCAATGAAATGAAACCGAACACAAGGCCTCAAGATGGATTTATAAAAGTTGGTATGTTTTTAATTTGACACGGTGTTTTAAAAACGCTCATGGCGTGAGCCACTAAAAAAAGATAAAACAAGGAGACATAATGGCCAAAATGTCTGTAACTGGAAGTAATTGAAAATGTATTGTTGAAGATGAAGAATGTTATTTAAGTGGTGCTGTATGAGAGGGTTTTAATGTGCTGAGAATACTGAACACTAAAAATGGCGCTAAAACCCTCTCTGAGAAGTTGCTTTTCTAAATTCATCCGCTCTAAAGTACCGCTGCTAAAAAATAATGACTAGTGGAGCATTTTGCCCATCCCTAAGAGTAGGTGAATCATCAAATCTATGGTGAGAAGAACACAAAAACAAGACTTTAGCTTTTAGACATCTCTTTAGGGGGTCTCTCTATAGTCGCCTCAAAGCCATGAAAATAGGTCATTTGAAACAACATCAGGAAAAAAAAAAATAAATTAATCTAAAAAGATAACTTGTTCCTTCTTTCAAACTGCGTTTATGTCTTACAAAACAGTATCATAGCCAAGGGATGAATACAAAATGCACTTGTGAGTCTACAGATGTGGCTGTTGATGCTTTACGATTCTCTCTACTGCAGTTTTTTTTTTCTCCCAATTTCCGAAAACAGAAAGCATCATAAATTATTACTAAATAAGCACTTTGGCTTTAAAGTAAATGCCACACTGTCTCTCACAGTGCCGTAGAGGGAATTAGAGAGAGAGAGAGAGAGAGAGAGAGAGAGAGAGAGAGAGAGAGACATGTATTGTTCTCTTTACAGTACCTTTTGTTCTTGCTGAGAAAAACATATTTCTATTGGTCAGACCCCTCAGCCACCTGAACAGAAACCCCACATGTATAGTGTTCACTGTCTCATTCTGTACAAAACAAATAAGACAGAAAAAAAGATATGCTATTCATCACATTTTGGTTGATAATAAAATCTGGAAATGTGGATAGACTCCAGTTGAAATGCTCCATGCATATATGATTCAACAAATCTCACATTTTTGAGTTTGACTTCTGCTGTGAAGTTTATTTTTTGTCATGCACGGGAATGACATCAGAAGACACCTGCGCATGAGCACATCTTAGAGGGGATTAAAGATCAGAGATCAGAGAACGGATGCTGTGCTGGAGGTTGAGCTGTATCTTGCAATAGTGAGTGTGGTAACGGTGAACACAGACGGTGATGAATCTGTTTTAGAGAATGATGAAGTTATTAACGTCTGCCATCTGTTTGTGCCGCTGTCAAAAGTCAATGAGACCCAAATTGAATCCTTAAAGCCGTCTGCTAAACTCAAAATCCTCTAATAAGCCACGCCAGGTGTCACTCACCCTTAATGTTCTAACATTTTGGTCCCAGTACAAATGCAGTATAGGTAAACATATTTTGAGTGTAAAGCACAAACTTAACCTTGCATAAAGCAAAACATTGCTTTTATGGTGGCTAAGGCAATTTTTTTTTTTTTTTTTTTTTTTTTTTTAAAGTGCACCTTTGTACAAAGAGTGATTAGATGTTATTACTATGTTATGTTCATATACATGAATATTCAATCCCAAAGAAACATGGTATTACCCAATGTAATTTTTGGTTAGTGCAATGACAGTACAGCACTGACAGTACTACTATTGATGAAGATGACTTGACTATTGTTTGCAATTTTAATTGTTTCTGAAAATATTTAAAAAACATAGACATTTAAAAAGCTCTCTTTCCTCAGTACACATCTTAGGGACTAAAACACAAAATATATTATAAGAATGTAAACTGTAATATGAATATGAATTAATATTAAAAAGTATTGCAACATACAAAGGCAACAAACCGATTAGTGCTTTATAGATGAAGGTGAACAGGGCTCCAGACTGCGACCAATTGCAGGTCAATAACTGGGTCAAATTATTTTTAATGTGATGACCAAAAAATTTTTTGTTCACCTTTCAAAGATTGTCCTGAAACTAAACATTTTAAGATGTAGGAAAACTCTTATTTAAACACTTATTTATTTATTTATTTTTATTATTAAATTACCATAATAGACAGTAGGACGCTTGGCCATTTTCACTCGGTAATATACCTTTTTTATTCGTTTTGCTTTTTTCTTCTTGCGTTTGTATTAAGACATTATGAATGATAATAATTAAAGTTAATTTCATCTACACCCTAAATTAAGCTTAGTGCTTTATTGTCAGCCCCAGTGCTACCAGATACTTTTTGTAGAACTCAGTGGCTCTGGTGCTGCTGCCCTCAAATGTTAGTCTGGAGCCCTGTGAACTTAAAATAAAACTGCACATTGTAATATCTGTACATTAAGTCTATTCATTATTAAAGAATTTGTCAATTTTACAGTTATTTTGGGGGAAATTTGAATAATTGCATTGTAAGCTGATTTAAGGTGTGCCCCTAAATTTTCTGCTTGCGCTCCTAAAATTTTCAGACAGGGGCTACAGCGCTCCTAGTAATAAAAGTTAGTCTGGAGCCTTAGTGAAGCAATGAAACTGTCTATGAACAACCAGAGACTTACAGAGAACAATGATGAGAAACTTCTACATAGTCATACTGTAACGCTTAGATACAATGAAGACGGAGGTGAAGAGAGCATAACACAAGGTTAATAGATAAATCCAAATAGACAGCCAACATGCAAAACGGCCTGCAAATACGCAACACAAACAATACCGGACAACCTGGGGTGCGTTTCCCGAAAGCATCGTTGGCCAACTATGGTCGCAAGTTCCGTCGTTACCAATAGAGTTCAATGGACATTGCGATGAACTTGCGACCATAGTTGGCCAACGATGCTTTCGGGAAACGCACCCCTGAACAGAACACAGGCAGGAACTAAAATACACTGATATGATTAACTAAAAGACGAACAGGTATGGTGACTGATGAGTGGTGGGAAACTAGAACAAGGAACACGTGATGAATGTAAACAAAACAGAAAGTCCAAGAACCTAAAACAAACTGAACAATACTGTGACACATACATTTTACCACACCACAGTGTATCAAGCATATGTAATAAAGAAACATAGCATTCTTATATAAAATGTCATCACAGTCTTGAACAGGGGGAAAAGTACTTCTTTTTAGCAACAAAAAAAAAAAAGTATTATCTTAGTTAAGAAATTTCTTAACTAAATTATCCATTTGAAAAACAAACAGTCAAGCACAATATCTAAATATTTAAAGATAGAAACGTTTTTGATCCTTGAGTAGTTTTAATGCTGAATAAGTATTTTTTATTTTATTTTTTCAGTATTTTTAAGATTTTTTTCTGGATTAAACAATTATTTATTTATCTGGATAAAAAAAAACTACTGTCTGCTATGTTTTCAAAATTTATATTACAATAATATACAACAACATTTACATGAAAAACAGAGAATCATTCACTGGTCTTATTGGTTTCTTTGATTTTTATTACTGACTGTTTCCTTGAATAATTGCTTGATAAAGCAATTTTTACTTGAGTGTCAAATATGTGAAAGCTGCATACCACTTTTTTAATGTAGTTTGTTAGTATTTATATTAAAATTTGATGTTAATAATTAAAAAAAGTAATGTTTTCAGTTGATTATTAGTTGCTAGTATTGTGTATCTCTTGTGCTACAAAAATTCAGGTACAGTGACAAATAGTTTTAACACTAAAATAAAGAAGAAGATAAAACAAAGCAAACATCACACCATAAGTGTTGTTTCTCTTTTTTTAGCTTTCATAATTTAATTTCTGATATTACGCTAGTATTACCTCACCATCCACCAAAGAGCCTAACAATGTATGACACAACTCATCTACAGCCGCTGACTCAAATCAACTGAACGGTGACATGTAACATAACTGTCTACCATTCACAGAGTTCTAGGCATGTTTTTTCATGCCTGCACCCAGTTGAAGAGGACTTTCTGCTCCAAAGCTCAGCATCTGCAGGCCTGAGCCAGGTTAAAAGCAAAGACGTGTGAGGTTTTTATATGAGAAGCTGATTTCCCTTAAACTTTATATTCTACAGATGAATAAAGCATATAGCGGTTCCCTGCCCCACTGACTACATAATGCACAGCATAATTCAAGTCAACTGACTAAATTCCTATGCTACTTTATCACTACAAAGTGTTATGGTGCAAGAGAGGCCCTGCCAGTAATAAAATGCAAACTGTTTGTCTAGTCAGGAAGCCTGCCTGTGAAATCTATCCATATGTGATAAATGAGGTGCACAGTCAAACTTTATATTAGGAGTCTTTAACTATTATGTACACAAATAAAATAAAATAAATAAAATAAAATAAAATAATTGTTAGGTTTCTGTTAGCTGTTCATTTAAACAAAATAAAAAGTTATGCTGCTAAGTACTCTTTTGGGATTGACAAGCATATTTAAATGTCACATGTTATCTGATGTCAGGGTTCTGTCACTTCCGTCTGGGTTATTCTGATTGGTGACAGAGCTCTGACATTCCCAGTTTGTCCTGTGTTGTTTAGTTTGGTTATTGTGCGCACATGGCTTGTATTCCTTGTGCCATGTGCTCTCATGTCAATTGTCTAGCCCCTCCCATCTCGTTATCTCATTATTGGTTTATCTTCCCCACCTGCTTTGTTCGTTACCTTCTTTTGTTTGTTCCCTATTTAGTCTCCCTGTGTTTGCAGTCCTGTGCCGGGTCTTTATGTTCCCACGTGTTTTATGTTCTACCTGATGCCTGTCTTGTTTTTCCCCCTCGGGGAGGTTTTTGTTTGTAGTTTTGTTTTATTTAGATTATTTAATAAATACCCTTCTTCCTGCACTTGAATCCTTGCTTCACCATTTTTCCCATCCCGTGACATCTGAATGCACTGATTGACATACCATTACAATGGATGGGACAACAAATTTACATCAAAATAAAGTAGATCTGTGAATTAAGTATTTTAAGTTTAAACGATTAATATACTTGCCACTTGATCTAGTACATGTTAAAGATGATATATTATGCCCCTTTTCACAATATGTAATAAAAATATATGGTGTCCCCAGAAATTCTGTGAAATGTCACCTTTAACATACCCCCCAGATCATGTATTATAGCATGTCAAATTTGCCCCTTTTTGGGTGTGAACAAAAACACAGCATTTTTGAGTGCATCTCTTTAGATGTAAATGAGCTGCTGCCACCGTTCAGAAGACGGACGATCCTTTACACGAGCTTCGGATACTCCTGCAATAACAAAACACGTGAATCTCGACCAAAATCTCAGAAATAACCAGTAGCGGAGTGCAGCCTTACAGAGAGACTCAGGTATTATTGCAACTTTTAGACTGAACCTGGACATTTCTGAATGGTTAGTGGATACATGAATGTAGGTGTGGAGTTACATTGATTCATCTCATCTACTTGCATGTATCATCATGTTGAACTTTTACACAACTTGTCACAGTTCCCTGAGGTCTTTATAAGACAGCTGTAACATTTTTTGGTCAAATAGTGTTCTTGTGCTCGTCTGTGCAGCCAACGACAGAGCAGTTTGCATGCTTTGCTCCAACTTTTAACATTGTTAGAAGTGGTTACACTGCGCCGCGGGTGGAAACTGTCACAGGTGGTTGCTGCAGACAGATGAGGAAGACGTAATATCCAATAAAAAGGTTTATTAACAACAGATCCAACAGAAAGGCAAATGGATAGAATCACACACTTAACATAGACAATACCGGACAGTGAACTGAAACAGAGCATATATACAGGTGTTAATGATGGTGACTGATGAGTGCAAAGCTGAATGTGATTAGTGTTCATGACAACAAATGAGTGACGAAGGCAGGTGATGACAAAACATAACGAGTCCAAACTAATGTGAATGTGACAGAAACATGCAGATTAAGGGGTGGTAATATTATAATAATATCCCCTTCCTACGTCAGAAGGGGAGCGAAATCTGATCGGCTTATTTTTTGACATGCTTACAGAGAAAGGTTTACCAAAACAAAGTTACTGGGTTTCACTTTTCACATTTTCTGGGTCGGTAATGCTCCGGGGACCCGATTTTAGCACTTAAACACAGAAAAAGTCAAATTTTCATAATATGTCCCATTTAAGTGTTTCCTTGTTCTTAATTTGTATGCTACTTCTGTTCACTCGACATTTTTTTACGAAATTTTGTTTACTAAACTTAAAACAAAAAAAGTATTTGAAGGCTACATGTGTGACTAGTATGTTTGTTCCTTTGTGTTTTGTTTTGGTTCTGTTCCGTTTCTGTTTGCCTGTGTTTCCTTTTTTGTTTCTATGGTTACTGATTATGTTACGCACCTGCCTACTGTTCTGTTGATTAGCCTCTTTGTGTATTTAAACCCTGAGTTTTTCTTAGTACCTGGTCTAGTGTTAACGTTATGTTATAGCGTGTAGTGCTTTTTTTTCCCCTGGAGCTCATTAAAAGTCAGTTTGATCGTCGTCTTAATTCTCTCTTGGATTACTGTAGCTTTCTCTAACAACATGCTGTTTAAATGTATTATTTGCTCATAAATTATTATTATTAGTTAACTAATTTAATTTAATTAATATATTTTTATGGTACTGAAATTGGTACAGAGGAATGGGACATTTTATTTTACCCTTGTAATTAAATAATTTAAATAAAACAGTTTTGACAAAATTCAATAACACTGCTTACAATACACTAAAAATGTTTTCCAAGGAATATAATTTTGGAAAGAATTTACTGCACCTTTAAATAAAACTGTCTACAAATTAAATGAAGATGCCAGTTTATGCTGTAACTGTTAAGACTGTCAGCACACTAAACCCTTTTCAAAGAACAATGCATGGGAGAATGTGAGGAAGCGAAATGAATACAATGCAACATTTACACAATTATAATAGCACATCACAGTTGAATGTAGCAGTGCTGATACATCTTAAACACCGTCCATTACTTTTTACAAGTGATGACTCCAGACGTGGCATTATCGTTTCTGACTTTGCTCCCAGTTATTTTAGTCTAATTATTCGGTGAATATCTGTCTGTTTCTCCACCGAAGGGCTTTAGTGCACATACCTCATTAAAAATGATTGGAATCTAGTGAATGTGACTCTAAACCAACTTTACAAGGTTTCCATAATGCTGACTAGTCATTCAGACAAGTCTAGTAGCTTTAAAAAATATCTAATTTTGCACATGCCCTGAGTTGATCACACTAGTAACAGCTTTGGTCTTTGATTATTTTATATTGTCATATCTTTACTTTATTCATGTATGTCAGTTGTGCTCGACAGAAAGCATCAATTATGACTTGCAACTATATCTGCTATCACAAAAGTAGAAATTTCCAATTTTGTGTCCAACAGCGTTTTAACACTGATCTATTGTCTGGGCAACTCCTGTCTAATTCTGTCCTTATTGGCAAACAAAACCCAAAGCTGTGCCAGCTGTCGTTCATTTGAGTTCATTCGCAACATCTCACTCTGGCTCTGAATCACCCATCCCACGATACAACAGCTGCTCCACAGGGCCTGCCTCTCTCCACCAGCCCCGCCAGCATCCTAATGTCTCTATTATTCTATTCATCTCCTACATTAGCACTGTGATTTCTCTCCAACCCTCATGAATGTGGGAACTCAGACCTGGTTGTGGATGGCAGGCAGCTTAGAACTTTACAGGAACATTCACGCTGTGGTTCACCGGTGCCTAGGTTAGACCAGGCAGAAGCCAGGGCCTCTGAAAGAACCCCATGGGTCAAATGCTTTTAAACAGTTGGGGTTCTTTTGTGCACAGTTTTTCAATTCAAGACATGAGTACCCGCAATCCAGTTTAGCCAGAGGTTTCAAACTGGGGACCCCTCTGGGGCCACAAGAGGGTTATAGGGAGCCTGGGAATTTGAGAGACAGGGGAAAATATCATTGAGCTGCAGTAATGAGTCCTAAAAGCTGGATGAGTTAGCACATTTTTTTAAAAGGGTTTTTGGTTAAATGACTGAAATAAGGTCTGTCTGAAATAAGGTCTGTGGTGAACACAAGCTCAATATATTTTCATGCTTTATTCTACAATATGAAATACATCAGTAATGAACCCTTGACAACATTTTACTTGTCTTAAAAAAGGCAGTTGATAACAAGTGGTCAAATGGGACTACACAGGTTGTTGGGAACATAAAACATTGTCACACCAAACGTCTACTCATCTATTCACTCATCAAGTCGCTTTCATAGCCTTATTACAGTCAGTTATTTTAGTCAGTTGTTTATAATTGCAAACTATTCCAACTCAAATTTTCCCACTAGTGGATTTTACAGTAAGACTGAAAAAGGTGACATTACCATTGAACTTCACATTTGTACTTGTAATTAGGCTTCAAAATTGAGAAAAAATTGAGAACAAACGCGCAAGAATCATAAAGCAGGGTGATGTTAATTTCCAGTTTGGCCAACAAAACTATATATATATATATATATATATATATATATATATATATATATATATATATATATATATATATATATATATGGAACACTTTATACTTATGAAATCAATGTCTAATAAAGGTTGGTTTAAAGCACTTGATAAATGCAATTTTCCGCAATTCAGTATGAGCTGGTCATGTGACTTTGGTGTTTTTGACACCAATCTAATCTTCAATCTACATGTGTTAAAGGAGCATAGTTTGTGCCGTTAAGATACCAGCAGCTCACATTCAGCCACATTTGTTTCACTAATGAGGACATTAAAATTCTTTCTGGGTAAAATACTACAAACTAGGGTCAGTGTTTAACCCAGAGCTTGATGTAATGTCAAAATTAGCCTCAGGGGAGACTGAATTACGCAATTCTGACAGCAGCTTTATTTGCTCAGCATGAGTTTTGCCACAGACTCCCAAATATGATGGTCTTCTTGTGACGGAGCTCCTTTCTAAAATATATTATATTATATGTTGATGCTTCTTGCATGTTTCACAACACCTTCGAACTGAAATGCCCAATACGTTTGAGATATATATACATATTTCTTATAAAGTGTAAGAAAGTATTATTCTAAATGACATTAATTGGTTTTAATATTAGTACTTGTAATGAAGTACTGTATTTTTCTCATTTTTTGTGACCTAATGTTACCGAAAAAAGAAAAAAAAAGACTTTCCCACATAGAAAACACGATGCAAAGAGTGCTACTGGGGTATAAAGTCCATATATCTTTGCTCTTTGGACGTGGGATAGTTCAACTTGCAAAAAACATATGAGGCCAAGACGCTCGAGAATGTAAAAAAATATATAAAGTCTTTATTTATTCATGGCTACAACATTTTCACATATAAACGCACACCAACGTGTTGTGGCTAATAAGCCTTCATCAGGGTGTGAAAACACACAACTCTCACAACACATTTTCCATGAACTTCCCATTAGTTGCAGCTTTTTGCAACATTGCCTTCGCAATGTTGGGTTGGCAGTTGTATGTATGTTTTCGGCATGTTTGACTCAAGACCAGACCGGTGTCATTTGAACATGCCATATTCTGGCTTGTACGAGCTCAAGGCAAAATCAAACATCGGAAAGCTAAGTAAACGTTAACTGCAGGTCACAAATAATTTTCAGTAAGAGTGATGGGCAGAATGCAGAGCTGCGTAAAACAATATATTTTTAATTTCCATGCCATACTCAGTATTTTTTTACTTACATTTTAATTTTTAAATAATCAATTACAGTTTTTTGGGGGGAACACCTGAGCATTTAAAGTTAAGTTGTGATGTACAGTAAAATCTTTCTCACAATTCCACTTCACAATGATGATAATAGAAAAAAAATACAATGTGAAAAAACATTAAGCTGACTGATGAAATCTGATGTTCAGATATCAAGCCTAAAGGAAGAAAAAGATGAAAAAGAAAAAACCCTTTGAGTGATACAATCTGTGAGGACAGCTTCCTTCACTGCTGTGACCTGTGCAGCGTGCCGCTCATGAGGCTTTACACAACCTGACAGAAGAATGACCCCTCTTATCCAACATTCAAGTGTCTGAACCCTAAAAACATACATTCATATAATCGGACTCATTGACTATTTAGCATTTTTATTGCTGCTTTGCATTTTCATTCATTTGAATATAAACATTAAAAGAACTGCATTCAGTGCATTCAGAAGTACTTCCTTTAGTGCGAGTCTATGGGTTTTTTCCAACCCACACTCAATGGAAAAACATGCCCGTGGCAGTGCCTCTGTAACGTGATATTACATTGCCTCTTGCACGCTTTGCGACACTTTCAAAGTGAAATGTCCAGTGAGTGGCTATAAAAGCGTGTTTAGTTTTACCCGCAAGACCGCAACAGATGAACATGAATCTGGCAATGTTTTATTACGCTGGTTATTGTACATATCCCGAAGGTTCGGAAATGAAATGTCCGGTGAGTAGCACTAAAATGTTAATGCTCTATCACATTTGAAAATAATCTATCACCTACACCAAACCCTACCCTAAACCTATATTTTGTTTTTGGGCCGATTCAGCATGTTGAATTGGCGTCGGGGCGTCGGTGAGAGAGAGAACTCTCATCTGCTGTTCAGCGAGTCAGTGTACGAGAATAAATGTGAAAGTGATGAAAGCGAGCAAAGTCAAGATGGTACAGACAGAAGGATGTTATAAATCTACGTCATCTTACCTGAGCATTCGAATGCACAAATATTTTCATAATAATATGTGCCGACTGGAATGAAGAAAGTGATCAGCGTGATTGATATTCAACATGGTAAGCAAGCGCTGCTTTGTTTACGGTTTTCGAATCTGCAGTCCTAGTATGGGTTTCCCTTTTTGAATGACGAAAATAGACTGTTGATACCTGCTGATATAAACAGATATTTACTTACACGCAGGCGCAGAATGCACGTGCTAGTTGACAGTCACCTTTAGTCCTTTTGCTGTGTTCAAGTGTAGCTTTTTGGCCGACAACACAGTCTGCTTTTGTCGCCGCTTGGTGTATCCCGGGCTTTACTAGGCATACTAGTGTGTTGAGGCAAGTTGGAGCTAAACTTTGCTGGACAGTGGTCCTCCAGGAGTAGGTTTGGAGACTCCTGGCATAAGGAGAAATGTATTAGCTTACAAATCATGCACTATGGTAAAAGTGTTTTGAGGTCATAACAGTATTGTGATAGGAAAGAAGTGCTTATTAATCAATATTCTGGCCCTGTAATTATTATTTATGTTAAAAGAAATAGAAGTTGTTGGTGTTTTACTGCATCTATAGTGTTCATTTCAGCTGGAAACTGAAGTGAAGTATGCTTATAGGTGTGTTTTTGGAGTTTTGCAAAAATGTAGGTAGCAGTACTTTTTGTACTGATTTCACATCCATCAAGTGAAAATTTTAAAGGAGAACTCCGGTCAATTTTAACATTGAGCTCATTTTTTTGTACATTTGGAGTGCTGTCAATACAGAGAACAACGACAAAAACCGGTGTTGCCTACACCGAGTTATTCTATTTTTAAAATTTGCACCCTGTTGACTTCAATGGGGCAAGTACTAAACCTGCTTTTAGCCTCTTAACATCCTTTAAGTGTCATTACAAGTGCACAGAAAATGTGAGTGATTCCTTCCGAGTGAACACGGGTGGATCTGACTGCAGTAGATGTTAGAGATATTAATAAAAACAAAGTTAATTCAGCCAGCGCTCATACCTTTGTTTACATCCTGTTTTCGGTGGAACGCCATAGTAATCGATTGTCGAGTTCACGCGCGTGATCATTGGTAACTAAACCTATGCGCGTGAACTCGACAATCGATTACTATGGCGTTCCACCGAAAACAGGTGGTAAACAAAGGTATGAGCGCTGGCTGAATTAACTTCGTTTTTATTAATATCTCTAACATCTACTGCAGTCAGATCCACCCGTGTTCACTCGGAAGGAATCACTCACATTTTCTGTGCACTTGTAATGACACTTAAAGGATGTTAAGAGGCTAAAAAGCAGGCTTACTACTTGCCCTATTGAAGTCAACAGGGTGCAAATTTTAAAAATAGAATAACTCGGTGTAGGCAACACCGATTTTTGTCGTTGTTCTCTGTATTGACAGCACTCCAAATGTACAAAAAAATGAGCTCAATGTTAAAATTGACCGGAGTTCTCCTTTAACAACATACACAGTTTGAGCAAATCTTTCATGCCGGTAGCTCGAATGAGTTATGCACTGACTTCGGATAACGGTTAGTTCAAATAATATTTGTGACGTTTGCAAACACCCTTAACAGGTTTCAACACTTGCTGCATTCTGCTTGTATCCTCATCCTTTGTTATGATTCTGCTACTTTAATTGCCTTGCTTGGAAATTAAGTCCCAATGGAGTTTAGCAGAAAACTAGAGATCTGGAGAGAGACCTGACAACATCCTAAACTAAAAAGAATCTTCATCAACAGTATAAGGTTAAAGTGACAGTGTAAAATCACAGCAGCACCAAATGTATTTGACATGTTGTATATCTGCAGCCGTAACCACATGGGACAGGGGAATAAAGACGTGAAGATGACAGCGGCACACAAACACATCCAAACACACCTCATCTGCATTCAGAGCCTGAGGTGTGTGTGTTTAACTGTGTACGCAGCGAGAAAGATTTCTCGCAGAGGAAAGTTTGATGAGATTTTAATCAAAAATCTCTTCATGCAGAGACTTAGCGTTTGAGATTAAGGCGCCAAAGCCATCGCATGGTGTATTGACAAAATGGGATTTTTGCACAACAAAAGCTGCAGCTCAAGTCGCATAAGGACATAATTAATCGTTTTAAATGCATTGCATTTTTTTTTTTTTTTACATCCACGCTAATTCCACCACGTAAGCCACTCGCGGCCAATAGCCTAAATCAATAGACTTCCATTAGCCTCAGCTGGACATTTTCAGTCACGTATTAAAGGTGTGTGGACGTTATGAAAGGCCGTGTTATAGAGGATGGCGTCCTTGTCCTCGATAAGGCCAATGAACGGTGAGGGGACGCAAACAGAAAGCAGGGAAAAAAATAAATAAAGGTGTTCTGCTCAATACAGAGAGATTCAAAAGGTTTCCGAGTAATTTTCACAAACGTGCTTGGTTTAAATGCCAGCTTTCTAAGGCAGTAGGGTTAGAATGAGTAATTAAGGTTAGGTTATTCAATTATAGGCATGGCATTGAGAAACGCACTTAGAATCCTTCACACAACTGAAAGATCTACTGCAATCCAATATTATGCAATCTGTCCTACTGAGAGACAGACAAACAACTACAAACCATTTTTATTTATTTGTTTGTTTGTTTATTTGGGGTTGTTAGTAGTAGAACTAAATGATGTTGCAGGCCGGACTCGAGTATGTGTGCTAACAACTTTGCCACAATTACAATAGACTATAAATTTAATAGATGGGATCATCTAATTTCCATGTCTAGCCTATTGCAATCTTTTTAAAATAAATGATTAATAACATATAGTAATAAGTGTAGCAGCTTTTCTGGCAAGGGAGCATCAACACAAAATAAAGCAAGAAACATAATTGCTAATTGCAAAAGACATAAAAAATAATAATATTTTTTTTACATTATTTAGACAGGTTAATTAAAAGTCAAATCCAGCCCAACACTTTATAAACCAGCAACAATTAGCTCCCACGTCTCTAAATTGTGAAATATTTTGAGAGAATGTAGCAAATTAAATGTTGCACTCAAATATTTCTAAAATGGCCCATTAAAATCAGAGCAGTGATGCAGAACCATGGACAGCTCCGGATCACAGAATAGGCGATGTGATTCAGCACCATGGACAGCGTCTCAAAACACACAGACCTCTTAAGAGCATGTTGTGACACACCACATTAATTATGATAGTATAATATGCCAACTAGGACAGGGCGATTGCTTGACAAGTGAAAGCAGCACTCGCTGTAATGATAACTACACAGTAAAATATGAATACTGTTCAATTTGAAGGTTTGCTGTGGTTTTATTTGGTTTGGTGGATCTCATAGCATGGGCAAGCCAGTGTTCAGCAACCAAACCAGGGTTGCATTCACAAAAAGCATTGTTAGCCAACTATGGTCGCAAAATTCATCAATACCAGCATAGTTAAACAATTCTGTGTTTCGGCTCTAGTATGTCGAGGGAACCTAGGAGTGATGTAAGAGGGAACTTGCAATTGAATGCAATAAAACATTTGAAATAATGGAGAACAAAAATAGTGAAGTAGTCTTCAGTTGCCATGTTTCTTATTTAAAGCAATAATCTAACATTAATTCGATCCAGAAAGGATTAATTAGACGTTATTACTCCACCACCTGTCTGATGTCATTAACTACACTACCAGTCAAAAGTTTTGAATAGGATTATTAATGTTTTTAAAAGAACTTTTCTGCTCACCAAGGCTGCATTTATTTGATTAAAAACACAACAACAACAACAACAATATATATATATATATATATATATATATTGTGAAATATTATTACAATTTAAAACAGCTGTTTTAAGCTGTTATTTACATTTTTATATCAGGATACTTTGATGAATAGAAAGTTCAAAATAACAGCATTCATCTGAAATAGAAAGCTTTCGTAACATTAAACACTACCGTTCAAAAGTCTGGGGTCAGTAAGAATTTTTATTTTATTTTTGGGGGGAAATAAATAAAAGAAACCAATACTTTTATTAAACAAGGATGAGTTAAACTGATCAAAAGTTACAGTAAATACATATATAATGTTATAAAAGATTCATTTTCAAAAAAATGCTGTTCTTTTGAACTTTCTATTCATCAAAGAATCCTGAAAAAAATTGAACACAACTGTTTTCAACATTGATAATAATAATGAATGTTTTCTGAGCATCAAATCCACATATTAGAATGATTTCTGAAGGATCATGAGACACTGAAGACTGGAGTAATGATGCTGATTTTTTTTTGTTGTTGTTGTATTTTTAATCAAATAAATGCAGCCTTGGTGAGTAGAAAAAAAAAAAAGAGAGAAATCTTACAGCTCCAGAATTTTGACAGGTAGTGTATATTATTGAACCAACGTGGTTTGAATGTCAAATGTTTTCAGCAAAAAGTCGTGACTATAGTTTCTCCAACAATGCATCATATGGTTGTTAAGCAGTGAGTTCCGTCGTTGGGAAATGTACCCCAGATCTGCCTGACCAGTGGAAACCAGAAACCCAGCAGCATTTTTCAGCAAGGATGTTCAGACACAAATTTCGTGAGAAAAATCTGGGACAACAAAAGGTCTCAACTGTGAAACTGACGTTCCGAGGGACATCATATATGTTGCACCTTTGGCTATTTTTAGAAGAGAATTGTACTCCTGAAAAGAACCCCACAGGAAACTGTCTTCTAATAATAGCGACAAGATTTTATGTAGCCCTGGTTGGGACACATCGTTATAGGACACAATAACTTGTACAGACTATTTAGGATGCCAGCTAGAGCATGTAAAGAGATACACAAAACTGTGAAATCAAGCGTTGGTAATTACAGTAGCTTCAGCATTTCACTGCACTCCTCACTAATGAATAGAAATGATTGGATGGCAACTGCTGGTGACACTGACTCTTTCTCAAGTAGGACTGCAATCATGGTCAATGGCTTAAAGCCAAACACATCACAAAATGCATTAAAACTTTTAACAGACTATAAAAGAGGCTGTCATTAAAAGTCAAGAGGGCATAGCCTTCCTGCAAAGTTACAATCATTTAAAGTGATTACACTGAGATTTCTAAAGTTGGCAAATTATGTTGAAATTGAACATTCAGACTGCAACGGGACACAGAAAATGTAACATGAGCTTAACACTTTATAACTTGAAATAAATATATAAATAAATGTGTGTGTGTGTGTGTGTGTGTGTGTGTGTGTGTGTGTATATATATATATATATATATATATATATATATATATATATATATATATATAGAAACAAGGACACAATAGCAGCGGGTACAGATTTCTTTATTTAGGTTTCCTCCCTCGTAACACAAACCCTAACTTTTGAAAGGTAGCTTATATTTTCTTCAGCACATGTAAAAATGTAGTTAAAAATGTTCTGACTAATATATCTTAGTTATATTTGATGTACTTATTTATTAATGACATAATAATGAGAGCATTATCAAAGGCTCAGACTGAAGGAAGAAGTCCATGGTTCAAAAAAAAAATATATTTTCTTTTTTCTTTTTTTTTGCTAATATTCTATACTGTCATATATATTGTCCTTATGACAAGATAATTATTTAGAGGTTTTTTTTTTTTTTTCATTTATATTAGTGTCTATAAGCGCAGGTTATTGTTATTCAAGATGAAATTGCACCTGTCATAAAACATCAAGACACATTGTAATTTTTCTTCCTAATACTATTTTTCTTTTTCTCTGTTTCTGACATTGATTTATGTGTCGCCCCATGAAGTTCTGGATAAATAAAAAAAAATAAAAAAAACGTTGTTAAGAGATGTGTGAGTTGTGACAGTTTGGTGTCACATCAGTGATGATCAGACTATCATTCTTGCAATTGGTTTCAAATTATTTATAACAATGCAGTTCTTAATAAAGTTACCGCTTGTGAGTAATAGTTGTATCAAAACTATTTAACTCATTTGGCACCTGGAAAGTGTTAGACCAAGGGCCAGATTTACTAACAGCTTGTGCCAGTGCAAACCCTCTTTTACTACTATCAACATTTACTAAAGACACGCTTTGAAAAATGTGCGCTGAAAAGGCGTGGACACAGATATTTTTGCGTCTGACCTTATCGCATGTGCATTTGTAGGAGTTTCCCTTTCAGACGCAAAATTTATGGGAGAAGAATATTTAAATGAATCATGTAAGGTGATTTAATAAGTTTTGCGCTAGTCAATTTACTGGTCAACAAAAGCATGTCTTAAACCAGACGTTAATTTGCACTGTTCTTGGTAGATTACGTTGGTCATTATGGAAATAATCTGACTGTGTCTCTGTTCTTTCAGTTAAATTTACTGCGTTGTCAGTAGATCATGCGCAGAACTTTCCACTCCCATCTGCGTTTTTTTGGAATTGCGCTCTCGCACTAATTTGCCCTCTTTATCTGGTCCCTAATGTGAGTCTGACCAGTGTGGGGTCTGACTAGCGGCGCTTATCTTCCTAGAAAATCGTTTGTACAGCAAAGCCATTAGGAAATATCACAAGATATGCTCTTATCAATTGTGCACTGTGTGCTATAGGAACGCTGATGTTGACAAAATGATCTTTAAGCCCTCACACTCCACACACAGAAAGAGCCGATGAAGATCCAAGGGGAAAAAAAGTCAAACAAACAGATCGATAAGATTTAAATTCAGAGAGCAAGATCCGTGGTGATGGGACAAACATTTCACAAGAAGACTTGAGTGAGAATCTTACATGTCCATTCACTTTGTTCACGTTCATCCACTGAGTTTATTCAACCTCAAAAACTACAGAAGATGGGGACGAATGTTTCTAAGCCAAAAACAAGGAGCTAATGACCTTATTCAAGATGATTTCTCATATGTGAATAGTGCTGATAGAGACTATTATGAATGAGTCAGAATCAATGCCATCATACAACTAAAGAGTGACTTTCTGCAATTGTGCATCCATCTTAACTGTTTATTTCCATCCTTTTACACTGATCACAGGAAATACTAGAGCGCCTCCAAGTGGTCAGATAAACCTCAGCAGAATCACTTACACAACTAGACACCTCCAGTACCAGTCAAACTTTAATGTATGTTTCTTGTGATCTAAAGACTTAACCCTCATATTCCATTGAGACTGACTATACTGAGGTCGCAAAGATGTCTGTGTAAAGTAATAATAGTAATTTAAAAATGAACCTCATATTTTCCTTCCAGCGGTTTTAATCTGCTCCACTGTTCAAATCAAAACCCAGAAGGCAGATTTTGTTCACGCTTTAACCCTCTGTTGTATCACAAATTAGACATACAGATATAAGAATGATATTGATTAATGTCACTTCTTATTCATGTATTCATGTTTTATATCTGGGGTCTCCGAGATCCCAAACAAACAGTAATTTATTAGTATTATTATTATTTTTGTATCATGTCTGAAGCATGTTACAAAGTTAATAAACTTTTTCTATAATCAGTTCTCATAAAATAGGAAAAGAAAAAAGTGTCATGTTAAATATATTTGACCAATTAAAAAGACTTTGAAATGGCCACCTATAAACATTGGTAACACTTTACAATTCGGTCAAATTTGTTAATATTAGATAATGCAATACATTCGTACAGCATTTATTAATCTTTGTTAAAGTCACAGTGCAATAACTAATGTTTAGTAAATGTTAATATAGTTAAAATGATTAATAACAAATGCTGTTCATTTATAGTTCATGTTAACTAAGGTAGTTAACTAATGTTAAGAAAATTAAACCTTATTGTAAAGTGTTACTTTATTTTGAAATTATTTTTATCAGACAAATATAAATTGTGACTATACATGGACTTCATTAAAAAACTCGTATTTTATTATTAATTCTTTTTTAAAAAGATGACTTAATTAATTTAGAATTATAAGTGTGTCCAAATCGTTATCTACAGTATACTGTATTATCTGCCCTGATGGTTTCATTAGGTTAAAACAGCAGAAAGAATGAAAATCTCTCACAAGCACATAAAGGGAGGTAAGGCATTAAAAACATCTGATATTATAATGAATAAATTATTTTACTGAAATAATCAGTTTAGCTACTTTTACAAAGTTTACCATGGCACAGTTATAATTCTGATGATGTGTTTTTAAGGAGCATTTTTCTATCACTCACATGAGAGACCGAAGCAATAGCAAACCGCAACCATCCAATCAATTCAGGATGGAGAAAATCAAGTTCCGCCCGACATGTTTGAGAAGCATTTTCACTCGGATATACATCACGATAGGGGAGAAACTTTAACAACATAGTATTATCATTATATATGGTAAAACATATGGTATTGCTATGGTACTATGTCCAAAAAAACATGGTAATGTTTGAATGATTTTTTTTTTTACAGTAATTTGCAATAATGTGAAATGTTTAAAATGAATGACTGTTGTGCGTACACACGTACACACACGACCTCAGGCGGTCTATAAGAGGAGTAAGGACATCTGCTCCATCAAACATAATCAGTCTCTGAGAGATTTGCATATGCAAGAGTTTCTTAAATGATGCGTCACTCAGAACACCTGCAGGGATGAAGTATGCATTTGTAAACGTGTTAAAAACATTGAACCGGCCCAATTTTGGAGCAGGTTATAAAAGGAACAGCGGTGTGCCAGACTGACTTTCAACAAGAAATACAGAAACAATAAGACACAAACAACCAATTTATTTTCATCCCCCCCAAAAAAACATTGACGTGTAGGATAGCCCATACATTATGTTTACCTGTGACAGTTTAATTTGCAGGGTTTGTAAAGAGTGAAATTGACTATTTCTGTCTTCAGTCTGTTTGACGTCAACTTCACAGACCTGGGGAATCGTTTTGACAACGTTGTCGGCAAAAAAAAAACGTTTTAGCTGTACGCGAAAATAGCAAAGGAAAAACGTTTCCGTTTTTAGTACATCTCTGTCATGTAAATGTACCCTGAGTCAGAGGGTGTTTCCAGATATTACACTTCCTTGAGTGGATCATATTGATAGTTAAAGCGATAGTTCACCCAAAAATGAAAATTCTATCATCATTTTCTCACCCTCAAGTTGTTCCAAACTTGAATACATTTCTTTCTTCTGCTGAACACAAAAGAATATATTTTGAAGAGTATAAGTAACCAAACAGTTGATGGACCCCATTAGCATCCAAAGTATGGAAAGAAAAAATACTATGGAAGTCAATGGGGCCCATCAACTGTTTGGTTATTCTTCAAATTATATTCCTTTGTGTTCAGCAGAAGAAAGAAATTCATACAGGTTTGGAACAACTTGAGGGTGAGAAAATGATGACAAAACTTTCATTTCTGTCAGGACAACTATAGTCAATTATGATTGACAATTAGCATACAGTTAAGATTGGCGGTATGGTTCTGTTCTGGGCGAGAACATGCAGCCTAGTATGGATAAGAGCAGGGAGAGCCGCAATAACCTTAGGGTAAACAAAACAGAGCCAACATGAATGCATTGCAGATATCATTAATTCAAGATTTTAAAGTACAACATAGTTCATGAATATATCCTGATTCAAGGTGAATCAGAATGCCATCCTGACTGATGAGAGGAGGAGCTGGGGATGGAGGAGGGTAATTAGCTCCAGAGAAATGCGATAGCTGCTGATAATACTGAAGGAGCTTATAATGTATACAGTGATAGGCGCCTTATTCCTTTAGGTAGACGTGTATCAGCTGAGAGTCAGCTGATGTGAGCTTGACTAACGTGACCTGCCAGAATTGATGCTATGCTTGATTTTTGGGTGAACTATCCATTTAATGTGATGAACTACGCCTGTGGTTACTCTGCTGGGTGAACTTGAGAAGAACTGGCTTTATTTATCCACTAAAAATCATAACAAAAAAACAAAAAAAACAACATGATTATTGTCATCATGACATGGTGAAGTCATTGTGCAAAAGAGAATTGTGAGAATTTAGAGAAATAGAAATTAGCAGCATAAGTGCAGATGCTATAGCTATAATTATAGCTATAATTGATTTTAATATTTGGATATCTAATGCAATGAAATACAGGCGTTTTTAAGCATATAAATGCTTTGTGAGGCCACTTTACATCAATTCCACCAACTATACTTTAAAAACTTTTTCTAAAAAGAAAAGAAAATCAACACTGTCATCTAGTAGATTTATAATTTGCCCTTAATTTGCCAGCAAACTTTATATCCTTACAATCCTCTAATGCCACTTTCCTTTAACTGCCTCCAAAAGTCTGTGCCTAAGCTTTATAAATGAGGTGGTTGAGGAAAACAAGATAGTCAGTGGCTGTTTTACTCCTTGTTTTGAGGGCCAATCATCTCCATCTCACCACCCGGCTTGATCTGCCCGTTCTCGTTGGATTCATCATCCATATCAGACAGTTCTGTCCAGCGTAATAGGCATTAAAGTTGCCCTCCTAATATGACGGATGCTCTCTGGCGGTAAGGACCAAACACCAAATACTTTTTTCTGGACTATATCCAGTGACGATAGATAGACTGATAGATATTTTTGTGGAAGGTTTTTTGCCGTCCCCCGCCCTCTGACGTGAAGACAACTCAACGGTTGAGTGAGCGCGGGCTGTTTGAACTCTCTTCAGTCCAGAGCCGTTCTCTCTTCTCGTCTTCGCAGAATTGGTGCATTTCCTCTGTGAAATTCAGGTTTGTGTATGTTTTATTTTATCTATAAAATCATTACTGTGCTTTAAACCATTTTATTTAATGCAAAACAACATACAGTAGGCGTAATGTGACACCTACACGAGAGTCGCGCCTGTCTTTTCGTGCGATTGAAACGCCTTGCATAAAACACACGGCTTTATTCCTAAAGATAATGAATATAATTAATTTGGATGATAAAATGTCCTCAGAACTGTGCACTGTTTGTTTATTGGCAGGTTATGGAGTCAGTCGCTCGCAGTATCTTTCGGCTATGAGTGAAACGCAGGACGGTGGTCTGAAGTTTGAAGTTCACCCGCAGAGCGCGAGAACCAACGCGGTGGAAATTGGATAACAGAGTGGTTGATTACACTTGAATTAGGCTACCTGAATGGTTAAATGTTTCATTTTTACTTCTAAATTGTTTGTTAAATGAGTTTAAATGTAGGCAATATTTTACAGGCTACATGTAACAGTGTAAAATATGCTGTATTGCTGTACTCATCGACTGTAAAGACCAATGTCATGTATACTGGTGGTTGTATGGAATTCTATTTTACAAAGTTTTAGAGGAAATAAAAAAAGTGAATGTTACTCATAAATAAAAACAGTTAATATTACTCATAAATATATTTTTTAAATGTTTAAATGCTAAATTATTTCTACTCAATTTTATTTATGTACCAGATGCAGTTACTCAGATTTTCTATTTTTTTTTTTACTTGCATTTACTAAATTCATACAGTACATTTCATTGATTTCACAGCTGTTTCACCAAGTTAAACTTTTTAGAGTGCTGTCTCTTAGACTTCTGCCCTGTTGTACTGGTTTGGATCGATATGAGGGTGAGTAAATTATGTCATATTTTTATGACCTGTTCCTTAAAAAGCGAATGAAAAAATTGCTTAATTAGGTTCTTGAGGGCACCTGTGGATGAGTCAGTTCATCAATGATGTTGAATGTGAAGAACAGCAAAAGAAGAAGGAAGAGATGCTTGACCTTGTTGATGAAGGGCCTGTACTGGAGAGTAGAGAGAGACAGTATGGAATGGCTGGAGAGCAGGAGAGATCACAAGAATTCATTCCTTTGCCATTTCTAAGCCACAATACTTTGATATACCGCAGCCTTCATATGTACAAGATCAATATGGCCATTACCTGGATATTTCACATTTCTGTACTTCACAACAAAGGGACAAACTGAATTAGTCCAGACAATCGTCTCTAGACAGTGTTGGCGTGTAGCAGATGGCTGCCTCGCTCTTCTTCAAAATATTCTGAACTATTATGAATAGGAGTTGGAGTTATGCGGCCAAAGGGAAATACCACGGTATGATAATTTTATATAGTTATTTCCTGTCCTTTAATTCCAATTCAGAGAGTGTGTGGGTTCCAAAGTATGTGAGCGGTGTGAGGCAGAGCACTGTAGTTTACTATTATGATGTTATATAATAATTGTTTTCTGGAATTTCAACAAAGAATGGTTTATAGTATATTGTACTGTACATATGATACCGCCTATATGTTTCAGTGAATACATAACTTCACAAATTAAACATTAAAGTAGTAAAACTATTCATGAAACACCACAACTGGCTGTAAAACACCAAAATCTTCAATTCATTTACACACAAATTATGATTACAGGAACAGATTGTTTATTAATAAAGACTATATATTATATACTACTATGTTATGACCTCAAAACACTTTCACCATAGTAAATAATTGTAAATTAATTCATTTTGACTTAACATAACCAGCATTACATAACCAGCACCATATGCATGTCGTTTCTGTTGTAGTAAACTTGTTCAGTAGTTCCTCTGATACAGAATTGCACTTGAAATGTAGAACACTCAGGTAAGAGTGTTCAGATACGCGAAAAAGGCATGCATTCAAGTAGCATTTGTTTTTGTCAAAATTAGCAGTTAGGTTTTGGGTAGCGTTCAAATGTGATAGACCCTTAACCTTCAAGCACTATTCAGCGGATATTTTATTTCCGAACTGCAGCAATTTGTACAACCACCAAAGTAATAAAATATTGCCAGATTCACATTCATCTGTTTCAGATAGAAATAAACATGCTTTTAGCACCACACACTGGACATATCGTTTCAAGAGTGTCGCGAGACGTGCACGAGGCAATGGTACTTTATTTTGCAGAAATGTTGCCACAGGCACGTTTTTCCAATGAGCCTGGGTTGATAGAACCACCACTTAATATAACATTAAAACACATTTTTCCACATTTCGATTTGTCTAAGACACATTCCACTCTGCTTTACTTTACTCTAATTTATGTTTCTCAATTGTAATTAACATAAAGCAGTCCTGCCCACTGATAACAACACGAATGTATCACAGTTTCAATGGTATAGCAGTATAACGGTGTATATACCATTATACTTCCCTGTCTTAGGTTGTGTGAGTGTGTGTGTATTTTGGCTCCGATGGAGGCCCGACTGAATGACAGGGAGAGATTGAGGCTGCTGGAGCTTGACCGTGTTTGTCTAAAATCCAAACGGTGAAATTAATAGGCCCTGTTATTCTCATCCACCCCTCCACCCCTCTGTTCCAGCCTGTCAGAGAAAGACACACGCTCTGAGTGACAGCTCCATGCACCCAATCCCTCCCCTCTGATCGACATTCAGGGAAAAAAATAATGTTCTGCTTTTGTCATGTAGAACGGGACTCTCAAATATGCAGCCAGTATGTAGGGCAAATGGAAACCCAATCCTATTAGAAACACATGAGATACAGTCCCATGTAAACACACACAGAGAAAGAAAGAAAGAAAGAAAGAAAGAAAGAAAGAAAGAAAGAAAGAAAGAAAGAAAGAAAGAAAGAAAGAAAGAAAGAAAGAAAGAAAGAAAGAAAGAAAGAAAGAAAGAAAGAAAGAAAGAAAGAAAGAAAGAAAGAAAGAAAGAAAGAGATGTCATGGTACTTCCCAGATATGTATTCAATAATAATGCTGGCTGACTGGCTGACTGGATGGATGGATGGATGGATGGATGGATGGATGGATGGATGGATGGATGGATGGATGGATGGATTATTTTTATTGTTAATACTTAAAGTCTTTAAAGCATTGTATTACCGTGGTAATCAAAAACTCAATTCATAAAACAAGTGACTACTTTTTGGTACTTTCTTGTTAGTGAAAGAAAAAGAGTGTACAATAATAGAGATGTTGTACAGTATTTGGTGGTTGGTGTGTGTTGTGATATATATCATAGCTGTATATGAGTGTTTGTGTGCAATACTTCATTGCTGCAGGACTCGACACATCAGTCAGGATTCTGCCAAACTCCTTTATTACTCGAGTTTCTAGAGCTGCCAGCCATACTGGACACAGCAAAGTTCACCGTTATTATTTAGACCTCCACATGAAAGGAGAATGAGAACAAAACAAGAGATGCCACAGAGAGAAAGGGGCAGTGAAAGGTCTGTGAACTGTAGCTATAGTAGTTCGGGGCAACAAATTCACATATCGACCAACCCAAAAATTCTCACGATTTGATTCGTATGTATCTCATTCGTGTGAAAACGTATAAGAAACAAAAATAAGAGTGAAAGTCCACCCCTAACTCAACCCTTAAACCTAAACCTCAGTGGGACTTAAGATATAACACTGCCAAGAGAGTGTGTTATATCGACTGATATCAATAAAATAAAAAATTCATCACTAATATGGTGCCAGTATATTGCATTCCATACTATTTAGGTAGGCTGCTTATCAAGTTCTCACGAGTGCTCAAATGTTCTTTGCATGCATCTTCTGCAGAAAACGCAAACCCATAATGCCCTGTTAAGAGAATAGACCATTTGAGAGTAGACATCATAGCTACATCACTCCAGTTGCAGCACATTATGGTGGAAAAAACAAACAAACAAACAAAAACCAATGGTAACAAATGAAGGAAAATAGCTGAGATCCACAGAATAAGGAGAACAAATGTTGTATTGTACCTTTGGATGTCAGAATTGGAATGCAAAAACAGGTCTTCATTTTTATAGAATACCGCCATCTAAGTAAGATAAACGCAGATGTTTATGGCCATTAAATGAACAGACCGGACTGACGAATAAAGCATGAATTTGATGTAAACAATATATCTACACAATATTCACCTATGCAGTTTTGAATTAGCCCTAGAGTTACAGCATGACATAATATTTAAACTTATAACATTTTACATGGTTTTAGACTAGATAGTACTAGTATCAGTAGTTCTAGAGTTTCGTCATAGCAGAAAAAAGTGAATTGCCTACTAACCCAGACATGCAAGTGTGGTTCGCCTTTAGTATATAGTTGTTTGACTTGTTTATAATAGCCCACATCTTGTATAGCTTCATTTTGTGTCCTTGCTGCAGGCTAAGCTGTACCTCGGTCAGAAATACACAAAAATTCAATGTCCTGAACATGACTGCAAAGTAGAAATCTTTATGCATCATGGAATTTGGGTAACACTTTATTTCAATGGTTCACTTTAGACATTACACTAACTATAAGTAACCTTGCAACTACGTGTCTACTAACTCTCATTAGACTCACTCATCTCAGTGAGGATGCTAAAAGACAGTTCATTAGGTTTTGGAACATAGCCATAGTGTGATGAAAATAAGTATTTTAAAAAATAATTCTGCTGCAGAATTTCCACAGTCGTCCATTATAATCCTGCCCTGAATGGTAGCCGGGAAAATGTAATTACGGACAAACCTTTTTGAAAAACTGCAGTGAGGCAGACATGCTTTAACTACTGATTATACCAACAATCCAGCGTTTAGAAGATTGTACCTAAAACAGCATTTTAATTTGCTGCAGTGAAGACCTTATTCCAAATGCTTTTAGAGTTTGCTTTTGTAAAACAGACATAAATAGCAAAGATCAAGTTTAATTCAGCATAATTCATTACTCTGAACAGCTATTTTCATTTTTTCATTTCATATTCAGCCTGCTGAGAGGTAAAGTTGAATTAGTGACAGGACAGTAACAGGCTGCAAGTCAGTATTGATTTCTTTGAGCGGAATAATAACTTAAAGGACAGAGGAATCTTCTTTAAAGACAAATGCCTTCCGAGAAGATCTCATAGTCTTTTTCCACATCTTTGACACTGTATTTGACACCATCTGTCATCTTTCATTGATGAAACATAAAAATTCTATATATTTATTTATTTTTATACTCTAAGGAATTTACAGGACTTTCTTTTTTTATTTTGAAGGGCGTTCTATTAGCTTGAATTCACACACAAAAAAAGACTGTAGACATCATCTCTCTTACCTTCAGACATCTCAAAAAAAAAAAAAAAAAAGAAAGATAGAAAGAAAGAAAAAGAAAATAGGTAATATAACTTATATTTGGTGGCTGGGATTGATGTTGAATACTTTTGAGACCCCTGATCATCTTTCATAAAGAAGCATGACTCCATTGAGCGAGTACAGGTGAGAGATGAGCTGGAATAGGCGGCATTAGCTGGGAAATGAAACATTTCAAGCAAAAGGACTGATGTTTCCTACACAGCACATGTTTGACAGGAAATTCAATACTTTATATCAAAGCCGCCACGTCAATATGTTCATGCCCAGAAATAAAACATTTACACCTCATCTCCTCATTTTTAAAGTCCTAGAGTACCCAAAGAATGACCTCCAACTTTCCAAAAAAAGATGAATTTATGATATTTACATAAGATTCAGAAAAATTATAGTAATTCCTTTGCATATTGATATTGACTTTAAACTCCAAAACACCAGTGCCACAAATACTCAATCAAAAATCACAACTCGCTCATTCACCATGTCCTGAGTGACCCAAACCTAACATTAATTATTTCATTTCATTTCATTTCATTTCATTTCATTTGCAGCGTCTGAAAATCTATTACTTTTTTGTGATTTCACAGACCTCATCTTGAAAACATTCATTTTGAGACAAGCATCACAAAGCACTGCAAATAACACATACACGCCACCAAATACACTCTTTACTACTCCAGGATGCTTCCATTAACACGAATAGGGCTTTTCCATCCAAAATCACTGTGGTACAGAGCAACAGATGAGTATGCCATATATTTTAAAAGCTTTAGCAATTCAGAGGCTCGACAAATGATATTCTGTTCAGGGGGTAGATCTCATAATAACCTCACTTATAAGAACAGCAAAGCACAATTCCTCTCAGACTTCAGTATTAAATTATTTATTCATTGTCACCGGATTTCTTTCCAAAATTCGAATTAGATATACAGCCCTTGGTAAAGATTCGGTCTCTCTGGAGAGGTAACACAGCACAGCCCATCACTGAAAGTTTCTTACCATGTTAGAAGAGCCAGCCGTATCGATCTGTTGGGTGGCAATTAAGACAGACATGATTGAGATGCCTGTGCCTCTGCCCGTCTCCTGCTGCTGTCTCTCTATCTTTCACTTCAAGTCTTCAGGAAGTCCGCTGGGGTACGGAGGGAGGGGTTCTATATGCGACTCTGACTCGGGACCCCACGCCAGCTCACTACAAGACACTCTCCAACAAATTAATCGCCTAGTGGCACAACAAAAAGACAGTCTATCTATCCCAGTGTCATACTCTGTGGCTATCTCGCTCTCCTTCTCATGCTTTCTCGCTCTCTCTCGGATCCGTCTCGCTCTTTTTGACTCCATCT
The DNA here is from genome assembly GCF_964197995.2 of Scardinius erythrophthalmus. NCBI lineage: Eukaryota > Metazoa > Chordata > Actinopteri > Cypriniformes > Leuciscidae > Scardinius > Scardinius erythrophthalmus. The sequence goes on from NC_138242.1 coordinate 8,559,496, forward strand.
CCCCCTTCTTTTCCCACCCCCATCCACTCACTGAACATGCCTCTTCATGGATGGAGTGCAACATCAACATGAATAAAAAAATAACTGACTCTATTTACTTTCCAACCGTAACACAAGATCCTGTTTTTATTGAGCAAGCGTCTTTTGCAGCGTCTCACACATGGTACGGTGTTCTAAAAATCTAAAGTTTAAGAAGTTCAACTTAAAAAAAACAACAACACATCTCTAGACCTTGCGATTTTTTCCGTTCCACTGACCTGCCTCTCGCACTTTTAACAGCAAAAACGCGTTCTGTCTGAGCCGACACTAAAACTCGCGCTATTGACTGCACATGCACATTGGCTGTTTTTCATAATTTGAGCATTTAGAAACAAAATTTATGAGACAGTTGTTGTTAAGATTTCATTGATGATTTCAAATATGAAATTTAATCTTAAGCTTGAAGAACAGGTTTGGAGAATTTGAGCTTTCCCCATTCAAAGAGACAGGAGTTGTACTTGCGTGACTGAAATAGCCATCCGAGAGATGTTTCAAAGATGGCTGCTGAGTGAAATGACTTGCCATAAAGGGACTTTGGTATCGCCCAATACTATTTGGTATATGTGGAGATTTTCCTTAAAAGTTTGTGCAGGCGATATTTCATAAGGTTTAATATTAATGAATCTGTATCACTGAAAAAATCAGTCACATTACAGATATAAAACGGGTGGCAAATGCCATTTCACGCTGACTCATCTCTTCACAGGTTATTTTGATGGCTCAGTGGTTCGACTACACCAAAGACTGTATATACCATTATTTACCAAGAGGGTTCACTCATATTACTTGGAATAGGAAAAATGGCAGAAGAAGTTCTGCCTTCAAAGAGCCTGCAGTGCCTGTTAGAAGCTCCGGTTTATATAGTAACAATTAGTGTCTTAAGAGTTCTAAGGATGAACATGCAAGGGATTGAACATGTGCATTGGCCGGACCAACCCGAAACATTTGGTTGAACGCTATTTGAGTTAAAGAAACAACATTTTTGAGATTTTTTTATTTTTATTGCTGATTTAAAATCTGTTATTGAAATGTTTAGCAATCAGTTTTTGAGGCTTCAGCATTTCCCCATTCCCAATTCAAGTAGATAGGAGTTGGTCTTGCATGCCGGAAAGAGCTGCCGGAGGCATTGCAAATATGTTCAGCAAGTGAATTGACTTTCCTTAAAAGAGACTTTGGGTATACTGCAATTTCAGTGTTCAGAAAGCTGTAGGATCCTGCAACGCCCAAACAAAAACACACTAGGCAATCAGGAACTTTCAAGCACTGAAAAGTAGTGAAGTGCTTGCCTCAATCCCCTCCTGATACTGCTTGAGGGTGCGAGTTGCTGGTGTATTTCCATCCATTCCACTAACATGAAATCAATCCGTTCAGTCGTTGTGAGGCTGGGATCTTTATGTGGCACGTCTAGCATGCCATACCTGCTCCACTGAATGGCACTATTTATGTATCGCCAAAGTGTTTCAAAGACAGATCAAATGATTTGGTTCTTCAAAGCTGTTCAGCTGACAATTGTAGTGATCCAGAGTTTCAGAGCCATGCAGAACAAAACCTGGTCGAAGGGAACGTGTTTCGGAAAACTGACACAATGAGACGTGTCTGTTCCTGTCAGAATCACTTCAAAACAACACACAGTGCTCCCTCAGAAGACATGGAGAGGTGCTGCTCAAGACATGAGCTTCAGGATAGAGCCCGAGAGCAAATTGAGACTTCCGCTGCTTCCCTTGAGAAAAAAGACCCTCAGATACGATTAGATACGATTTCTCAGATTGGGATCAATGAATAATTAGTGTCCATGATAAATACTGTAAATGTATTTTAAAAATGGAGTTTACATCATATACCTGTTTTTTATTTTTTGTATTATGAATTATTAATCACACCACACAAACTAAACTTTCTTGTTATAAAAAGGTCAAATTATCAGATTGTATTTATTTATTTATTTAGGTCACACAACATGACTGACTGACTTAGCAGACCAATTTGGCAGACAAATTCATTAAAAAAATTAACTAACCACAGAAGAGGTGTTTTTTTTTTGTTTTGTTTTGTTTTTTACATGAATTAATTAAGCAAGACAAAAAAAAAGCCTCACATTATTGAACCATTAAATAATGTTCAAATATGAAATCAAAGATTCAGAGCTCTGAATATGAACTCGAAATATAAAACAAAATTGAGCATTTCTAATCAAATTCTTACATTCAAGTTTAAATGATCTAGGATGCCATTAAGCGTATAGCTCTATATTTGTACGTGTCAACAAATGTATATTTCATTTGAGTCTATTTTTATTTGACCAAAAGAGTTTGAGGACATACATCTTTGATGCTATGTATAATGAAACATAACGGAAAATGGTAAATGGTAAATGGTAAATGGACTGCATTTATATAGCGCTTTCACAGACCCAATGGCCACCAAAGCGCTTTACAATATTGCCTCACATTCACCCATTCACTCACTCATTCATACACCGACGGCGGTGTCAGCCATGCAAGGCGATCCAGCTCGTCGGGAGCAGCTGGGGTTAGGTGTCTTGCTCAAGGACACCTCGACACTTGGTCAGGTGGAACCGAGGATTGAACCACCAACCTTCCGGTTTGTAGACAATCCACATGAACCACTGAGCCACTGCCGCCGAAAACTCAATTAAGTCTCATCTAACTCGAGTAATAAAATTCTACTCTAAATTAACCTCTAAGGGAACATTCACTTCCCTCATATCTTGATTTGTCTGTGGTGAACATATGATTGGTTAGTCATAAATCAATTATGATGCTTAGGGACATGCGCTGAGGTTATGGATCCATCAGAAAGGCTGGTCCACACTTTCACACTGCAAACTCCCAGCAGGTCCATCTGACACAGGTGCACAGTAAGCATTTTTCACTGCCAAACACACACACAAGACAGAGTCTCGCAAACAATTACCTATCTGCACAAACCTGACATAAAGAAGCAATGATAAATCATCGCAGCATACATTGGCATGCAGCAAAGCATACAGCCTATTACACACTATACATGCTGTATAATGCCTTTCCAATTTTAAAAAATATGTCAAGCAGAATGCAGTGTGAAACGATAAAAGTATCAAACAGTATTATGCTACATGGTCTTATTACCCTGCATGGTGTCAAATTATTATTTTAGAAATATGGAAATTTTTACTTGCAATCCACATTTGTGTGAAAATGTGTTTGCCGGTCTGATGAAATAAGAAGATAGCCTGTTAGCTGTCCTTTTTATCCCTATTACGTATTTTAGTAATCAAAAATTAAATAGGCCTATATCATTCAAAAGCTTAAACAACCCAAATTCATCCTGTAACAAACGTTTTAAAAATTGGACATTGCATTCCTATTGAAATGGTACTTTAAACATTTTAACAGGCTACATTTTTGTGATATCAACTTCAAATGTATTACACAACTTGGTTATACATGTGGCTTTGATTTTCAAGCAAAAAATAGTACAAATTATTTTGTATAGTTTGTATGCAATAATGTTCATTTCAGTTCATTTGCTTTACAGTAAACTTAAACTTCTATGACATTTTGTACACATTCATTTTTGTGACATTCATTTTTTTGATGCCGAGTGCCTTCTTTAAAAGAGACCTTAGGTCTATATTCCAAAGCATTCATGAATTACAACCCTTTAAGTTCAGATCTATGCTCAAAAAGGAGAACGGCAGTAAACAGGTCAAGTAAGTATGAGGTGGGAGGGGAAAACTACATTCCAATGGTTTTGAGAGCGAGTCCATTGACATTGAATGAGGGACCTGAGCCTGAGCCATGTCTAGATACCAGACTATTACAAAGAGTTGGCAATGGCATGGTTTCTTTTGACAACCACCTACAAACCAACTCAAACATCCTAGCAACCACCTAGAAAATATTTAGCAACCCCACAGAACACCTTAGCAACTGTATCTCAACTCTATGCAGCATGCACAATGCATTTTCTGAATATTCCCCATGACTCCTCTCTAAATAATAAAAGTCAGTTTCTATCACACATTGTTTGCTTTTCATAAATGTAATAAAAAACAACTAAATCAAAAGCAATGGATGTAGCAATGAGGGGTTCTTGCAGGCTGAGAATGCTGCCTCCACAACGAGACAATTCAAGAGTCCCCCATGATGAGTTTATTTCATTATTGAACAATGCCTCCCCAATTCCCCACTTCATGAAGGAGGGATGAATTAAAAAATGAACAGGCTCCCAGAGGCCTGCAATAGCGCTGTCATCTAGCTGAGATTTGCCTCAAGCAAGATAAAATGAGTGCGTATCCGTCACTCCACATCAGTTCAGAGTACTCGACATAGACCAGAGCCATCTCAGTGATGGAAACAGAGAGGGCTGAAATTCATGCAAATTGTGTTTGTTTGTTTGTGTTTATTTCATCGAGTGTCTGTGGATTTGCTGTTTGTCAATTTTTAGAAATGCACACACAAAAGATGTTTGTTTGTTTCATTACAACTGTGGCTGAATACAGCTGATGGTATTTATAATTGAGGAAGTGGCATTATCATTTTTGAAAACATTTTTTTTTTTTTTCATGAAGGGAAACAGATGTACCTTTTAAATGGATGACTGTCACGTTTGCATGGATGTACTATATGTATTGTCATGAAATATATTATGCTCATGAATATTAATTAGATTATGCACAAATCATTTAAAATGATCTTTTATTGTTTTAATAAATTGTTAGTCTGTGACATTGTTCAGGAGAACAGTAGAATAGTATTTTCTTATTTGCATGTCTGAAGAGAAATGTAACCAACTTTATAATTAGAAATGTCCAAAAAAATCATTTAAATTACCATTTTAATGGCACACTGACTGGCCATTTTTCAACATAAAACGAGTCATTAACTCGTTACTCAGTGATTGAAGGGAGCAATAATTCTTGTGACCCATTCGAGTAAATCAAGTGAACATGCAACATATTCAGTTTCATAACTTAATTCCTGAATTTGCCATTATCTGTCCTGGGATTCTGTAGGTCAGTGGATAAACAGTCCAGTGGGAACATTTTGAACATTAAGTTTAAAAAGGTTAACAATGCCTTGAAATCAAATTTGACAATTCATTTTTTTATGGAATATTGCAGCATTTATTATACATTATTTATCTGTGCACATTAACTTCCCCTCCTTCTCTTCTCTTATGACATGTATTTTGGAGTGAGGGTTGGACAACCTGTCACTTACATGAGACCACAGCAACAGCAAACTACAACCATCTAACCATCCAATCAATTTCAAATTGACAAAATCAAGTTCCGTCCTAAATTTTTTCACTTGGATGTACGTCACAATAGAGAAAAAAAGACTATCTCAACTTCCGTTTAAAGCCGACTTTTAAAGGGGTGGTTGATTGTGATTTCACTTTTAGTTTACTTTATGATTTCAACTTTAGTTAGTGTGTAATGTTGCTGTTTGAGCATAAACAACATCTGCAAAGTTACAACACTCAAAGTTCAAAGCAAAAGAAGTTATTTTCTTTTAAAATAAATCATTTTTTAAGGACTACAACAAACGACTGGTAAGGGTGTAACATTCCTCCCGGGTTAGTGACATCACAAACCCTAAAATTTACATAAACCCCGCCCCCGGAAACATGCAGTCCATGTTGAGAAGAGGAAGAGTTGTTGTAGCTGAGCACATTTGTAAGTCTGCTCAAGCTGTCGCATCCGTCTTTAACACATGCAATACAGTACGTAACACCAATGCAATAGCATGTCACTCTGTAGACATCTTACAACAGTTCCCACATGAGCGATTTTATAGATTATCATGATAGAATATGCTAATCAAAGACATGAAGATCGTTAACTCCACATCAGCAACATAAATTCATCAAATTACCATTCAGAAAAGTCCTGTTTCGTTCTATGTTGTCACTTCTTCTTGAGTCTCTCCATCATTGTCCGACTCAAGGCATAAAAGGCACATAAAAGGCAGAACAGTTTCTAACATTTTAGAGCTTGTCTTTGTGAGGTAATCAGAGCTACTAACACACGAGCGTGCAGCTCATTTGCATGTAAAGGGACCCACACGAAACAACGCGTTTTTACTGACCCTCAAAAAGGGACAACTTTAACATGCTGTAAAAAATGATCTGTGGGGTAATTTTGAGCAAAAACCTTACATTATACCACCCCTTTGATAAATATTCTCTTTTCCATTTTGCCTGATATAACTTTTTATATTTAATAAACCAAAACTGTTGCTACATATCAAGAGACTGTGACATTTATTTTCTGTTTTGGTAGTGATTTCACTGAAATGAATAATGAGCTGGTACAGCTGTGAAAAAGCAATAGATCAGAGTGTAAGTCTGTATGCTCTGCTGTTGCCTTCACCTTCAAACACCGTGGACATGTTTTGTTGTCTGTGCCGAGTGCCGACTTGTGCATTTGTGCTGTCGTGTCTCTGGACGAAGGTTCACGTGACACTCCTGTGAAAACAGGCTTTATTCACACCAAAGAAAAAGATATTCATTGATGATTTTTTTTTTTCATACAAAGTTGCGAATTTAACTTGTGCACAAAATTGGAATATCACATTAAACATATGCGAATTAAGTACCATTTCCATCCCATGTGTTCAAGAGAACAAAATGCCTGGGAAATTGGCACAAAATATCTGTAATAAAAAAGGAAGTTCCTGCAACCGAGGAAGCCAATGTGGCTCTTTTTTCCCTACATCATAAATGACATGCGTCTTAGAGCACAGCTTCGGACAGGACAGGACAGGTCGCGGAGGTTCTAGGTGGCCCCCTCTATGAGGCACCTATATGCATTGAAGTGGAACCTATTCGTTGACTGGTGTTCTTCCCGATGGGAAGACCCCCGAAGAAGCCCGATCAAGCCTCGCATCATGATGCAGTTGAAGGAAAGGCATTGGGAAAGCATGACCTGATCGTCAGGTTCCTGAGGGGGGCTAGGAGACTAAATTTGCCTCGTCCCTCCTCTATACCCTCTTGGGACCTGTCTCTGGTGCTTACCAAGAGGTTAGCCCACTGGATAGTGGATGCTAACTTTCTGGGCCGGCAGATGCAATTACCAAGCAGCCTATGAAGGAGTGAGACAGCTCTCAGATTTCATCAAAAATATCTTAATTTGTGTTCCGAAGACGAACGAAAGTCTTACGGGGTTGGAACAACATGAGGTTGAGTAATTACTGACAGAATTTTCATTTTGGGTGAACTAACCCTTTAAGGTTAACGATTAATCAGTTCATTTATTTTTTATTTAAACAACGATCAACTATGGGAATTTATGTAAATTGACTATCCTAGTTCTGCTATAACAGAATTGCAAAAAACTAGAGGGACGGAATAAGACATCAGTAAAACATTGCATATGCCACTCTCTTGCACATGAAAAAACTAGCAAAAGCAACAGTTTGATAATAATCAGATTTTCCCTGAAGCCTTTAATACCAGAAAAACATCAAGCACTCTTTACTTCATTAGTATCTTTGTTTCTTTGTTCTTTATTTAGTATGGACTGCTTACTTGAATAATTATTTGAGAACATGAAACAATGTATACTTTATTGAGAAATACTTGAAAGATACATGCTATTGTCTAAAAATATATAATAATAATAATAATATATATAAATTTTTTTTTTTCTATTAAGCATAAATATTTTTAAATATTCACTTTTTAAATAAGGGAGTGTGCTTGAATACATTTTAATTTGTCTGTGGTATTGTATTGATTTTAAGAATGGGAATGTGAAATTTAACTGGTATTGATTATTGCAATGTTGGACAACCTATTTAGAAGGGCACTTGCATTTAGACACCATTTAAACACAAATATCAGACAATGATTGACTCAGACTTCCCATTATGCAAAAAAAATGAATGCTCAACTTTTTTCTAATTTCATTCTGCAGCAGCAAATGAGTCTGTATACAGATGTGTGGTGTTTAATAACTTGACATTCAGCGACCGACTGAACTATTTAGATAAGTGATGTGCGTGTTTTGAACACCCACAAGCTTTCTGTGCCAAATTGTCCCATTCCTCATAATAAAAGAACGCCTGATGGCGCTTGACTCTGCTATTTTATGTGTGTGTTATTAATAGGACTGCATCAGAGTATCAGGAGAAATAAGAATGAAAATAGATATGAAAAAAAAAGAAACGTTTTGAACAGAGTCTCACGTGATCAAACAGGATGGAGTCTGATGTGCTGGTTTTACATCTTTGTGACTTTACAGGTTTACAGCGCATGATTGACATGTCTTAAGTATCTATTTACTGAACATCCATTGGTGTGTGTGTTAAACAACACACTCATACTAGAGCATAATAATGTTTATCTCTCTTTGGCTTGATATCAAATAGGGCCCCTATTTGCATATAAATGAATGATTGTCCTCTGCAGTTCATTTATCAGAGTATTTCATGAAAAAAAAAACAAAAAAACGTAGAAACATGTTCCTCCACACTTTCATAAGCCTGTCAAAAGAGGTGGAAGGTTTATAAATAATAAATAATGAATGGGAAAAAATTAATACAGGCCTCAGTTTATGTGGAAGGAGCTAAATCGCTCATGTTGCGGAGTTTACAGGCTAATAAATAATAATGTATGAATTTCACTGATTACTGCACCCACCTTACACTGATATAGATGTATTTAAAGTGTCATATAAATTTTGTATCATTTTATTTTTCTGTGTCCCACATATACTGTTCTACGAGGTTCTTTCACTAGAAATAGTCATAATTTAGGTGTTAATGTCCTTTCCAGAAGTTAATTAACAGAAGTGTATCAACGAAACAGTCACAGCCATGTGAGTTTGACAATTAACCATCACTCAGTGCATGAACAGTCTGGTTTGTTATTATTAACTTTCACTGTAAAGTAAAGAGCAGCTTGGTAATGTTGCATTCCGCAAAACATCTCCTTTTCACTCTTAGAAAAAAAAAGGTTCAATGGGTTTCCATATCAACGTGATCTCATGAGTAGAGCTGTGAAACTATTATTCACGATTAATCACAATCAAAATAAATGTTTGTGTTTACATAATATATGTGTGTGTACTGTGTATAATTATTATGTATACACACACATGCATGTATATATTAAATACATATTTGCATGTATAAACTGTATATATATTTATATATCATTTATATTATATATACATATAAATATTTTATATACAAATAACTCATTTTGCTTAAATATTTACATGCATGTGTGTGTACTTGTATATACAAAATAATTATACACAGCACACACACATACATTATGTAAACACATTTTTTTGGATGTGATTAATTGCGATTAATCGTTTCACAGCTCTACTCATGAGTATTCATGTGTATTTTTACGTAAAGTGTAGTTCTACTACATTTACTTACATTTTCATATACACTGAAACATACAAAATACTGACGTATTGACAGCACTAAAACATGAATTATTTGCATATTAGCAGCTTTACAGATGTACAAGTATACAAATTCTTATTTATGAATATTCAATTTGTGACATTATTCTATTGTTGTCACGGTTAGGTTCAGTTATGTTCATTTTTAGTTTTGTTTTCATGTATTTTTAGTTAGTTATTCATCACATGTATTCCCGCCTGTCTTCCATCTCCATGGTCACACATCATAGTTCCTGCTTCTCTTATATTCACTGTCCGATCTCGTATACGTATGGTTGTGTTTGCTTTACCTGTATTTCTACTCTGTGGAATATTATTAAACTACATTGAAACCTTTTGTCTTCATCTGCGCGCCTTCTTCTGCAGAGCAACCATTACAACTTTATTCAATTGTCATATCAAATATGTTTTCAGTCACATTTATTAAAAGCAGTTTTCTCATCTACTTAATTTGAAATTATAACATTTCGCTCTGTTCGTGACTTCTTCGAAATATTACATAATGTTAAACAAGACTACATTTTACCACCAGACTGCAACACATCATCATTTGGACAACTTTTGGTACCGCTTTTGACCGCTTTTGATTCCACTTGTCTGTCTGTTATATATTTTTCTTTATAACTACACGTTTTTAGGAAATGGTTATGGGTAGGTTTAGAGGTAGGAGTGGGATTAGCGGCTCAAAATATAATTTTAATGCTAAAATTGTCATTTTCTTACACTCTCTATAAATTGTTATGTTTAGGTGTGGGGTAGGGTTTTGGAATCTAAAAAAAAAAGTTGTCTATAAAAATATCTTTATGATATAAAATATCATATATTTGATGATATTAAAGATTTGTAAATATTTTACGTTTTTTAGCTGCAAAAATGTAATGTTTATATTTAAATGTTGCCAAAACGTACAAAAAAGTATATTTTGTCCCTGTAAATGTTGCGTTATGCCTATGTATTAACAATGAAATCAGGCTGTCTAAATAGAACCTGTCTATATAGTCTACATATGGTTCTTGACTTAATATTAAACATACTTTATGCCAAAAACATTCTATATAAGAAGAAATGTCTTAAATGATTGCATAAACTATTTTTTTCTAGTTATACAGTAAAGTATGCATACAAACTGTTTAATTCATAAAATTTTTATTAAAATGCAATCCATCCATAGTTACCATGGGAACCCCTAAAAGGTTCTATATATGAAGCGCCTGACAGAACGCTTTAAAGGGTTAGTTCACCCAAAAATATGGGTATATGGGTAACCAAACAGTTGATGGACCCCATTGACTTCCATAGTATGGAAAAAGTCAATGGGGCACATCAACTTTTCGGTTTCTTACATTCTTCAAAATATCATTTTTTGTGTTCAGCAAAAGAAAGAAATTAATGCAGGTTTGGAACAACTTGAGGCTGGATGACAGAATTTTCATTTTAGGGTGAACTATGCTTTAATAATGCATGTATTTTAAAGCATGTTCTATTGCCCTTCAAAACATTGACTTACATACTGTATGTGATGTGTGTTTATTAAAGCCGATGTAACGCGTCCCTAAAGACGCAACTGTCACTAGCAGAGGGGTTGTGAATCAGCATCTGTAAGCGGTACCTGCCCGGTATCACTAGCCTTAGGGAAACAAAGCACAAACGAACAAATGAGAAAATGAGAGGCCACTGAATAACTGAATAATAGGCCAGTATAAGTAACCACCCTGAAAAATCTAGCAGCCACCTAGTATGCTAAATTACAAGCACCATAGCAAATTAATTACAACGCCCTGGCATCCACCTACAGTACAACATACTGGAAGTGTAGCAGTGGGTATTGTAGGCAAACATCACTCACATTTTCTACAAAAAAATAAAGGATGGATGTTTTAAATATATTCAGCCCATCACAGTTGCAATTTTCTTTGGTAATTCATAGTTATTATGTTATTATGTTATAATAGTTAATAGATTTAGTAAAACCCAGTTATAAAAGATTATGTTTCAAGTGTTGTAGAAAGATTATGTTTCAAGTGTTACTAATTAAGACTGAGATTTTAAAATGGACAAATTTGTCCAATGGACAACAATTGTACTAAAATTGTTAATTAGTCAAAAATTAACAAAAAAAAAGTCCCTAAAATGAATCGATTTATTTAATGTTGAAACTGAAATATGATTATGAAATATACTAATATTACCATGAACTAATGTTTCCTACAGAATGCTTTTTTTTTTTTTTTTTTTTGCTGCAAGGATTGATTTCCGATTTACATGCATTTTGGGATTTACGCACTTTATGTACACAAAACTTGCTTAAATCTCAGCCTGATATCAATGAAAGCAAGATGTTTGTGAGATATCCACTTTTGCTTGTTTAACGACGGGAAAAATGGTCTGCACGCCCGGCGCATGGTCTAAAAGGGAGCTACATGGCGGCATTTGCAAGCGGAAAGACTGAAGGTAAAAAAAAAAGCACATAAGTGACCATCTACGGGACAAGCCGGATTCCACCATATCTTTGTGAACACAATAATAATGTTTTACATTGTAATCCTTTTATTTTTAATATTTGGCTAGTTTGCGTGCTGCTGCGCATCCCTGTGTGTGTACGTGTACGTGTTGTGGACCCGCCTATTGGCGCATATTACTAATGTGGCCTTTAAATAACAAAAAAATATTGCGCCATTGACTTTAGACCAGGTATCAGTTTGTCAATGGCGCAGTCTATTTCAGTTGCCTCAAAATATCAACGTGCCAACAATGCGCCTGAACACACTTCGTTTTCAGACCAGCACACCCATGGGCAAACAAATGGGCTATTTAAACAACGTGGCGCAGGAAGTGAAAATGATAACTCGGGTTGAATCTAGCAAAAAAACACGTGTATGATATGGCCCACAGCCTTTGGCGTCAACAACAAAAAACTATGGGAAGTGTTTTCACCTTCATTTATTTTGATATCCTAATTATGCACGATTATTTGGTAAGGGGCAGTAGATTATTTGCATTCAGCATCAGAACAGATCTGTGAGGCATTTCTGAGCCACGACCCACCAGGTCAGAACCACTGATGTAAAGGCTCAATGACCACATGAACAAAAACTGTAAAACAGCAAAACTCTAAGCTCATCTCCACTGTAACAAATAGAGATGGACATGAGAGGAACGGCACTCATGCGGAGCTGCTTTCCCTACGGACTGAGACGCCAAATGTTTTTCTGCACTGATTGGATCCTCCAGGCCAGTCTCACTCCCCTGAGCTCACAGAACGACAGAGCGAAATGACTGTCTCTCATGGCACACATGGCTGGGGCTGAGATGGGGTATTTGGAGAGACATCCTCCTGGATAAAAGCCCACTTCAGTTACAGCCTCATCCATCCGGACGTGGGCAGTGTTCATAAACAGCTGCCATTACGCCCGTCAGACATGCACTCACAGGGGCCACAGTGGCCCCGACCCCCACAGACACAAACAGCTCAGCTGTGTTTACTTGACTGTGCAGGTGCCCATGTAAAGCATAACCTGTTGTTATTGTATTTCAACACCCCCATCCACTGGCAGTGATCCGCTGTAGAAAAGGTGTTTCATTTTCACATGTGTAACCCTGCTGATCCGACCGATATCTGTTTTTCTGAGTGTGATAATGTAAAAGATCTACAGTTAAGATCTTATTACAGCTTATTTCACACCGCTTGATTGGAGATAAGATTTCCAACCTCTTTCTTCTTTTATAGTGTATTTTGTGGCAAGTAAATAACAAAGAGCTTACTTTTGACAATTATTAAAGGAAGACCATGTCTACAGACCAGAACAGACTTGGGCTGGGATTTTTTGACTTGGGCCACTAAACAACCACCAAGCAACCACCAAGGTTAGGACACCCTAGCAACTGAACAGAAATCAATTAACAATGAATCAGAACAACACCCTGGCAGCCAGTAAATGAATAAGGAAGCACATATTTGTTTAATATAGAATCTTCTATGGCAAAATAACAATTATATCTAGTTATTTTGCTGCTCTACAGTATTATTCAGACATCTTCCACAGTATAGTCACACTTTGAGATAGTCACTCTGAAAGACTTTGAAATATTCCTCTTTTATTTACACTCTTAAATACATGTGCCCCCCATGCATTGTTACAAGTGTCCATGGCACTGTTGTGCTTGGGCCCATCAAATTCAAATTTGATTATATGAGAAATATGAGTTTTTCTTTTTCTTTTTTTTTCTTTTTCCTCAGTTTTGTTGAGCCCATGTACATTTTAGCATCAGTTTCCTGTTCTCAACTGGTAAAAGTGGAGCTTCGGTGTCGTCTTCTGCTGTAGCTCATCCACTTTAAGGTTTGATGTGTTTGCCTTTCTGTCAGCTTAAACCAGTCTGCAAATTCTCCTCTGACCTCCTTACAGCTCTGAAGCTAACTGAATGTTTTTCGCCATTCAGTCGTACCTGAATAACCCAAACAACCTCAGTCACTATGGCTTTATATAGACAGGCAGCGAAAAAAAAAAAAAAAAGGCATATCAGACTAAAACCGATTTACTTATTTCAAGCAGTAACAGTTAAAAACCCACCCAAACCAAATCCATATGCTTACAACCAAAGTTTTGTATTTAGATTGTTCCATCATTGGGGACGTATATAGAACTTAATGCATAGAGTGCATCAGTTTCTCGTCTAAATTCACACATTCACACTCACATTCGACAGTTATTCATTATATATTAAATAATAAATCAGTGAGCAGATTCAGGCAACAGCATATAATCCATAAATACAGTAATGCCTATGGTGTTTATGCCATCTGCACTACTGCGATGGATATGGGCAAGATTTTTCATCATTTGTTGAATGCAAGTGATTCTTGGCATCGTGTTGCTGTGTCAGTCATTACTATAGTAAGTATAATAAATATAACAGATATTGACAACAAGCAGATGTGATTTCATCACTAACAAAATAACAGATTTGATAAATGAATCAAATGTATGTGCCGTGTGAACTACGCCTCAGATCACTTCTTCCCCATTCTGATGTTTGATGTGAACAACTGAACCTCATGTTGTTCTTTTGTATATTAAGTTACTGTCACATAATTGGTTGATTAGATATTTTCTTTAACAAGCAGGCCACTGAGTGTATTATCTTCCACAAGAGCCAAAGATTTTTTTTGTTTTTTCTGGGTGTTTGATAAAGACTATAGGGCACTATATGAGAATGCTAGTTCCATCCCTAATTAAATGTCTCGCCTGTCAGTAGTACAGAGGAAAGAGCAAGCTGGTAATTGATAAGGAGGTAAAAAGTAGACCAGTCCATTACCATATCCAGTGCCTTTGAAAACTAAATGTTACATGTGCACATTTGTATACATTTAGATCTCAGAAAAACTAGCAAAATGTCAATGAAAATGTTTCCAACTCAGCATTATCTGACACAATCCACACAGTGTGTTAAACTGCAGTGTGTTAAAAAAGCATGTTAAACTGCTACTGGGTCAATGAAAAATAAGTGTCATTGTTATATTGTATATATCTCTAACTTGCTATTATGTGTTTTGTGTAATAATGTTTTTTTTTCAACACTGTATGTAAACATAATCATACCAATTTGTACAAAATTGAAACCATAAAATTCCCAATTCATATACTTGTAAAAATCTAGGCCTATATACTTTATACTCCAAAAGGCTTTTGTTGGTCCAAAGAATGTAACTGTGTTTAAATTAAATAAAGTAGTTATGTTTGTGCATTAAAATTAAAACTGATGTGTTGACAAAATTAGAAAAAGTAATATTTCAAATTTACAGAGCTCAAGTTAAATGATTGAAATGCAGTTGTGATGCTTCTGCAGTACAGCAATATTTGCACACGCGCAAATGGAAAGCATGTTTAGTGCTCATCCTTCAGCTCTATTTCGACCAACACCAGTTTGTGGAAATCAAATCACACAAAATTCACTGTGCAACTACAGGACAAAAGAATCCCCATTGTAAATAAAATTGGAGTAGAGGTAATATCAGTAAGTATAGATATAATTCCGAGA